>NC_056561.1:28217537-28535305 GCF_013358625.1 Macadamia integrifolia | reverse complement strand
ACTTTTAAAATTCAAATAAGTTTTTGGTACCATTGCCGGGGAGACAGGTCCATATTATTTGTTGCTTTCTTTTGGTAAATCAGAGTGCTTTGTTTGCTTTGTTTTGTTTTTCTTTTTTCCTTTATTGAATTCCTGAGAAGAACAACTTATAATAATAGTTGTATCGGTGGTGGTTGCCAAGCCTCAAAGTATGATAAAGACAGGTTTCACCCTATAACAGTACCTCAAGAATTGACCTGAGTAACCCCGGATCCCTGCCGGTAAGCTCAGAAAAAAAGTTTTCAATTTTTTTTCATTCTTTTGTATTTGTGGCTTGTCTTATTCTAGTTGTGGATAGTGTTCTGTTGCATGAGTACTAGGTGGATACGTAATAGTGCGAAAAGGTTATTAAGAAGTGATCCAACAAATAGTAACCCTATATGTTTGCTCTCTTTAAAACCTATCAATATGGGAGACCAACAACAAAACCCTCCACCTAAATCTCTGAAAGATAGGTTATACCCTGCTAGAACAACCCAACCTTCCTGCATAGTAGCCCAGGGTAATAATCTTGAGCTTAAATCTTAATACATCACTATGTTGCCCCACTTCCATGGGTTGACCTTTGAGGATGCATACCTATTTCTAGGGGACTTTGAAGAGGTATGTGTTCTCATTAAGATCCAATAGCTTTCTGATGATGCTGTTAAGTTTAGGTTCATCACTTTTGCATTAAAAGACCAAGCTAAGAAGTGGTTGTATGGGTTATCCACAAATTCTATAACCTCATAGGAACAGTTCACAGTTGTCTTCCTTAAGAAGTTTTTCCCAACTCACGAGACCAATAAGCTTAGAAGTGATATCCTTTCGTTTAGGCAAAAGTCTAGTGAGTCCTTTTCTAAACTTATGGAGAGATTCAAGGATCTACTCTAAGAATGTTGATGAGCACATTTATGTGTGAAATTTAGGGTAATAAAACATGTATTTTATATATTTAGAATAGAGCTACCTTAGGTTTTACTCTCTTTTTGCAGGTTTTGTATTTTAAAGACTTTAAGCATTATTGGGTGTCATATCTCTCTAACAACAACTATCTAGTGTAGTTGGTGAGCTATGGTGTGCAAAATTCCCTTGCTCACCAGGAGGTCTCAAGTTCAAATCTCATGGTTGTCTTTTTTTGGAGAATTTTATTGAAGATTTCATACTTTTCACTCACTTAAAGCACTAAGGGCATGGAGAGGATTTTCACATCAAATTAGAAGCAAGGAAAATCGTGGGAAGGGTTTCCTGCGCAAGAAAAGAAAAAAAAAGTAAAGAAAAAAAAAGGGAAGAAATAAATCTTATTCAAATCTTCTCTCTCCTCTACATCATCACTAAAAGATTGTCTAAATCACACAAAGCAAGAAGGAAAATCGTCCTCTGGAGGGAGAAAAAGAAGAGACAAATAAATAATAAAAAAAGAAAAAAAAATAAGCAAAAAAAATTATAGGAAATTTCTCTAAGTTTATTTCTCTCTTCTCTCTCCTCCACCTTAGCGCTTTTGATCTCAAAAGGTCTCACTACCAATTGTGGGTTTCTCCCTTTTAGGAAAAAGAAATTTGTTGCCCTACCTCCCCATTTCCTATAAATACAAATCATGTAAGAGGAGGGGGGATAATTCATTCTTCTTCTAGGATTTTTTTTTCAGTTGCTCTATCTGTTTCTCTAGTTTTCTCTTTCTCTAGCTCTACTTATAGGTTTATGCTTTAAACACTTTTGTAAGTTCTTTTTATTCAATTTATGAAAGCACTTTTGTTTTTGATTCAGTCTTTTATTTTTATTGTTTAAGCAATTCAAGTTCTAATTTTCAAGTTCTAGTTATCGGCTTAGTTCTAGGTGACAAGAATAAGCTATGAAGCATGTCTTTCAAGTTCAATTTATTTTTTCTTCAGATTTGGTTTATTCCAGATCAAAGAAAGAGGATAAAGCTAGAAAGTGACTCATAAGTAGGTTTCTCTACTTAACCCGAGGGATGCATCATAATATGAGCTTCCCTACTTGGCCAGAGAGTCACTCTTACAAGGGTTACTCTACTTGGCTTTAGGGAAAGGGAGATAATTAAAATAAAAGCAATAAATTGATGGTTTTATGGCTAGGAGGCGCAAAGCCAATACATACACTAGCCATGAACCTTGGAGGAAAGGGATAACAATAATGTAACAATTGAAATTAAAATCCTAAATTAGGAAAGAAAGGGTAGTCAGAAGAGAGAATTAGAGGGGGAGAGAAGACTACTGAAGGAGCCTACTTACTTGAACTTCAACCCTTGAACTGAAAACTTGATCGATTTGAGATACTAATAGTACTAAAAACCAGCATTTTTTTTCTTTATTGTTTTTTTTAATTGCGTGGGTTGTTTATTTTTAGTTATTTATTTGTTTAATTTTAATTGATTGGCTTCCGTCTTTAAATTCTTAGATGACGAATGGTTAGGACGTTATTTTAGATACATATGTTTAGGATGGCAATTAGAATTAGATCACAACAATTAATCAGTTCACTTTCACATTATTAAAAGAAAAAAAATAAAGTCGTTGCTCTCCCTATGTTCGACCCGTAGCTACACTGATCCGTACACTTGCGGTTACATTTTAAAATCTCAAACAAGTTTTTGACGCCGTTTCCAGGGAGACAGTTCCATGGTATTTTTCGCTTTCTTTTGGTAAATCGGAGTGCTTTGTTTGCTTTGTTTTGTGTTTCCTTTTCTTTTATTGAATTCCTGAGAAGAACAACTTGCAAGAATAGTTGTATCGGTGGAGGTCACCATGCCTCACAGTATGATAAAGACAGGTTTCGCCCTATAGCAGTACCTCAGGAATTGACCTGAGCAACCCTGGATCCCTACCGATAAGCTCCCAAAAAGCCAAAAAAATAAAAAATAAAAAAAAATAAAAAAATAAAAAAAATCATTAAAAAAATAAAAATTTTTGCTATCCATTCTTTTGTGCTTGTCTTACTCTAGTTATGGGTAGTTTTCTATTGCATGAGTGTTAGGTGGGTACATAATACTAAGAATCGGTTAGAAAGAATAGATCAAACAAGTAGTAACCCTATACGTTTGCTCTCTTTAAAACCTTTCAATATGAGAGACCAACATCAAAACCCTTCACCTAAATCTCTAAAAGATAGGTTCTACCCTGCTAGAACAACCCAACCATCTTTCATAGTTCACAAGCCCAGGGCAATAATTTTGAACTCAAATCTCAATACATCACTATGTTGCTCCACTTCCATGGGTTGACCTCTGAGGATGCATACCTATTTTTAAGGGAATTTGAAGAGGTATGTGTTCTAATTAATATCCAACAACTTTTTGATGATGCTATTAAGCTTAGGTTTATCACTTTTGCATTAAAAGACTAAGCTAAGAAGTGGTTGTATGGGTTACCCACAAATTCCATAACCTCATGGGAACAGTTCACAGTTGTCTTCCTTAAGAAGTTTTTCCCAACTCACAAGACCAATAAGCTTAGAAGTGATATCCTTCAGTTTAGGCAAAAGCCTAGTGAGTCATTTTTCAAACTTATGGAGAGATTCAAGGATCTACTCCAAGAATGCCCTCACCATGGCCTAGACCTATGGCATTTATGTCAAATAATTTATGAGGGTATTGATTACCCAATTAAACAAATGATAGAGTCTATGTGCCCTAAGGGATTCACATCCTTTACAGATGAAGGAAAGGTATGAAAATTCTTACTTGACTTAGCTGACAAAATCCATGAGTGGGAATCAACCCAAGAGAGTGAAAGAACCATAGGAGGAAAATGATATTTTGTGGATGGGATAGTAGCCAAGGAAGCCTATTTGGATAGCCTAATCAAGAGAATTGAGGCTATTGTTCCTAGAGAGCCATCATCAGTCAATTTGGTTAAGATTTGTGCTTGGTGCCAATCCCCTGGACATGTCATAGAAGAATTGACCCAACACCTCTGGGGGCACTTCTAATGATAGTGTTAATGCCTTATACTAGAGTAATCCATATAGTAACACCTACAATCCAAGATGGAGAAATCACCCAAATTTCTCTTGGAATCTGGGTAACCAAGCAAGGCCTTCCAATTTCTATAATCAAGGTCAACCTGGACTCCAAAGGCCTCCCTTTGCACAATAATATTTTTCCCAAAATACTTTTTCTAGGTCAAATATTGGACCTCAGACTAGTTTTCCTAGGGCCTCTCTCCTATCATCTTATCAGCAACCCCTTGGGTTTACCAACACTGGAGAGGCAAGTAGAATAAGTGACTTGGAAAAAAATATGGCCCTCCTCATGACAAGCCATCAAAATCTTACGAGAGAACTCACTTAAGTTGTCTTAATTACGCATGAGAGGGAGAAAGGAACTTTACCTAGTCAACCAGAGCCTAACCCTAGGCATCATCTGCCTATTAGTTCACAAACACCAACCAATGCACCACTGAATATAGTACAAGTTAGACCCAACAAGGGCCCTCTAACCAATGTAATGTTGTTTATACCTTTAGGAGTGGTAGAGAGTACCAACAGAGTGTTCCTAAATCTTTCCCATCTATTACTCCAGTTAACTCTCCTTCAGTTGAGGACACAAGTGTGTCGCTTGGTCCAGGTTCGTCTGATCAATTTAAAGATTCTTTTGAAACTAAAGATGATTTGGTTGAGGAAACCAAAAATGATTCTTCTGAAAAGGGTAAATCCCTAACAGTCCTTGTGTTCATCCTATCCCATTCCTAATCGCTTGGTACATAAAAAGAAGACTGCTTCCATGGATAAAATTCTAGAAGTCTTTAAAAAGGTAGAAGTGAACATCCCTCTTTTGGATGCCACATCCTAGATCCCCGCCTATGCAAAGGTGCTGAAAGATTTGTTTACTCACAAACGTATCACTAGTGTGCCCAAAAAGGCATTCTTGGTAGGTAACATTAGTTCCATAATTACTCAGCCTATAGCAGCCAAGTATAAGGATCCAGGGAGCCCTACCATATCTTGTGTCATGGGCAACACCTACATTGAGCATGCCTTACTTGACCTTGGCGCAAGTGTGCATCTTTTACCTTACCATATATACAAGCAACTTGGATTGGGAGAATTGAAAGTCACTGGAACTACTCTTCAGTTGGCAGATAGGTTTGTTAAGATTCCTAAAGGGATGGTTGAGGATGTCTTACTAAAGGTGGGGGAATTTATTTTTCCTGTTGATTTCATTGTGTTAGATACCAAGCCCTTCTCAACTAAGGATGAGATCCCAATAATTCTAGGAAGATGATTCTTGGCTACCAGTAATGCATTAATCAACTATCGGAATGGTTTCCTAAGATTATCTTTTGGTAACCAAACTGTTGAGTTTAATATGTTTAGGATAGGTAAGCAACCACATATAGAAGAAGAGATCAATATGCTTAAAGATTTTTTGGATTTTTCTAATGATTTAGTTACCAACTTTGATATTGATTTTGATTCAGAATTCCAAGAGTGTATGGATGATTTGGATGATGATAGTGAAAATTTCTTTTCTGAAGTCTTGAGTTTTCACACACCTATGGAGCCCTTAGGATCCCTTTCCAATTCTATTCCCAAACCTTCCATAGTTGAGCCCCCTAAGCTAGATCTTAAGGCTTTGCCATCTAATTTGAGGTATGCTTTCCTAGGGCCTGATCAGACTCTTCCTATAATAATTTCTTTAAATTTGAGTTCTAGCCGGAAGAGGAGTTACTTAAAGTGCTAAAAGATAATAAGGAAGCCCCAGGTTGGACCATGGCTGATATCAAGGGTATAAGCCCTTCTACTAAGCAACATCATATATATCTTATGGAGGATTCCAAACCATCCACGGAACCCCAAAGAAGAGCTAACCCAGTGATGTTGGAAGCCATTAAGAAGGAGATCGTAAAGTGCTTGGATAATGAAATAATTTATCCTATTTCTGACAGCCAATGGGTTAGCCCAGTTCACGTAGTGCCTAAGAAGTCTGGTGTGACTGTAGTTCCTAATGCCAATAATGAACTAATTTCAACCTGTGTCCAATCAGGGTGGAGAGTGTGCATAAACTACAGGAAACTTAATATGGCAACCTAGAAGGATCACTTCCTATTGCCATTTATTGACCAGATGTTAGAGAAGTTAGCTGGACATGAATACTATTATTTTCTTGATGGATATTCTGGCTATAACCAGATCCTCCCAATTACTTTAGAGGACCAACATAAGACCACTTTTACATGCCCGTAATGAACATTTGCTTACAGGCGTATGCCCTTTGGGCTTTGCAATGCCCCTGCTACGTTCCAACGATGCATGATGAGTATCTTTTCTGACATGGTCAACAAATTCTTAGAAGTATTTATGGATGACTTTTCAATTCATAGGAATTCCTATTCTGAATGTCTTCATCATCTTTTTCTAGTTTTGAAAAGGTGCATATCTAAGAATTTGGTTTTGAATTGGGAGAAATGCCATTTCATGGTTAAATCTAGTATTGCTTTAGGCCAGGTAATATCCAAGGAGGGAATTAAGGTAGATATAGTCAAAGTGGATTTAATTGATAATTTACCACCTCAATCTATTAAGGACGTTCGGTCTTTTTAGGGCATGCAGGCTTCTACAGAAGGTTTATTAAGAACTTAAGTTAGTTAGCCCGGCCTCTCACTACATTACTTGTCAAAGATCAAACTTTTGAGTTTTCTAAAGAGTGCCTAGAATCCTTCAAACAACTTAAGAAGGAGTTGACCAATGCACCCATTGTTCAACCACCTGTTTAGACTGAACCTTTTGAACTGATGTGTGATGCTTCGGATTTTGCCATAGGAGCGGTTTTGGGTCAAAGGATTAATAAGTTGCCCACTATCATTTACAATGCTAGTAGGACCTTAAATGATGCACAACTCAATTATACAACCACTAAAAAAGAATTTTTAACGGTTGTGTTTTCATTAGAAAAGTTTTGGTCTTACTTAGTTGGTTCACATGTGGTGGTGTATACTGATCATTTTACTCTCAGATACTTAGTTTAGAAGAAGGATGCCAAAGCCCATCTCATTAGGTGGGTTCTACTTTTGCAAGAGTTTGATTTAGAAATTAGGGATAAAAAAGGAGTTGAAAACCTAGTTGCATATCATTTATTTCGGCTTCCCAATTCCTTGACTGTCGATTCTCCAGTCAACGAGAACTTTCCAGATGAACAATTATTTGTAATGTCCAGTGAACCATGGTTTGCTGACATTGTCAGCTTCTTAGTTTCAGGTGTGACTCCGGATCACTGGTCCACCCAAGATAAGTATAGGTTTCATTCCCAAGTTAAGCACTTTTTTTGGGATGATCCTTATTTGTTTAAGATATGTCCGGATCAGATTATCCGATGATGTGTTCTTGATCATGAGCAACATTCTATTCTCTCTTTTTGTCATGAGCATGCATGTGGTGGACACTTTGGACCTAAGAAAATTGCCGCAAAGGTCTCCAATGTGGATTTTATTGGCCTACTCTTTTTAGAGATGCTTTTGATTTTTGCAAGGCTTGTCTTGCCTGCCAGCCTTTTGGCCATATCAATAAGAGGAACATGATGCCCCTCAACCCTATTTTGGTATTTGAGATCTTTGATGTATGGGGCATCGATTTTATGGGACCATTCCCTAATTCTTTTAGGAATTTGTACATACTTTTGGCTGTTGATTATGTTTCTAAATGGATAGAGGCCATACCTTGTAAAACTAATGACCACAAAGTGGTGGTTCAGTTTCTAAAAGATAACATTTTTTTCCGCTTTGGTGCACCACGTGCAATAATTAGTGATAGGAGTACTTATTTTTGTAATCGGCCTTTTGAGGCCCTAATGAAAAAGTATGGGATCACCCATAAGTTATCTACCCCTTATCACCCCCAAACTAGTGGCCAAGTGGAGGTGTCTAATAGGAAGATCAAACAAATATTAGAGAAAACTGTTAATCCCAATCATAAGGATTGGTCCCTTAGGCTCATTGATGCCTTGTGGGCCCATCGGACTGCATTCAAGACTGACCTTGGTCAGTCTCCCTATCGTTTGGTTTATGGAAAAGCTTATCACTTACCAGTTGAGTTGAAGCATAAGGCCTTTTGGGCTATCAAAAAGCTCAATTTTGATTTGTCTGATGCGGGAATTCATCGTAGGCTCCAACTATCTGAGTTGGAGGAACTTAGGAATGAAGTCTATGAAAGTTCTAGGATTTACAAGGAAAAGACCAAAGCTTTCCATGATAAGCACATTCTACGTAAATCTTTTACAATTGGTGAGAAGGTCTTATTGTACAATTCTCGATAGCATCTTTTTCCTGGTTAGCTTAGATGCCGATGGGATGGCCCATTTATTGTCCATAATGTACATCCCCATGGGGCTGTGAAGATTTTAAACCCAGGAACAGGGGTAATTTTGAAGGTTAATGGTCAGGGTTTGAAACCGTTCCTCGAGTTTCCTTCTACTGGTAGTGAAGAGGCCATGGATCTCCATGAACCTCTTTATATTGATGACTAACTTTTAATCAGGTATGACCCCCTTGCATTGTCTTCGTTTTTAATTCTTTCCATACATTGAGGACATTGTATGAATTAAGTGTGGGGGAGGGAAACCAGTTTCTGATTTTTTCACTTTGTTTTATTTGTTTTTTATTTGTTTTTTTTTTTTAGCTTGCTAAAGGATGAAGTCCTACTTTGGATTTTGGCTAATGATCATACCATTCGGTTACTTCATTAATGTGCAAAATAAAAGTTTTAACTAAGGTACCCATTTTGAACGTATAAAAACCTTGTTGAGAAGAAAGAAACAAGCCTGTGTCTTGAGATGGGACTTTCTTTTGAAAAATAAGAGACCTCTGTTTTATGGTGTTGGACCATATGTAAGTCTGTGGGTTCCTTGTACTTTTGATTTGGAGTTGAGACATTCTTTTTAATTTGGCATGAGTTGACAAATGCACAATTTTAAATAAAATATGAAATGTGGTATAAAGAAGAATAGGAGTTGATTCCCTTAGAACAAGACAGGTCATTGCGCCTCAGGAAGCGTGGTGTCTTGATCAAAATTCCTAGGGAGGAAACTTTTGAAAGAACTCTAGCATCACTGTCTTTATGGGCATATACAAAAACCGAAGCTACATAGTAACTTGGGTGTCTGGTGTTTGCTCCACCATGTCATTCAAGCCAAAAGTAGTGGAGTAGAATAGAGTTTATTAAGCAAAAAAAAAAGAAGAAAAAATGTGCAAATGTCATTAATGCTTGGCAATATGTTTTGGTAAAAAACACTCAAACACCTTAGTCATTGGTTCTTAATTTCTTCACAAGTGGTTTTACCTTAAGATAAGGATGTTTTGGAAGAGACGAGGTGAGTTTCAAATTAAGAAATATGCTAGTGCCTGGAATTGATAAAGGGTAATAAAAGTTCAAGTGTGGGGGTCCCTTGTAAGAAAAATTATCTTTGCTCCAGATCAGTATGAGCCTTACCTTTAGTTAAGGTTGGAATTTATTTATTCTGAATTTTGGGTGTATATTCACTACTAACACCCACGAGACACAACTCATCCACTAGGGGTGACCTAGGGGTTTAAAGGCTTGTTGCACATGCTAAGTGCAACCGTGATTCCAACGAAAGTGAGTTAGGTTTTTTACTTTTATTCTTTTTCTTTTTGTTTTGCTCGAGGACTAGGAAAGTCTAAGTGTGGGGGAATTCTGATGAACACATTTATGTGTGAAATTTAGGGTAATAAAATGTGCATTTTTTATATTTAGAATGGAGCTGCCTTGGGTTTTGCAGGTTTTGTATTTTAAAGACTTTAAGTATTATTGGGCGTCATATCTCTCCAACAACAACTACCTAGTGTAATTGGTGAGTTATGGTATGCAAAATTCCTTTGCTCACTAGGAGGTCTCAAGTTCGAATCTCATGGTTGTCTTTTTTTAGAGAATTTTATTGAAGATTTCCTACTTTTCACTCACTTAAAGCACTAAGGGCATGGAGCAAATTTCCATATCGAGTTAGAAGCAAGGAAAATCGTGGGAGGGGTTTCCTGCATAAGAAGAGAAAAAAAAAAGGAAAGAGAAAAAAAAGGGGAGAAATAAATCTTGTCCAAATCTTCTCTCTCCTCCAAATCATCACCAAAAGATTGTCCAAATCACACAAAGCAAGAAGGAAAATCCTCCCTTGGAGGGAGAAAAAGAAGAGACAAATAAATTAAAAAAAAATGAAAAAAAATAAGCAAAAAAAAATTATAGAAAATTTCTCCAAGTTTATTTCTCTCTTCTCTCTCCTCCACCTTAGCACGTTTGGTCTCAAAAAGATCTCACTATCAATTGTAGGTTTCTCCCTTTTAGGAAAGAGAAATTTGTTACCCTACCTCCCCATTTCCTATAAATACAACTCATGTAAGAGGAGGGGGGTCAATTCATTCTTCTTCTAGGGTTTTTTTTTTAGTTGCTCTATCTCTTTCTCTAGTTTTTTCTTTCTCTAGCTCTAGTTATAGGTTTATGCTTTAAAGACTTTTCTAAGTTCTTTTTATTCAATTAATGCAAGCACTTTTATTTTTTATTCAATCTTTTATTTTTATTATTTAAGAAATTCAAGTTGTAATTTTCAAGTTCTAGTTATAGGCTTAGTTCTAGGTGATAAGAACAAGCTATGAAGCATGTATTTCAAGTTCAATTTATTTTTTCTTTAGATTTGTTTTCTCTAGTACTAGAAATTTCAGATTTGGTTTATTCTAGATCTGGTTTTTAATACTGGTAGTATCTCAAATCGATTAAGTTTTCAGTTCAAGGGTTGAAGTTCAAGTAAGTAGGCTCCTTTAGTATTCTTCTCTGCCCCTCTCATTCTCTCTTCTGACTAACCTTTCTTTCTTAATTTAGGATTTTAATTTCAGTCATTACATTATTGTTATCCCTTTCTCCCAAGATTCATGGCTAGTGTATGTGTTGGCTTTGCCCCTCCTAGCCATAGAACCATCAATTTATTGCTTTTATTTTAATTGTCTCCCTTTCTCTAAAGCCAAGTAGAGCAACCTTTGTAAGAGTGATTCTCTGGTCAAGTAGGGAAGCTCATATTATGATGTATCCCTCGGACTAAGTAGAGAAACCTACTTGTGAGTCTCTCTCTAGCTTTATCCCTTTTCTTTTACTTTATTTTTATTTCAACTTTTTTTCCTTTATTATTATTTTTTTAATTACGTGGGTTGTTTATTTTTAATTATTTATTTATTTAATTTTAATTGCGTGGCTTGTGTCCTTAAATTCTTATATGATGAATGGTTAGGACGTTATTTTACATACATATGTTTAGGATGACAATTAGAATTAGATCACAACCATTAATCAGTTCACCTTCGCATTATTAAAAAAAAAAATAAAGTGGTTGCTCTCCCTGTGTTCGACCCGTAGCTACACTGATCCGTACGCTTGCGGTTACATTTTAAAATCTCAAACAAATGCCCTCACCATGGCCTAAACTTATGGCATTTATGTCAAATAATTTATGAGGGTATTGATTACCCAACTAAACAAATGATAGAGTCTATATGCCCTGGGGGATTCACATGCTTTACAGATGAAGGAAATGCATAAGAATTCTTACTTGAATTAGCTAACAAAACTAGTGAGTGGGAATCCACCCAAGGGAATAAAAGGAATATAGGAGGGAAAGGATATTTTGTATATGGGTTAGTAGCCAAGGAAGCCTACTTAGATAGCCTTATCAAAAGGATTGAGGCTATTGATCCTAGAGAGCCATCATCAGTCAATTTGGTTAAGATGTGTGCTTGCCCCTGGACATGTCATAGAAGAATGCCCCAACACCTCTGGGGGCACTTCCAATGAAAGTATAAATGCCTTATATCAGAATAATCCATATAGTAACACTAACAATCAAGGATGGAGAAATCACTTAAATTTCTCCTAGAACCGGAGCAACCAAGCAGGGCCTTCCTATTTTCATAGTCAAGGTCAACCTAGACCCCAAAGGTCTCCTTTTGCACAACAACCTTTTGCCCCAAATACTTTTCCTTAGCCAAATGTAGGATCTCAGGCTAGTTTCCCTAGGCCCCCTCTGTAGACAACCAAATATGTCACCCTCCTTCAGCTATGATGAATTATGGATCATGGATATGACCCCTTGCTTCTGATTAACAGAGGCGATGATTGGTTATGGTAACCCTATCCATGAACACTTCATACCTACCAAAAAATCCCAGAAATCCCATGCTAGGGAGAAGAGGGTCCAATTATGACTTTTTATATATGAAGGAATCCAGTCAGAATGACAATACATATGGATAGTACTCAAAATTTTGATTCCAACGATATATGGTACTTCAAAATTTTTAGAAACACCTAGAGGGGGGTGAATAGGTTTTCTCGAGAGTATTTATCATAACTTAGACGAAATGCAGAATTAAAGTGCGGAATTAAAATAGCAAGACACAAAGATTTTATAGTAGTCCGACTTATAACCAAGTCTATGTCTACTCCTCTCAATATTCCTTGAGAAATTTTTCATTATATGTTTCTTTTACTGGGAAAGAAAGAAGCCTTTACAATCATCTTAGCTACTAGTCAAGTGTAACCCACTTTGAGTACAAGCAAGAGCGACTCACAATCGTCTTAGTTTCGGGTCAAGTGTAACCCACTCTTGGGTCCAAGTAAGAGCAACTCAAAATCATCTTAGTTATGGGTCAAGTGTAACCCACTCTTGAGTCCAAGCAAGTGCAACTTAAACTAATCTTGAGTATGACAAGAGCAACTCACTTCTTGAGTACCAGCAAGAGAACCGACAATTGAAATGTAAATAAAAATACAAATTACAAGAGTTGAACGATATTACCCATGATATGTAGAACAAGTATTCTTGTGTAAATGTGCAGGTGGATGAATGCAACGAATGAACATGCTTGTACTTTGAAGCTTCTCAATGAGGATAACTTGAATGGTTGAAGCTTGTTCTTCTCTTCTTCCTTCTTCTCACTTTTTTCTTAGAGCTTCACTCATAATCTCTCTCTTTCTTTTTCAATGTATTTCTCACTCAATTGTATGCACAAAATGTGTTATGAATATGTAGAGAGGTTCCTAAAATATTGCCTAAGAGTGGGTATTTATAGCCAAGACAATGAGTGAGAAGGTGATTAAAAACTCCTCCAATGGATCTATTTTCTCTGATCCGGATTCAATATAGCCATTTATGACCATTGAGGGATTGAGGTTCTACCCTGATCCACATTTCTGGATTGGAGTTTTCTCAATCCAGATTGATCCAATTTTTTGGATCCGATCCGGATTCATCTGGATTGAATCTGGATGCTTCTGTCAGTCAGTTTTTTTGATAGACGACTGTGCGAAAATTGTCATACCTTTCTCGTCAGAACTCAGATTGGAATGATTCAAGTTGCTTTTGATTTAAAACTCAATGATATTCAATTTTTATGAGAGTCCATCTCCTGATACTGACTTGAAGATTACCAAAAATCCCCTTTAGTCAGGTCAATGTGGTTTTCACAGAATTTTACTGAAACATATTTTTCTTAATATGTTTCTAACCACATAGGGACTTTCATACTTGGTCAAGGTATGTCTTAAGTTTATTCTAGTATGATGTTATGCAATTCATGAGGTGCGTGTATGTATCTATGGAAGTTCACAGATTACATATAAACAACCATTCTATCCTAGAGGTCTTCTTTTCCACTTGAGCCTTAAAGTCTTTATCTTGACTTCTACTCTTGGCACTTCTTCTTTTATTCTTCTTGTTTACAATTCCATGACTTTGAGCTTCATATCTTGACATCTTAAAGCTTGAATTCTTCTAATACCTTCTTCAAGCATTGATCCAATCTTGTTGATACTCCTCGTTTGATGACTTCATCAAATTTGATCTTTGATATGAAGTCTCCATAAAACAATACTTGAAGGAAAATTATTGCTATCATCAAAACATGAGTGTGAAGGTGAAATACCTTCTTTGATATGTAATGTATGCTTATGAGATGCAGCGTAGCGCTTGTGTATGGTGTGTGCACTATTACATTGAGCATCACTTAAGGTCTTCTTATTCTTCTTGTAGTTGGTCCTCAAGAGTCTTCATGTTTTATTACATTGACCTTGCATGCTTGATGTCTTCTACATACTTCAATATACTTCAAGCTTTTGATGCTTTAGAGATCTTCTTCAGCTCTGCTAGAGGTCAGACAACCTCATGTCTTGATTCTTTACATCACACTTGGTATAAAACATTAGTTATATACACACTTGTTATTGATTATCAAAACCAATGTGGAGAGGGGTATAGAGTGGTATTACCAACAAAAATTGGATTGTCGGATCTCTCGTAATCACTCCTAGAAATTCACATCTAGTTGCACGTATCCCTGCACCGTCCAGCTAGCCAGCTAGCCCCACATGCACTCTATATGTGTTGGCCAACTATGGAAGCACGCCACGCTCGTTGGCCAGCTAACCAGCAGGCCAGCCTTGCACGCACACTGCGCGCTAGCTAGCTAACCTTGCATACACATTGTATGCACTGGCCAGCTAGCCAGCCTGCTCCTCCTAGTAGCCCAACCTGTGCACCCCCATGTGCCAACCTACGTACCCCCGCATGCCAGCCTACATGCCCCCGCTAGCCCCTGTCACCCAGCCTATGTGCCCCCACGTGCCAGCCTGGGCGCCCTTACGCTCCCGCTTAAGCTAGCTTGTGCACCCCTACTGCCTAGCCCATGTGACCCTGTACGCCAGCCTGTATGCCCCTGCTGCCTAACCCATGCGCCCCTACATCCCAACCCGTGTACCTCCGTGTGCCAGCTTGTGTGCCCCTGTCTCCCAGCCCGTGCACCCCTACTGCCCAGCCTGTGCGCCCCTGTCGCCTAACCCGTGCGCCCCTTTTACCCAGCCTGTGACCCCTGCCGCTAGCCCATGCGCCCCCACGTGTTAGCCCAGGTGCCCCCTCACCCTAGCCTGTGCACCCCTACCGCCCAGCCCATGCACCCCTGCGTGCCACCAACGTGCCCTATTGCACACCCAGCTTGCATTAGAGCACCAGCTCGCATGCCCAAGCCGCACACCCCATGCACCCCTATCGCACACTCCATGCACCCCTGTTGCACACCCCTTACGCATGCACCACCAGCCCGCATGCCACCACACACCCCATACGTGCCCACAGGCCACCCCGTGTGCTCCCATGGCCAGCCTGCGCATATCTGCAAGCCAGCTCACACATGCCTATTGGCTAGCCTACACGCACTCGTAGCCCAGCCCGTGCAAATCCTGCCTACGAGCCAGTGTACCCCCGCGTGCTAGCCCCACATGCCCACTACCTACAGCCTTATGCACTTATGCCTTCCATATGCCATATACCACTGCCAGCCTCTCGAATGCACCTATGCCTAGCCTTGTGTGCCGTCGTCAATGGCTGGGATTTGTGTTCTACTAACCTATTATTGAAGAGAAAATCTCTTCACCCGCTTATGCATTTTACACTATCCCGCTAGCATACCCTATGCTGTAACCTCCTACTGGCCCAAAAAAGAATATTTTCACCTCATTGGCAAAAAAAAAATAAAAAAGACTCACTTTTCCTATTAGTCCAAAAAACTATCTCCCACCCCATCGGCCTAAATTTTCATTTTTTCTTCTATTTGGCTTAAGAGAACCACTTTTTTCTACCATTGGCCAAGGGAATTCCCTTTCTCTCCCCATTGGTTCAAGGATCCTATAAATACCCCCTCCCTTTGGTTTGAGATACGAACACAACCCCACCCGGTTCCAAGTCTCTTTCTGAGCAATCCCTTAGAGAAGCTCTCCCCTCTCTCCTCCCCCTTCCCCCTTGAGGTTTTTTATGTCTTCGGAGAGATCTTCATAAGATCTGAAGTGTTCTTCGGGCCTTTGAAACTCTTCAATCCTTTGCTTTCTTTGAGTGAGTTTTGGAAGGAAAAAATTCCCCTTTAGTCTCTCTCCCCCTTTTGAGGTTCGTCAAGCCTTCGAAGAGATCTTCATAAGATCCGAAGTGTTCTTCGGGCCTTCGAAGTTCCTCAATCCTTAGAGAATAGCCTATTCCCAATAGAAGCCCTATCGGAGCACCACCTCAGCCAAAGTCCAGAAATAGCTCACCATAGTAGAAGCACTGTCGGAGTGCCACCTCAGCCAAAACCCAAAAGTTGCCCATCTTTAGTGGAAGCTCTACCAAATTAATACCATAGTAAAAATCTGAAGGTAACCATTCCTAGTTGGAACTCTGTCCAATCAACATCTCTCAAAGAAAGGAAGTTGGAGGTCAAGACCATCTTCCCCTGAGCCAGGAGAATCCGAAAGATAGTCTGAGCCGGTGCTGATCAGAGGTCCACCCCTCTTGACCCGAAACAGGGGTTAAGTTTACGTACAATTTCTCAACTGAATCGTCACCATGTAGACTCTATATTGACTTTGTTTTAGTGTATATAGTTATTTAAATTCAATCATACATGTGAGTGATAACTTAGCCATGCATGCGGAATAGAAATAATCATGGAAAATATTCGTTCTTATGTATCTAGTAGGAAGACTGGTTGAACCGGGTAGATTGGGTGCCTAACACCTTCCCAATTCTACAACCTGACACTTACCCTAAATCTCTAGACCAGATAAAATTTTGGTCCTTTTCTTAGGAATTGGGCCCACCCCCAGGTCCTAGGCCCATAATCCTAGGTGGTGACTCTAAACCCTTTTACATGATCCCGATCCCCGTATTGGACCATCATTAAATTTATGTCTCGAAAGATGAACTTTACACTCTTACGAAATAGGCCTTCATGTATCTCCAAGTGGCAATATGGCGGTGCAGGGTCCGCAGGGTAAGCACACACGACACACTACTCCCTCATAAAAGAGAAAGAGAGGAGAGAGGATGGAATGGATGCAAGCCTTTTCCCTCCCCCACAAAGAGAGGAGTGCAACACACATTTTTTCCGCTGCTACCCTCACAGTGGCGACTCCACCGGGGGGGGGGGAAATGTCAAGCTTCTGACACTAGATGCTACCATTAAATGAAAGAACATTTTTGACCACATCTATTTGAAAACATGTTTGGCTAACCCCATGTTTGTATTTGTACTCGCTAACCACATCATGCATTGTGCTCGAAGTGAAATCATCTAGCGAGGAACTCCCTATCATACCTGCACCCTCGGGAAAGTCAGTGCAGGCATGACAGGGAGTTCCTCGCTAGATGATGAAATGTGGATCTTGGATGCAACTTTCAGCTTCTGATCAATAGAGATGATGATGAAAACGTTCCCCTACCCGAAACCCTGGAAATCCCTGCATGGGAGAGAAGAGGGTCTAATTTTAACTTTCCATATATGAAGAAGCTGGTCAAGATGATCGTATAGATGGATAGTGCTCAAAAATATGATTTTAATGATATATAGCATGTCAAAATCAGACCGACGGATCTCTTGCGATCACCCTTGAAAAATTACACTTTCTGGCACATATGCTATACACTCAGATAGTCCAATTGGAAATTTAGAAAAATCCCATACCTACCCCAAGCACCCTAAAATTCATCCCCTACCTACCCAGATAACCCAAAAACACTCCCATACCTAAAACCCTAGAAACAATCGCATGGAAGAGAAGAGGGTCCAATTTTGAATTTTTATATATGAAAGAATCTGGTCAAGATGACCGTATGGATGGATAGTGCTTAGAAATATGATTCCAACGATATATAGCACGTCAAAATCGGACTGATGGATCTCCCGTGATCAACACCAGAAAAATCCATAATAGTGCGCTGGCCAACAGGCCAGCCCGTATGCGTGCTTGCTGCCCACTGCTGCCCATGGCCACAGCACATGGCTGCTACCCATGGCCGCAGCACATGGCTACTGCCCATGGCCGCAGTATATGGCTACTGCCCATGGACGCAGCACATGGCTGCTGCCTATGGATGGACAGCAGAACATGGTGCTAGCTAGCCATGTGCCCCCACCCAGCTGGCCCACGCCCCTGTGCCCCTGCCCACCTGCACGTGCTGACTGCTGCCCAGCTTGCCTATCTACTACCCATGCCCACTCCCCCATACCATAGTGCCACACACCCACACCATCCCACACTACCTGCATGCCATGCGCCGCACACCCATGACATTGCCCGCATTGCCTACCCTCCTATTCTGACCATGCCTTGTGTACTTTGGCCCAATCTTGTGTGCCACTGGCAAAGGCCGAGATTGGTTTTTTGTTGGTCCGGTGGGTGAAGGGATTCCCCCTTCATCCACTTGAAATGAAAATTCCACTTTTTTGGCTAAGGATTCTCTCTCTCAGAAACCCCCCTTTTACCTATTGGATAAAAGCCTATTTCACCCATTTTAGTCTTAGACCCCCTTTTATCCATGGGATAAGAGCCTACTTCACCCATTTTAGTCCAAGAACCCTCTTCTGTCCATTAGGTAAAAATTCTCCTTCCTTCCCACTGGTATGGAAAACCTACAAATACCCCCCTCCTTTAGATTTTACATACAAAACAACCCCACCTCACTCCATAGTAGTGAAGCTCTGCCCTCTCTCTTCCCTTCCCCCTCTTGATTTTCTTCAGATCTTCGGAGCGATCTTCCTCAAAATCTGAAATCTTGTTTAGATCTTCGAAATGTTCTTCGAGATTTTGAAGATCTTCAATCCAAGTTCTTAGTCTAATCCAATTTTTGTGAAAAATAGTGTGTTCTTCAATCCCCTCCATTGAGTGATCTTGAGTTTTACCAGAAATAGAAATCCCTCCCCCTTGAGGTTCTTCGGGTCTACAAAGAGATCTTTGTTAAGATCCGAAATACTGTTTGGATTTTCAAAGTGTTCTTCGAGGCTTTGGGGATCTTCAACCCATTTTTAGGTCAATCCGTTTCTTTCCAAAAATAGCAGTTCCTAGCAGAAGCCCTGTCTAAGTGCCCCTGGAATCTTTTCAAAAATAGCTATCCCTAATGGAAGCTCTGTTGGAGTGCCACCTCAGCCTAGCCCTCTCTAGCCTATTCCTAGCAGAAGCTTTCCCGATCTGCCACGCCCTCCCCTAGCCTATCCCCAGTGGAAGCTCTATCGAAGTGCCACCTTAGCCTGGCCCTCCCCTAGCCCATCCCCAATGGAAGCTCTGCCGGAGTGCCACCTCAGCCTAGCCCTCCCTAGCCTTTCCCTAGCTAAAGCACTATCAGAGTGCCACCTCAGCCTAGCCCTCCCAAGCCTATCCCCAGTGGAAGTTCTACCAAAGTGCCACCTCATCCTAAGCCCGAAAATAGCCTTCCCTAGCCGAAGCTCTATCCAAATCCGAAAATAGCCTTCCCTAACCGAAGCTTTGTCCGAATCCAAATCTGAAAGTAACTATTCCTAGCCGAAACCTTGTCTAAATATCATCATAGTTAGCATCTCTCAAGAAAGGAAGTTAGAGGTCAAGATCATCTTCCCCTGAGCCAGGAGAACACGATAGACAGTCCAAGCCGGTACCAATTAGGGGCCCACCCCTCTTGACCCAAAACAGGGGTTAAGTTCAGGTACAATTTCTTAATCAAATTGTCATCATGTAGACTTTATATAGACCTTGTTTTAGTGTACATAGTAGTTTAAATTCAGTCAATGTATATATGAGTGATAACTTAGCCATATATGTGAAATAATAATAATTATAGAAAATGTTCATTCTTAAGCATCTAGTAGGAAGACTGGTTGAACTGGGCAGATTTGGTGCCTAACACCTTTCCAACTCTGTAACTTGACACTTACCCTAAATCTTTGGAACAGAGCAATTATCGGGCCCTTTTCTTCAGAATTAGGCCCACCACCGGGTCTTAGGCCCATAATCCTAGGTGGTAACACCAAACCCTTTTGTATGATCCTAATCCCCGTATTGGACCATCATCAAACCCCCCATCTAGAATGATGAACTTTACACTCTTGCGAAATATGCCTCCACGTATCTCTGAGCGGTGATACGGTGGTGATGGGGCTCGCAAGCAAAGCGCACATGACACACTCCTCCCTCACTAAAAAGAGAAAGATAGGAGAGAGGGCAGAATCAATGCAAGCACTTCCCCCCCCCCCCAATAGGGGAAGAAAGAGCTCTCATTATTTTCGGCCATTACCCTCATAGTGGTGACTCCATTGGGGATAAATGTCAAGCTTCGGATACTAGATGCTACCTTCAAATGCAAGAACATTTTCCACCACCACATTTGTTTGAAAGCATATTTGGCTAACCCTATGTTTGTAATTGTATTCACTAACTGCATTATGCATCATGCTTGAAGTGAAATCATTTGGCGAGGGTACTCCCTGTCATACTCGCACCCTAGGGGAGGTCAGTGCATGACATACTAAGTACTCTGAGAGCAAATGATAGCCACTTCCTATACAAGAGTGGAAGGTATTATCAAACGGTAAGGATGTTGTAATTATGCCAACACTCTCGGTGAGGTCCACGCACTTTATGACATTCTGAGATTGAATACGTCATCAAATAGCGAGGATGTCCGTAATTATGCCAACACCCTTAGGGAGGTCCATGCACTTTATGATATTCTGAGATCGAATAATGGTTATCCTACATTACACTTTTGCACACAATCACTCATGGTTCCACCACCCTGTGGCCAATTGCTTAACCTCGTGTGTAGTCATAAGTAATAGGCGAGGAAGTCACCCCCTTGATCTCATACCTACGGGTATATCAAAAGGATCACGTACCTTATGTATATAGATCCTGTCAAGGATGCCTTGTCGGTCCTATTGCATCCACTGCATACTCAGCATCATGTAGGAAATAGATTAAGAAGCTAGGAGCGCCACAAGCTAATTGTAGAACTTGTTTACGGTCTTGAAAAGGAATGTTCCTACATTATATTCCCATCATAAAGAATTGCTTTCCTAAGTGGGTTTCAGATAGAAGGTGTCCCTCCTCCTTAAGAAAAATGTCCAAGGACGTGACTTAGGGGGCAATCCCGTCGAGTCATATAAAGTCTCGAGAAGTCCAGAGAAAATCAGGAGGAAGGACACCTAGTGGGAAAAGAGCAAGGAAAGCATGACTTTATTACATGGAATGTCTTATGGGAATATTCTCGATAAGCCATTTGTATGAATCTCCTGCTTATGACATTGGGTGGACTAGGGGCATCAAATGGTATCCACCCCCTATCATTACCTATCATTAAGCGGACTAACTTTGGATGGATCATTGTTTGTTAATTTGGTGAATATGTGAACAAGGGGTTGGGAATTCAAGAATCCTAAAACAATCCACTTTTGGTTTAGGCACAATTCCACACCTTAAGCATTTTTCATGGTCCATTTGGACACGTCAAGGTAACCGGTTGACTCGCTTAAGTCTAGTATCACCTCCATCGTCTCGCCGAGATTGTCTACCACCAAGTGATTACAACCCTATTCACATGGTTCCACCTAACATGGAAACACCAGAACAAGCATGGGTCCACCCAGTAGAGACATTGCAAGCTAAAGTTGCTAAAGTCAAGAATGGATTAGCACTTGTTACGGAACCTAGCCAGGACCGATCTCGGGGTTGACACGACTCCTCCTTCAGTAGAACTAGAACCAACTAGGCCTACAGGTTATCAAGGGACTTCCTCCAAGGATCCCACATTGGCTGTATTTAATGATGAAGAAGAGGAATTTGTGGCACATGTTCAAAAGGAACCTCCAGAGACAGAGAGGGAAAGGAAAATGAGAGAACAATTGGAGAAGCTTGAGGATATGATCCAAGCAAGGAAAAGTCAGGAGAGTTAAACAATAGATTTTGATGAGATGAATTTCTTTTCTGGGGCAAGAATCTCTAAAAAGTTCAAGTGTCAAACTGATAGAATTGGTGGTCAAGGGATCCCTAGGCACGTTTGGAGGTATTCCTCAGTATCATGAAGATATGGCAAATTGCTGACAATCAGATGAGGCAGGTATTCATGTCAACATTAATAGAACCAGAACTAAGGTGGCTCATATAGTTGGAATCCACACGGACACAGAATTAGGTGGCAGCAGTGAAAGTCTTCACTAAATAGTATCCCCACAACATTGAAGTGGATGAGGAATGTCGAGAGTTCGAAACCTTGAGAGAACAACCTAGGGAAGGGTTTAGGAATAAGGCAGCCAAGATGGCAGATCAACCTTCTGAAGCAGAGTAAGTAGAAATGTTGATCGAGAACTTATCAAAGCCTTTATTATGATGTTCTCTACTATCAACATCTGCAGACTTTTGATGCCATAATAGCCATTGGGACACGTGTTAAGAACATGATCTGAAGGGATGCATAATATCAAGACATGGGGAAGAATTCCAAGGGCGAGCTAGATAAGAATCATGAAACCAATGTGATGGGTGTAGTCCAACAGTCAATATCATCTATGACCACTTCACTTTCACAGCCGTTTGTAATACGATTAAATGCTCCTTCCCAGAAGGCTCCTCACTGAAGAAGACAGTTTTCTGATTTGGGAATGCCAGTGACAGTACTGTATGAAAATCTAAAGAAACAAGGATTGCTAGGGATAGTGGCTCCAAGAGTAATCAGCAACCCTCCTCCAGCTTGGTACAGAGATTATGAATATTGTGCTTACCACACTCAGAAGGGGCACAACACTGAAAGATGTCTAGATTTATAATATGCAATTCAAGATTTGATAGACAACGGGACCATTGAAGTCGAGACCAAACATCCTCCCAATGGTATTACTAATCCACTTCCTCATTATGCAACAATCAGTGTATTGGAAGAAGAATCAATAGAAAGTGATCCCACTCAACTCATCAAGCCACGGGCTTGAAGAGATCACTTAAATGTCATGGGAGGTAGGACCAAGGTTAAGAAACCCCTGGGAAAGCATAGCCATTAGAAAAAGAGTTAGAAGATGATGATCAGATACCTGCCTTCCCTCTTTCATCACAGACCCCAGAAGAACTCACCACCTTATATCATCGGCTGTCGCTATTTTCTTCCTTCTCATCGTACCACCAGAAAGCAGGCCCCCCTTTATCATCCTATCATCCACTACCTTTATCAGAATACCCTATTTCCTACATCACATCCCTTTCATATCACCCCACCCCATATCCCTCATCACCCTTACATCATTCCTATGGGTCGATAGACAAGCCATCAGACCCAAAAGAAGGATGCATGGATGGGTACAATTGGAAGGATATTCTTGCACTACCAGATTACCCAAAGATGACTTCAGCAACAGGATCAGTGAATGCATTAGGAGAAGACTAGGAGGGTGATCCCACTTCTCTAATTCAGCCCACTATATCTTCAGAGGACAATCCAGAGGTGATTGAAGAGATTACAGATGATCTTCTCAGAGCAATAACAACATTGGCTATAGGGGAGCAGAGTAAAGAGTACACCTCCCTAATCCATATAGGGAGTGACACAGAGGATGATGAATTAGATAAAGAACCAACTGAGGCAGAAATCAGTGAAGAAGAGAATGAGGGAGATTACTCTAGTTCTCGAGATAATGAAGAGTACCCAAACTGGGATGACTACCAGGGGCCTTAGCACAATGATAATGATGATGAATTAGGGTGCTACTCACCTAGAGGTCCAGGAGGATATTCAGTATATACAATTGGCGAGGATGACCCAATGGTTGATCCCATAGATACTATTCAGTTAACACTCACAATTCACATGGAAGGAGGTGAGCAGGCACCTAACCAAAAGAGCCATTGCACCATTAAAGAAATAGTAGCAAATTTCTCAGAAGGAGAAGAAGGCCCTTTTCGACATCTCCTCATCCATTGATCCATCGAACTGCTCCTGAATTGAACTAGCATTCGAGAAGGCTTCAAGTTTACTCATGTTATCGAGTCAACCAACCTGAATACAGCTGAAAAAAGCATCAAGTCAGTTGTCAAGTCTATTGTTGAGTCTGTTATTTATGATTTTGTGCAGGCCTCCCCTCTCGAGGCAAGTCTAGAGTCCATGTATATCGAGTCTGTTTTTTCTTTCATGAATGAAATCTTTGATTCCGAGTATGAATTGCCTCCTTTTTTTGATGATGATCTTAATAAAACGATGCAAATCAAAGAAAGCCCAACCCATCCATGAGGATACCCAGGTTACTAACCTAGAAACCGACCAATGCCTTCGAAAGGTAAAAATTGGTACCACCCTAGGTGACGAAGAAGCAGAATGGATGATTAGTCTTTTGAAGGAGTTTACCGAAGTCTTTGCTTAGTCTTATGAGGATATGCCTAGTATAGACCCCGACATTGTGCAACATCGATTGCGGGCTTATCCTGGGGCAAAACCTATCAAGCAGAAGCTCAAAAGAATGCATCCAAAATAGAATGAAAAGATCAGAGAAGAAGTTGTGAAGTAGTGGAATGCATAATTTCTACAAATGGTGAAGTACTCCCAATGGATGGAAAACATTATACTAGTTCCGAAGAAAGATGGAAGGGTACACATGTGTGTTGACTTCCAGATGATGATACAAGGGGGCATGCCTTGTTATCCTGTATTATCAATAAACAACCAAATAAGCATGCACCTGAAAGATTGTAAGAAGATAGCCTTCACCACTCAGTAGGGAGCTTATCATTCCCAAGTGATGCCCTTTAAATTAAAAAATGTCGAGGCAACTTATCAACTATATGGATCAATCTTGGATTAAGGATCCCATTTCTGGGGCAAAGCATCGAGAGGCACCGGTCTGTTACCTATAGGCCACTAACTGAGTGGGGCTGTGGAAGCAGTTAACAAGAATGTCAAAGCTACCCTTAAAACAAAAACAAAAACAAAAAAAAAGAGAAAAAAAAAATTGGCTGAGACTCACAAGGATTGGGCTAATAAGTTACCCCTTGCCTTATGGGCATACCAGACTTCTGTACGATCCTCGATAGGGGTAACCCCTTTCTCTTTAGTATATGGGGTTGAGGCGGTTCTACCCATAGAGATCTTGGTACCATCCCTAAGGGTGCTTCTTGATTGTCAGTTGCCTGAAGGAGAGTGGGCAAAGGCCAGACATGACAAGCTCAATTTTCTTGATGAAAGGCATATGAAAGCCATGGATAATCTATTGAATTACCAACTGAGAATAGCCAGGGCCTTTAACAAGAATGTGAAGCCCTGCCACATAGAAGAGGGTGAACTTGCTCTTCGAGAACAAAGAGCCCCAATTCATTACCTAAGAGGAAAATTCAAGTCCAATTGGAGCGACCCATTCACTGTGAAAAAAATTCTACCAGGCAAAGATGTGAAACTCATAGACCACAATGGCAAAGAAATACCCGGACTGGTCAACATGGATCAACTCAAGAAATATTATGTCTAAAAGGGTGAATAGCCTAAATTAGGTCAGACCTGATTCCTTTCGAGGGATACGTAGGCAACTTGACATGTGCAAGTGCAGTCTCAACCATATAAATGCAATAAATTGGTTCCTCAATTCATAATCAAAGTATCTTAAAAGATCATCATAGCTTGTGTCCCCTAAGAATTGCCATTTGGCATGAAAGACAATTAGGTATCTTTCATCCACCCATTGGTCCGTCACTTCTTCTCCAGGATTTTATCCCCAAGAATCGCCATTTGGTATGCAAGGCCATTAGGTATCTATCATTCACCTATGGTCTATCAACTCTTATTTAGGATTCTATCCCCTAAAAGAAAATCACCACCCGGCACCAGTTTATCAAGGCTAGTTTATTCCCCACCCTTAATCAGTTAAAAAGAAGAGCTTGATGCAATAGTGGTAAAGGCTTATTTGAGTCATTAGCTAATGATTAATGCTTTGGTAAATCATCATATCTCTTTTGTTTGTGATGGTTTTAGAAAATTCATGGGCTCATTGGATGAGACGTTAAGGAAATGGACCTTAGATATGAGCATGAGGGCACCAGGATTGTTGGAATCCATGAATGTGTCATTTCTCGGCCAGATTGGATGTGTGAAGCTACATCACCAATTACTCCTGCAGGTGCCTCAACACTGGGATGCCAACTTGCATGTATTTCAGTTTGGATTAGTAGATATCTACCCAACTCTTGAGGAATTCTGGGTTTGTATGTTATCTCCATCCAAAGGTAGTTTTTTCCAACCATCTTTGAAGAAAGATTACTCAGAGGAAATTCAGGACTTCTTTGGATGGAAAGAAGAGGATGTAAAGCAATTTGTCAGGTATGGGAAGATCGACCTTCTGAAGGTGGCCTAGATCTTCATCTAATATCTATCAATGGGAGGAATCCATCAATAGAGATCAAGGATGCTTATTTACTTTACATGATAGCTCGTCATGTTCTCTGCACTCCCAGACGTGGTGCACCATCCGTTCTGATTGAGGTAGTAAAATAGCTAAAGAAGGGAGGTGACATCATCCCTACGGTTCTTGCAGAAACACTAAAGGGATTTGATGAAATGAGCCATGGCCATAAATTCAGATTTGGCTCCTCGAGAAAATGAAGTTAAGAAAACCATTAAAAGAAGACCCACTCGAAGCTCTTTGCTACCAGGATAAGAGAGAAGTTTTGGAATTCGGCTTCATCACTGATTGGGAGAAGTACCTACAGGAAAGGATTGTGCAAGATATCACTTGGAGGTGCCTGGGGAGGCCACAAGAAGATTTTTTGATGAAAATCCCTGGGTACAATTATGTTAGGCTGATGGGATTGACTCATACATCCTTTTATTTACCCCACATACATCGGCTGACAATATAGGCTAGAGGTGATGGACCCATAAGAGTTAGTGAACTTTCACCCACCTTAAGAGTTGTCTCCCCACCTTGTTACTTACCTATCCTGTTTATGGTAAGAAGATTGTTCCCCTTTTTTTGTAATTCACTTGGTAATAGAATGAGGAAACATTTGGATTTTCGTGTTATCTCGATTATTCTAATTATGACTTGAGTTGTGGAGTTGAATATGCCTAAACATTATGGACAAAAAAAAAGTTTTTCTTTGTACCAAAGGTAGTTCTCATTCATAAGGTGATAAAATATACATGTGTTTGTGTATACAAGAAATACAGTAACAAATCCCTATGGGTCAAAGTCAGCATCTAAACCATACTCTGAATCATCCCCATGGAGTACCGAGGAACCCACAGATGCTAATCCAGCCTGCTCTAGCCTCTGTGTCGTATCTTGAATCAGTTCATCCCGCTAAGCAATTTCCTACTCATGGGAATTAACTTAACTCTCCAAGGTGGTAATCCTCCCATCCTAAAAAATATAGGAAAGGATCAAGAAGAAGAATAATGAAAGAAGAAGGACAAAAGGAAAAAAGGGAAAAGTATAAAATACCTTGGCAACAATTGTCTAGCATAGGCCATAATGCATCCTCCTGATCTCAGAATAGATCTCCGGAGACACATGAGAAAGAGCCTATTAGCCAAAAGAAGTCAAGAGTCAATGGAAGGATGATCAGATACTCACATAGTCATAAGGAATGGGTAGCCCAATGGAAGCATCTACATCTATCTTTCACTCCAGAAGATGACGGAGACTGGGGTTGGTTGCATTGGGATAGTTCCAAGCAGGGAAACAACGAAAACGGGTGATAGCAACTCTGAGAGACCTACCTGCACTGGTAGAGTGTCCCGCTTATAAAGGATCAACAGCACTGATAGGCGACAGAATAGTAGAAGGGTCTACACGTCACACTCTCCCCTAAAAGAATATTAGTTTAGACCAAAACAAGAAATAATTGGAAGGAAATACTCAAGAAAGGGCAACATACCACTGGACCGTTAGGACCAAGAGGGGTGCATACTATGTCCTCCTCCAAGAAGACTCTATAGTCCCTATCCCGCTCCAAGAATGAGTCATCCCACACTCCGTCGGCCAAACTCTCCATCTCGTCTGTAGGGATGATCTCTAGGCAGTGCATAGTGGGTAGAGGAAGACCAGGAGAGAAGCGTGAGTCAACATCCGACCATTAGGGTACTGCTCTCTCTCCTAGATATCAGACATAGCCCCATATGCCCTGAAAAAGGTCTCGGTTCTTGGATAAGTGTTTAGCCAATGCAAATCCTTCATAATCTGGAAATATGAGGCAATGGAATGATCTCCAAGTGACCTATAAATCCAAGGAAAAGCAAGTACAACATGAGATAGAAGGAATTTTAGTGTCAAACATGGCATACCTCAGTGAGATCGTTCAAAAGAGAATGAGCAGTAGTCCCTGAAGGATGGCACTGAGCCTTGATCACCTGATTATTCCCCCACCTTATAGCTATAGGGAAGAAGAATGCCTGAGGGTCCCTTAGTCTGGGAGCTATGGTATCCAAGTGCTTAAAGCTCCAGGGCTGTTTCAAGAGATTAAAGTAAGAAAGTGCAATCCAACTGAATGAAAGAAAATGGGTACAAAAAGGAAAGTTACCTGAAGAATGTAGCCTGCCCCCTTGAGGCCCCTGTCGCCATATGACAGCAAGTCTAGGATCTGCAGGAGATACGCATAGGCGGCCCCACCCCAATCCCAAGAATCTACTATACAAAGATCTCAGAGGAAGAACACCAGGTGGATGTCTACTCCTCCTTGGAGGTCACTAAAAAGGTACTGACCCACAGCAAATAGCAAGAAAGAATGGGCCACTAGTGACATGTTTCCTGGGTTGTCCCCCAGGCCGACTTTCCACCATCGGGCACTTATCTCCCTTAGATGGATGTGTGTTTGGCCAGCCACAATGGTAATGTCGGTCAAGTCTGTGAACTCCCTGACTGTCGGAATCCTAGGTAGGGTCATAGGTCTACCCCCAAATGGTACGTCCGTCAAGGCATGAAAGCACAGAAGCGTGATGGTAATCTCGCCAATAGGGAGATGAAAAGAATGAGTACTCGGCCACCACCGCTCCATCAAGGCCCCCACCAGTGCCGAATTGAACTTTTAGGTCTCTACAAGGGCTAGCTGGCACACGTATGATGCATCTAATACCTCCTTCACTCTACGAGGAATCATCCTATGCCATGACTGAACCATGTTTGGATGGCCATACAAGGCCAGGGTAGGTGGTTCCCTCCCCTCATGCTAATGGAAATGAAGAATGTATAAAAAAAAATAAAGAAGCACAAAACAAGAATAAAAGATGATCAAAATAATGAATAAAATGTAAAGACTTACCCAAGAACACCATATGGAGTTGTAGATGTGGTTCTGACTATTGTGAAGAGTCTGCCCGAAGTACCATTCAGCCAGGCCCTCATCCCTGTGGGAAGAACTGCTGCAACTCACTAGTTGGATTTCTCTAAAAGTCTTTCTATTTCTCCTTTCAGCCATATTTTCAAAAATCACAAAAGCCCCAAGAAGTCTCCCAATTTGTAAGAAGCCCTAGAAAGTTTTCCAATTTGCACAAAAGTCCACAAGAATATAAAATTCTCCAAATGACTCCTCCTTCAAGAAAAATATGAAGAACTCCAAGAGCAAAATGAAGAACTTCTAGAACAAGATGAAGATCTTCAAGAGCAAGATGAAGAACTTCAAGAACACGATGAAGATCTTCAAGAGCAAGATGAAGAACTTCAAGAACAAGATGGAGAACTTCAAGAAAACCCTGAAGGCTCCAGAAACTCAAACCCACTCACTTCACTCAGAGAAGTTAGAATGAGGAATTGACAAGGAAGGGGGCCCATTTTATAGGAAAAAATTTGTTTTCCCAAAAAAAAAAATTTGAAATTCCAATCCCAAGGGGCAAATCAAAGTTTCTTACTACCAAATACTAAGTTCAAAATTATTTTGGTAGTTGAAAGAAAGGTAGGTGGAAATTATATCACATGCAAAAGAGGAAAGTAAAGGTCAAAATTTTATTGGTCAAAATTCAAGATTAAAAAAAAAGTTTCCAAATCAAAAGCGAAAAGAAAGATTCCAAATCAAGGAACCAAAAATCAAGAATTAGAAAAAAAGAATCAAGAAAGAAACAAGTGCATTGACCTGGCCTTGAGTGGCCTAATATCAGTAAGCCAGCCCAATATGGCCCAATTACATTCACCCGGCCCCAAGGGGCCCTTTCTCTTTGTATCGGCTCCCAGTGACCTGATCTCATAGACCAAATCCCTAGGACTGGCGGATGGAAGTCCAGCCTAAGAAGAACATTTTTCTTGTACTAACATCTTCTGCAAGGAGGGCTCAAATCTTTGCAAATTACGGACAAAACCTTAGGACTGGCAGATGGAAGCTCAGCCTAAAAAGAACATTTTTTATGTACTAACATATTCTACAGGGAGGGTTCAAATCTCTACAAATGATAGATCAATCCCTAGGACTAGCAGATGGAAGTCCAGCTTAGGAAGAACATTTTTCATGTATTAACAACTTCTACAGGGAGGGCTTAAATCTCTGTAAATGATGGACAAATCCCTAGGACTGACGGACGGAAGTCTAGCCTAGGAAGAACATTTTTCATGTACTAACATCTTTTGCAGGGGGCTCAAATCTTTGCAAATGATGGACAAAACCCTAGGATTGGCGGATGGAAGTCCATCCTAGGAAGAACATTTTTTATATACTAACATCTTCTACAAGGAGGGCTCAAATCTCTGTAATTGATGGACCAATCCCTAGGACTGGCAGATAGAAGTCCAGCCTAGGAAGAACATTTTCATATACTAACATTTTCTACAGGGAGGGCTCAAATCTCTGCAAAACGTTAGTTTAACATCTCCTAACAGGATTGAAAGGGCTCAAATTTCTTTCCTGCCATTAGCAGCCCAGGTAAGTCCTAAAACTCTAAAAGTAGTTAAGAGATATTATTTGTTGCATTTTTCAACTCTGTTATAAATGAGCAAGATGATGGCAGCACATGCTTTGGGTGACAAAATGTGGTTATTCTTTACTTTGCCCTTTGGCTGTTGGCACAGGCCTTGGCCAAAGAGGGGCATTCTGTAGAAACCCAATTTTGTCACCCTCCTCCAGCTATGATGAAATGTGGATCTTGGATGCAACTTTTGGCTTTCGATCAATAGAGATGATGATGGAAACATTCCTCTACCCGCAATCCTGAAAACCCCCACACGGGAGAGAAGAGAGTCTAATTTTGACGTTCTATTTACAAAGGAAGCTGGTCAAGATGACTGTATAGATAGATAGTGCTCGAAAATATAATTCTGATGATATATGGCATGTCAAAATTGGACCGATGGATCTCCCTTGATCATCTCCAAAAAATTACACTTTTCTGCACGTATGTCGCGTGCAGACAGTCTAGTTGGAAACCTAGAAAAATCCCCTACCTACTCCAAACACCCTAAAATTCATCCCCTACCTACCCAGATAACCTAAAAACACTCCCCTACCTAAAACCCTGGAAACCCTCATGCGCGACAGAAGAGGATCCAATTTTAACTTTTTATATATAAAGGAATTTAATCAAGACAATCGTATGGATGGATGGTGCTCAGAAATACGATTCCAATGATATATGGCACGTCAAAATTGAAGCAATGGATCTCCCATGATTGTCACCAAAAAAATCCATAATAGCACGCGCTAGCCAGCAGTTACAGCACATGGTGCTAGCCAGCCATACGCCCCCACCCAGTAGGCCCGTACCCCTACCCAGTAGGCCTGCACCCCATCCCAGCAAGCACATGCCCCCGTAGGCACATGCCTGCACCCCTGCTGCCCACCTGCAGCACTGGCAAGTAGGCCAGCCCCCGAGCATGCGCAGGCTGGCTGTTGCCCAGCTTGCCTATCTGCTACCCATGCCTATGCCCCCTACTATAGTGTAGCACACTTGCACCATCCCACACTACTCGCATGCCATGTGCCGCATACCCATGACATTGCTTGCATTGCCTGCCCTCTTATACTGACCATGCCTTGTGCACTTCGGCCCAATCTTACACGCCATCGGCAATGGCCTAGATTGGTTTTTCTCTGGTCCAATTGGTGAAGGGATTCCCCCTTCACCCACTTGAAACCAAAATCCCACTTTTTTGGCTAAGGATTCTCTCCCAGAAACCCACCTTTTACCCATTGGATAAAAGCCCGTTTCACCCATTTTAGTCCAAGACCCCCTTTTATCCATGGGATAAAAGCCTGCTTCACCCATTTTAGTCTAAGAACCCTCTTCTGTCCGTTGGGTAAAAATTCTCCTTCCTTCCCATTAGTCCGAAAAACCTATAAATACCCCTCTCCTTTGGATTTTACACAAAAAATAACCCCACCTCACTACATAGTAGTGAAGCTCTGCTCTCTCTCCTCCCCTCCTCCTTTTGATTTTCTTTGGGTCTTCGGAGCGATCTTCATCAAGATTCAAAATCTTGTTCAGATCTTCGAAGTGTTCTTCAGGACTTTAAAGATCTTCAATCCAAATTCTTAGTCCAATCCAGTTTTTTCCAAAAATAGTGTGTTATACAATCCCCTTCTTTGAGTATTCTTGAGTTTTTCCAGAAATAGAAATCCCTCCCCCTTGAGGTTCTTCGGGTCTACGAAGAGATCTTTGTTAAGATCCAGAACTCTATTCGGATCTTCAACGTGCTCTTCAGGGCTTTGGGGATCTTCAATCTATTTTTAAGTCAATCTGTTTCTTTCCAAAAATAGTAGTTCCTAGTTGAAGCCCTGTCCGAGTGCCCCTGGAATCTTTCTAAAAATAGCTATCCCCAGTGGAAGCTCTGTCGGAGTGCCACCTCAGCTTAGCCCTCCCTAGCTTATTCCCAGTGGAAGCTCTACCGAAGTGCCACCTCAGCCTAGCCCTCTCCTAGCCTATCCCTAGTGGAAGCTCTGCCAGAGTGCCACGTCTACCTAGCCCTCCCTTAGCCTATCCCCAGTGAAAGTTCTGTCGGAGTGCCACCTCAGCCTAGCCCTCCCCTAGCCTATCCCCAATGGAAGCTTTGCCAGAGTGCCACCTCAACCTAGCCCTCCCTAGCCAAGCGGAAGCTCTGCTAAAGTGTCACATCATCCTAAGCCAAAAAATAGCCTTCCCTAGCTGAAGTTCTGTCCGAATCCAAATCCAAAAATAACTTTTCCTAGCATAAGCTCTGTCCAAATCCAAATCCAAAAGTAAACATTCCTAGCCAGAACCCTATCCGAATATCATCACAGTCAGCAACTCTTAAGAAAGGAAGTTGGAGGTAAAGACCATCTTCCCCTGAGCTAAGAGAACATGAAAGATAATCCAAGCCAGTACCAATAAGGGGCCCACCCCTTTTGACCCAAAACAAGGGTTAAGTTTAGGTACAGTTTCTTAACCAAATTGTCATCATGTAGACTTTATATAGACCTTGTTTTAGTGTACATAGTAGTTTAAATTTAGTCAATGTATATATGTGTAATAACTTAGCCATGCATGTGGAATAGTAATAATTATGGAGAATGTTCATTCTTAAGCATCTAGTAGGAAGAATGGTTGAACCACGCAGATTGGGTGCCTAACATCTTCCTAACTCTATAACCTGACATTTACTATAAATCTCTGAACCAGACCAATTATCAGGCCCTTTTCTCCAGAATTGGGCCCACACCCGAGTCCTAAGCCCATAATCCTAGGTGGTGACTCCAGACCTTTATATATGATCCCGATCCCCATATTGGACCATCATCAAACCCCCTGTTTAAAATGATGAACTTTACACTCTTATGAAATAGGCCTCCACCTATCTCCGAGCGGTAATACAACGGTGCGGGGCCCATAAGCAAAGCACACACTACACACCCCTCCTTCACTAAAAAGAGAAAGAGAAGAGAGAGGGAGGAATCGATGCAAGCCCTTCCCCCCCAAAAGGGGAAGAGAAAGCGGTCTCATCATTTTTGGCTGCTACCCTCACATTGTCATGGACAGTACTCTGCGAGCAAATGGTAACCGTTTCCTGTACAAGGGTGTGGGGTATTGTTAAACGGAGAGGATGTTCATAATTGGGCTAAAACCCTTGGGGAGGTATGTGCACTTTATGACATTCTGAGATCTAATAATGATATTTCCACATTACACTTTTGCACACAATCACTCATGGTTCCATCACCCTATGGCCAGTTGCTTAACCTCGTGTGTAGTCACGAGTAATGGGCAAGGAAGTCACCCCCTTGATCTTGTACCCATGGGTATATCAAAAGGATTATGTGCCTTGTGTATATACATCCTATCAAGAAGCATTGTTGGTCCTATTGCATCCACCGAATGCTCGTATCATGTAGGAAATAGATGAAGAACGCTAGGAATGCCACAAGATGATCTGTAAAATTTGTTTGCGGTCTTGAAAAGGAATTTTATTATGATATATTTTAGTCATAAAGAAGTGCTCTCCTAAGTGGGTTTCAGATCAAAGGTGTCATTCCTCCTTAGAAATGAAATATGGATGATTTGGTATACGCAATTCGGGCTGATTTCTATCAAAGTCCCGTGAAATGCCAAATTATCTAAAAGACCCAAGAAAAATAGGAGGAAGGTCACCTAGTGGGATAAGATTAAGGAAAGCATGACTTTATTGTCAAAGAATGTATTAATAGGAGTACTTTGGTCAAGCCATTTGTATGAACCTCCCACTTATGGCATTAGGTGGACTAGGGGGATTAACCCCTATCCATTCCCTACCATCAAGTGGACTAACTTTGGATGGATCATTGGTTGTTAATCTAGTGAACGTGTGAACAAAGGGGCTGAGAATACAAGAATCCTAAAATAAGACACTTTTTGGTTCAGGTATAATTCCACACCTCAAGTATTCTCCGCGGTTTATTTGGACAAGTCGGGGTAATCGGTTGACTCGATTAAGTCTAGTATCACCTCTGTCGTCTCTTCGAGATTTTCTACTACCAAGTGATTTCAACCCAGTTCACATGGATCCACACAATCCTAAATCATCCAGGGAAGCATGGGTCCACCCTATAGAGACCTTGCAGACGGAAATGGCTGAGGTCAAGAGAGGGATAGCACAGATACTGCATGCACTCCAGAACCCTCCCAGGACTAAACCAGCATAAGCTACAAGAGAGTTGGATCAGAACGGACCCACGGGTCATCATAGGAATTCTTCCCAAGTTGACTCAAGAGAACCAGAGCAAGTCAGGCCAACTGGTCAGAGAGGAGTTTCACTTGCCCGTCCAAATGGTCAACGGGGGGCCTATTCCAAGGTCCCTCCTCCTAGGGTAGTGATTAAAGATAAGGAAGAAGAGTTTATAGTGCATGTCTGAATGGAACCTCCAGAGACGGAGAGAGAAAGAAAATTTAGGGAGCAATTGGAGAAATTGGAAAATATGCTCTTAATGGGAAAGAGTTTGGAAAGCCAAGTAGTGGACTCTGATGAAATGAATTTCTTTTCTGGGGCAAGGATTCTCAGGAAGTTCAAATGGTAGACTGACAAGTTTGATGGGTCAGGGGACCCTAAGGCTCATCTCAAAGTTTTCCTCAGCATCACTAAGTCATGGCAACTTGCAGTCAACCAGATGGGACAAGCATTTATGTTAACCTTATTAGGACCAGCACTAAGGTGGCTTACCCAGTTGGAGTCTTCCCAAACCCAAAATTGGACAATAACGGTGAAATCCTTCATCAAGAAATATTCTTACAACACCGAAGTGGATATAAAATGTTAGGAGCTTGAGACGTTGAGACAACAACCTAGAGAAAGATTCACCGCCTTCATGATGAGGTTTAGGGATAAGGCTGCCAAGATGGTAGATCAGCCTTCAGAAGCAGAGCAAGAATAAATGTTGATTGAAAACTTGTCAAAGCCTTATTATGATGTCCTTTACTATCAACATTTGTTAACTTTTGATGCCTTGATAGCCACCGATACACGTGTAGAAAATAAAATCCTAAGGTCTTGAGACTAATATGGTAAGTGTAGTTCAACAGTCAGTCTCACCTATCACCTCTTCACAACAATTCTTGATACAAGTAGATGCACCCTCCCAGAAGGCTCCTCATCCAAAAAGGCAATTTACTGATTTGGGAATGCTCGTGATAGCAGTGTATGAAAAGTTAAAGAAACAAGGATTGCTAGGGACGGTGGCTCCAAGAGTAATCAACAACCCTCCCCCAGCTTGGTACAAAGATCATGAATATTGTGCTTATCACACTCAGAAGGGGCACAACACTGAAAGATGCATAGGTCTCAAGCATGCAATCCAGGACTTGGTAGACAACAATAGGACCATTGAAGTTATTGTGAAGTAATCTCCTAATGTCAATACCAATCCCCTCCTAGATTATGGAACCGTCAACATGTTGTCAACAATGAGTGACTATAAAAATTGGAATCCTAAGTTCTATAATCCAACTCATTTTATTAGGGATGCTAAGAAATACCAAGAAAAGAGGCATGTTGATTGGTAGGAGAAATTCCAGCTTATGCAAAGGTTGTCCCTTTCTCCAGAATTGGTAGGGCACATCTGTGGATTCATTAAGGATGCTTGTCAAAAGGAGTGTGACTCCTTCTGAAGGGTTGTTCACATGTATCAGTCAGATAAGCACTTTTGTCTTGCTATGCCTATGACTGTGTCAACAACCTAGATGAAGAAGAAATAGAAAGTGATCTCACTCAACTCATTGTGTCCCGGGCTCAGAAGAATCACATGAATACCCGTGCTTATAGGAGGGCCATGATTGAAAGGGCTAAGTTCATAAAGGCTCCTAAAAGAGAAGGGTCATCAGAAGGAGGATAAAAAAGTCAAACATCCACCATTCATCATTCCTCATCAACAAAAGAATCTACCGCACCATACCTCCAACCTTCACCATATTACCTACCTCCACCATATCATAAACCTTCACCACACCATCAAGTAGAAGGAACCTCATCATATTATCACCACTATCTTCCTCACAATACCCCATTTCTACTATCACATCACCTTCATACAACCCCACCTCATATCCCTCATCACCCTCATTCCAATCCCACTGTCAAGGATCGATATATAAACTAGAGGAAGGATGGATGGATGGGTACAATTGGAAGGATATGCTCACTCTACCAGACTCCCCAAAGATGACCTCATCAACAGGATCAATGAATGCTTTAGGAGAAGGCCAAGATGGTGATCCCACTTCTCTAATTCAGCCCACTACATCTTTAGAGGATAATCCAGAGGTGATTGAAGAAGTCATAGATGACCTCCTCAGAGCAGTGATAGCATTGTCAGTGGGAGAACGAATAAAGAGCACACCTCCCTAATCCACATCGGGAGTGACATAGAAAATGAAGAGTCTGACCTAATCTATCTTTGGGCCAATGAGACCAAGTCTAGCCCTATGGAAATTTTTTGATCCATTCACTCTAAATAATATGAACATTTGGATGTGGGGGAATTTGATGGTCAAGAGGAATCTGATGAAGAACCAAGTGAGGGGGAAATCAACGAAGAAGAGGATGATGACGACAATGATGAGGACGAAAGTGAGGATGAGAATAATGGAGATGACTCTGATTCTCAATGCAATAATGAGTACCCAGATTGGGATGACTACCAAGGGCCTTGGGACAATGATGATGATGATGAATCAGGGTACTACTCACCTAGGGTTCCGGGAGGATATTCTGTGCATGCAATTGGCGAAGATGACCCAATGATTGATCCCACAGATGCTATTTAGTCGGCACTCACAATTCATATGGAAGGGGAAGATTCAACATCAGATTTAGAGGATAGTGAAGGTTATGAGATCACTGTTGAAGGTAAAGCAAATCCTATAGCAGAACATATAGCTTATGTTTATAATCGTTTGGTTGACATCAAACTCGAGGCTGATGAGATTAATTGAATGTTAGGTGAAGTAGCCATCAGTGAACAATGCTACACTGAGCAGTTGATAATCCTTAAGAAAATAGGGGGACATTTGACACTTGCAGAAATGATAGATACAATAGTTGCATGGCCGTGGTATTTATGGAGGTATGAGCTAGGGCCGTGGATATTTATGGAGGTACGAGCCAGGGCCGTGGATATTTATGGAGGACTTGACCTCCTACCCCAAGTAGTGAAGAGGAATCTGGGGAAGAAGATGACCCCATGGTAGGGATAATTACCATAACAAATAGTGATGATGAAGATTACTATCCCATAGAGATCATCGTGAAGAAACAGACATCTATCTAGAAGAACCATTGCACTATTGAAGAAATAGCAACAACCTTCCTGGAAGATGAAGGAGGCCCGTTTCCACATCTCCTCATCCATCGAGCCATCGAACCGCTCTTGAATTGGACTAGCATTGGGGAGAATTTCAAGTTTACTCATGTTGAGTCAATCAAATTGGATACCACTAATAAAAGCACTAAACCAGTCATCGAGTCTGTAGTCGAGTCAGTTGTGGAGTCTACTATTTATGATTTCGTGTTGGCCTCCCCTCTTGAGGAGAGTCTAGAGTCCGTGTATGTCGAGTCTGTTACTCCTTTCATGAATGAAATTTTTGATTCCGACTATGACTTGCCTCCTTTTTCTGACGATGATCTTAATAAATATCAAGAGTTAATAAAACAATGCAAACCAAAGAAAGCCCAACCCCTCCGTGAGGATACCTGGGTTATTAATTTAGGAACCGACCAATGCCTTCAAGAGGTAAAAATTGGCACCACCTTAGACAATAAAGAAGCAGAACAGATGATCAGTCTTCAGAAGGAATTCACCGAAGTCTCTGCTTGGTCATATGAGGATATGCTTGGTATAGACCCTGACATTGTGTAATGCAGCTTGCCGACCTACCTTGGGGCAAAGCCTATCAAACAAAAGCTTAGAAGGATGCATCCAGAATGAGTGAGAAGATCATAGAAGAAGTATTAAAGCAATGGAATGCCGGGTTCTTACAAGTGGTAAAATTCTCACAATGGTTGGCCGACATTGTACTAGTGCCAAAGAAGGATGGCAAGGTATGAATGTGCATAGACTTTTAGGATCTTAACAAGGTAAGCCCTAAAGATGACTTCCCATTACCTGACACTGATGTATTGGTTGACAACATGGAAAGGCATGCCTTGTTATCATTCATGAATGGATTATTGGGATACAACTAAGTGATCATGCACTCCAAAGATTGGGAGAAGACAACCTTCACCACTTCATGGGGAACCTATTGTTATAAGGTGATGCCTTTTGGACTGAAGAATGCTAGGGCAACTTATCAGAGAGCAGCTACGGCCATATTGCATGATATGATAAACAAGGATGTGGAAGTCTACGTGGATGACATGATAGTGATGTCAAAGGATTGGAAAGGGTACATTCCTGCATTAAGGCAATTCTTTGAAAGAATCAAGAAGTATCAGCTGAGGTTGAACCCTCAGAAGTGTGTCTTTGGGGCAACAATAGGAAAATTGTTAGGGTTCTTGGTGAGTGAAAGAGGCATTGAAGTCGACCCTATCAAGATCAAGGCAATTCAAGAAATACCCATGCCTCTCACTAAGAAGTAGATACAAGGATTCCTGAGTCACATCCAATATATCAAAAGATTCATAGCTTAGTTGACTACAATCTGCGAACCAATCTTCAAGTTGCTGAAGAAGGATCATCCCACAGAATAGAATGATCAAAGCTAACAAGCTTTTGATAAGATCAAAGGATACCTCATGAACCCACGAGTATCAACACCTCCAGTGAAAGGAGAACCACTTATCAGTGGGAGAATATTCCACGGGCTCATTACTAGGACAAAAAGAGACGAAAAAGGGGGCGGAGCATGCCATATATTACCTCAGTAAGAAGTTTTGGGAATATGAGATGCGGTACACATCTTTGGAAAAAACTTGTGCTGCACTAATTTGGGTAACGAAAATGTTACGACACTATATGGTAGTTTATTTAGTACGTTTGATCTCAAGGATGGATCCAATCAAATACCTCTTTGAGAAGCCAGCTCTAACAGGAAGGATGTCTCGGTGGTTGCTTTTGCTATCAGAATTTGACATCACCTATGTTACTCAGAAATCTATCAAGGGGCAAGCCATAGTTGATCATTTGGCTACTCACCCCACAGAAGATGGAAGAGCCTTGGATGATGCCTTTCCCGATGAAGAAATCACAGCAATAGAAGAAGATATAGCTAATGAATGGCAATTATTCTTTAATTGAATAGCTAATCAAAAGGGGTGTGGTGCGGGAATATTGTTTGTCACTCCTGAAGGTCTTTATTTGCCTTTATCATTCCGCCTTGATTTTCCCTGTACCAATAACATTGCTGAATATGAAGCTTGTGCCTTGGGACTCAAAATTTCTCTAATTATTGGGGTGAGAAGGATCAAGGTGTATGGAGATTCATCCATTGTCATTTGTCAAATACAAGGGAAGTGGAATAATAGAGATGAAAAGCTAAAGCCGTACCAAGAACATCTGGAAGAGGTGATTGAACACTTTGAGAAGATCTCGTTCGAATACTTCCAGAGAGATAACAATAGGTTTGTTGGTGACCTCACAACCTTGGCATCCATGGTAGAATGCAACCCTATGACTAGGTCCGACCATTCTTAGTGGAACAAATAAGCAGGCCCATTTATCACAATTCGGTGTACACCCTCACCATAGATGGTAGGTCTTGGTTTGCTCATATTATGGATTTTATCAGAGAAAGGAAATACCCGTTGAAGCCATAGAAAGAGAAAAGAAATTTCTAAGAAAATATTCCACCCAGTTTATCCTTCAAGAAGACTTGTTGTATAAGAGGTCCTATGATGGAATACAGTTGCTGTGTGTGGATGAAGAACAAGCTACAACCATCATGGAGGAAATTCATCAAGGCCTCTATAGACCCCATATGAAGCCAAGATGCTTGCTAAGAAGATTCTTAGGCTGGGATACTATTGGAATTCAATGGAAGTAGATTGCATGAGTTTTATCAAGAAATGTCACAAATACTAGATATTTGCCAATATCATACATATCCCACCAACGGAGTTGCACTCATTCAATTTTCCTTGGCCATTCTCTACTTGGGGCATTGACATCATTGGGAAGATCAACCCCATGGCATCCAACGGTCATGAGTTCATCTTGGTTGCCATCGATTACTTTACCAAATGGGTAGAAGCCCGATCATATGCAATCCTCACATCTGCTAAGGTAACAAAATTCATCCAAGAAAATATCATTTCCCAATATGGAGCACCTCAAGAGTTGATATCATATCAGGGATCCCACTTCTGGGGTAAAACTGATAAGATTTGCACAATGTTTGGTATCAGAAGGCACCGCTCTACCACTTACAGGACACAGACCAATGGGGCAGTAGAAGTAGCTAACAAGAACATCAAGGTGATCTTATGGAAAATGGCTGAAACACACAAGGATTGGGTGGATAAGTTGCCACTTGCTTTGTAGGCATATTGAACCTCTGTACGATCCTCGACAGGGGCAACTCCTTTCTCCTTGGTATATGGGGTTAAGGTGGTACTACCCATGGAAATCCTAGTACCATCACTAAGGGTGCTTTTTGATAGTTAGTTACCTGAAGGAGAATGGGTGAAGGCCAGCCATGATGAGCATGGAAAGGACTTTCAACAAGAATGTGAAGCCCTGTCACATAGAAGAGGGGAAACTTGTTCTTCAAGAGCAAAGAGCCCCAATTTATGATGCAAAAAGGAAATTCACATCCAATTGGAGTGGCTTGTTCACTGTTAAACAAATTCTACCAAGCGAAGTTGTAAAACTCATAGATCACAACAGCAAAGAAATACCCAGGCTGGTCAATATGGATAAACTCAAGAGATATTATGTCTAATAGAGTGAATTCCCAAACTACGTCAACTTGATTCCTCTCAAGGGATACATAGGCAACTTGACATGTGTAAGCATGGTCTCAACCAGATCAAGGGAATAAATTAGTTCCTAAATTAACAATCAAGGTATCTAAAAAGATCATCATAGCTTATGTCCCCCAAGAATCTCCATTTGACATGCAATGCCATTAGACATCTGTCATCCGTCTATGGTCCTCCAGATTCTTATCCAGAATTCCTCTCCCAAAAGTTGCCACCTGGCACTAGTATGTCAAGGCTAGATCAAGGCAATAAAAAAAAGTGTGTTTGATACAAAAGTGATGAAGGTTTGGTTGTGTCATTAGCTAATGAGTGATACTTGATAAATCATCATCTTCCCTCTTGTTTGTGATAGTTACAGGAAAAGTCATGGACTCGTTGGATGAGACATTAAGAAAATGGACCTTGGACATAAACATGAGGGCACCAGGACTACTAGAATCCATGAATATTTTGATGCTCGGTTGGATCGTGTGCATAAAGCTACATCACCATTTACTCCAACAAGTGCCTCAACACTGGGATACCAATCTTCATGTGTTTCAGTTTGGATTAGTTGAGATCTGTCCAACTCTTGAGGAATTCTGAGTTTATATGTTATCTCTACCTAAGATCAAGTTGATTCAACCATCTTTGAAGAAAGATCACTCAGAAGAGATTCTGGAATTTTTTGGATGGAAAAAGGAGGAAATGAAGCAATTCATCAGATATGGAAAGATTGATATTATAAAGGTGGCCAAGATCTTCAGTCAATACCTACCATTGGGGGGAATACATCAGCAAAGGTCACAGGATGCTTATCTATTATGCATGATAGCTCATTATATTCTCCGAACTCCGGGACATGGTGCACCAACTGTCCTAATAAAAGTGACAAAGCAATTAAAGAAAGGAAGAGATATCATTCCCATAGTCCTTGCAGAGACATTCAAAGGACTTGATGACATGAACCATAGCTATAGGTTCAGACTTGATCATTATCATGGAGTCCCGCCATTTTCCAACTATGGTTACTTGAAAAGCTGAAGCTAAATAGGCCATTGAAAGGATGCCAACTCAGAGCTCTTTTCTACCAGGAAAGGAGGGAAGCCCTAGAGTTCAAGCTCATTGTTGATTGGAAAGAGTACCTATAATGAAGAACTACAAAGGACATTGCATAGAGATGCCCAGGGAAGCCACAGGAGGATTTTTTTATGAAGACCCCTGGATACAATTACATCAAGTTGATGGGATTGATTCATACATCTTTTTACTTGCCTACTTACATTAGCCGATAGTATAGACTGGAAGCAGATGACTCCGAGGAGTTGGTGAACTTTTACCCACCCCAAGAATTGTCTCCCTATATTGTTACCTATCTATCTCGTTTATGGTAGGAAAGTTATTTCTTTTAATTCACTTGGTAGTAAAATGAGGAAATACTTAGATATTCATGTTATCCTGTTATCCCGATTGTTCTATTGAAGTCATGAGTTATGGAATTAATTTTTCCAAAAAATTCCCAAACCATAAATAAAAGGAAATTTTCTTTGTGCTAAATATAGGTTTCCATCCATAAAACACTTAAATAAAAAAAAAGTGGATAAACAAGGGTAAGGAAAAGAAAAAGAAAAAATATACATGTGTTTGTGCTTGCAGGAACTATCAGAACTGATCCTTAAGAGCCAAAATCCTCATCTGAACCATACTTTGAGTCACCCTCATGGAATGACGAGGAGCTCGGGGATGCCAGTCCAGTATTCGCCAGCCTGTAGGTCAAATCTTGAATCAGTGCATGCTACTGGGCATTCTCCTACTGGTAGGAGCTGACTTGGCTCTCCAAGGTGACAATCTTTCCATCCTAAGAAATATAGGAGAGGATCAAGAAGAAGAGTAATGAAAGAAGAAGGGCAAAAAGAAAAAAGAGATAGAAAATACCTTGGCGATCATCGCCTCACACAAGCCATAATGCATCCTCCTGATCTCAGAATAGACCTTTGGAGACAACTAAGAAAGAGCATATCAGTCAAAGGAGGTCAAAAGTCAATTGAGGGACGATCAGATACTTACATAGTCATAAGGAATGGGAAGCCTAAGGGAAGCATCTACATCTGTTATCCGCTCCAGAAGATGAGGGAGGCTAGGATTGGCTGTGTTGGGGTAGCACCAACCTAGGAAGCCATGGAAGGGGATGGTGGCTATCCTGAGAGACCCAGTCGCACTAGTAGAGGATCCAGTTTATGATGGACCAACAACACTGATGTGTGACTGAACTGTAGAAATATCTACACATTGTGTTCTCCCCTGAAAGAACATCAGTCAAGACCAAGGCAAAAAGAATTGAAGTATGAAGGAAATACTCAAGAAAGGGCAACATACCACTGAACTATCAGGGCTAAGAGGGGTGCATACTGTCTCCTCCTCAAGGAAGGTTTTGTAGTCCCTATCCCAGTCAAGGAATGAATCATCCCATACTCCATCGGCCAGCCTCTCAATCTGATCCATAGGAATGCACTCTGGATAATACATGGTGGGAGGAGGGAGACAAAGAGAGAGGCGTGCCTCAAAATCAGACCACTGTGGTACGATTCTCTCTCCCAAGTACCAGGTGTGGCCCTATATGCCCCTGAATAGGACCCGGTTCTCAGATAGGTACCTAGCCAAAGTAACTTCATCAAGGTTTGGGAATGTAAGAGGCTGGAATGGCCTCTAAGTGACTTGCGAATCCAAGAAGAAGTAAGTACAGCACAGGACAGAAGGAAATTTAATGACAAAGCATAGCTTACCTTTATAAGACCATTCAGGAGAGAACGGGCAGTAGTCCCTAGAGGATAGCGCCAGACCCTGCGTACTTGACTTTCTCCCCATCTCACAACTATGGAAAAAGGGCGATGCTTGAGGGTCCTTCAGTATGGGAGCCATAATCTCCAGATGCTCATAGCACCAAGGCTGATTTGAAAAATCAAAGTGAAAAAATGCAACCAAATGAAAAGAAATGAGTACAAGAACAAGAGATTACCTGAAGGATGTAGCCCACTCCCTTGAGACCTCGGTCCCCATATGATAACATATCCAGAGACCACAACAAATATGCATAAGCAGCCCCACCCCAATCCCAGGTGTCCATGTCCTGGAGATTCCTGAAGAAGGTAGCTATGCGGATGTCTACCCCACCTTAGAGGTCACCGAAGAGACATTGACCCACAGTGAACAAAAGGAAAGAACGGGTCACATGTGCCAAGTTACTAGGTTTTAGCCCCAGGCCAACCCTCCACCAACGAGCATTAATCTTACCAAGGCGGATGTATGTCTGATCATCCTCAATATCTATACCTGTCAAATCTGTGAACTCCCTAGCTGTCAGAGTATCCAAAAGGGTCAAGGGCCTCCCCCCAAATGGTATACCTGTCAAGGCATAGAAACATAAGGGCCTGATAGTGATCTCATCGATAAGAAGATGGAAGGAGTGAGTGCTCGGCCACCACTGCTCCATCAGGGCCCCTGCCAATGTTGGACTGAACTTCTTAGTCTCTATGGAAGCCAATTGACTCAGGTATGATGAGTTAACCATCTCCTTCACTCTGTAGGGGAGCATCCTGTACCAATCCCGAGCTGTGTTTGGGTGGCCATATCTAGCTAAGGTCAGTGGTACTTCCCCATCATTCTTTAAAAAAAAAAAAAAAAAAAAAAGAATGAATAATGAATGAATAAAAAATAAAAAATAATAATAATAAAATGCAAGGACTTACCGATGAACCCCATACTGAGTTACAGACATGATTCCGAGTATTATGAAGTGTTTGTCCGGAATACCAGTCTGTAAGGCCCTCATTCCCTTGAGAAGAGTTCTACAACCATCCAACTAGACCTCTCCACAAGTCTTTCTCTTTCTTCTCTCAGCCATATTTCCCAAAGTCACAAAGAACCCCAAGAAGTTTCATAATTTATAAAGAAGCCCAAAAAGATGTCAAATTCTCCAAATGACTCCTTCCTCAAGAACTATGAAGATCTTCAAAAGGAAGATGAAGTTCTTCAAAATATTTGAAGAAATCCAAAAAAATGCGAAAAAGTTCGGATCTTCGAGAAGATTCCAAAACCCGAGCTCACTTATTCACAAATCGTTCCCAACTCAGAAAAAATCGGAATGAGGAATAAAAAAAAGGGGGTCCATTTTATGGGTAATAAATTCGTTTTCTTAGAAAAATAAATACATAAATAAATAAAAAATAATAATTTTTTTTTAGGTTCCAATTCCAAGGTGCAAATAAAAAATTCTTACCACCAAATACCAAGTTCAAAATTATCTTTTGTGGTAGATAAAAATTTATCACATGAAAGTAGAAGGTAAGAATCAAAGGGAGGGTAAAATCCAAATCCATGTGATAGATGAAAATTATATCACATGACAAAGAGGAAGGTAAAAGTCAAAATTTTATTGGTAGCTAAAGAATTTTTCGTAGTCAAAATTCAAAGAAGGAAAATAAAAGCAAAAAGCATATCAAAAGAAAAAAGCAAGATTCCAAATCAAAAGCAAAAAACAGGATTCTAAATCAAAAGCAATGAGAAAGATTCCAAATCAAAGGGCCAAAAATCAAGAATCCTAATCAAGGGATAAGAGAAAAATCAAGAAAAGAAACAATTTCATTGAACCGGCCCCAAGTGGCCCAAGTTCATTGAACCGGCCCAGGTGGCCCAATTGCATTTATCAGACCCCAGGTGGCCCCATTTCATTGAACCGGCCCTAGGTGGCCCAATTGAATTTACCTGGCCCCAGGTGGCCCAATTGAATTTACCCGGCCCCAGGTGGCCCAATTTCATTGAACTGGCCCTAGGTGGCCCAATTGCATTTATCAGACCCCAGGTGGCCCCATTTCATTGAACCGGCCCTAGGTGGCCCAATTGAATTTACTCGGCCCCAGGTGGCCCAATTTCATTGAACTGGCCCTAGGTGGCCCAATTGCATTTACCAGGCCCCAAGTGTCCCAACGTCATTAACCCAGCCCCAGGTGGCTGAATCTCTTTGAATCGGTTTCGAGTGGCCCGATCTCATATTTGATTTCCTTAGACTAGCACATGGAAGCCCAGTATAGGAAAAAGACAAAGATCAAATACTAAAGTCTTTTGCAGGATTGAAAGAGTAGCGAATTTCTTACCTGTAAATCAGCAGCCTAGGTAAATCTCAAACTTCAAAGTAGTTAAAAGATATTACTTGTTGCATTTTTCAACTCCGTCATTAATGAGCAAAATGATGGCAGTATATGCTCCGGGTGACAAAATGTAGTTGTTCTTTTCTTTGCCATTCGGCTGTTGGCACAGGCCTCTACCAAAGAGGGGCAATCTGTAAACAACCAATTCTGTCACCCTCCTCCAGCTATGATGAATTATGGATCGTGGACATGACCCCTTACTTCTGATTAACAAAGGTGACGATTGACTATGGTAACCCTATCCATGAACACTTCATACCTACCCAAAAATCCCAAAAATCCCATACGAGAGAGATAGTACTCAAAATTATGATTCCAATGATATATGGTACATCAAAATAGGACCGTCGGATCTCCCGCAATTGCTAATAGAAATTTACATCTAGTTCCACGTATCCCCACACCGGCCAGTCAGTAAGCCATCCAACCAGGCACACATGTATGTTGTGTGCACTGGCCAGCCAGCCAGCCACTAGGCCAGCCCTGCATGCACACCGCATGTCACCGGCTAGCCAACCAGCAGCCCAACCCCTTATGCACACCGTGCACACTGGCAAGCCAGCGTACGTGCCCCCCACCTAGCCCATGCACCCTCGTGTACCATCCTACGTGTCCCCACGCGCTAGCCTACACCCCTAAATGCCAACTCGTGTAACCCTGTCGCCCAGCCCATACCCCTCTGCGTGCCAGTATGCGTGCCCCTACCGCCCAACCCATGTGCCTTGCCTACCAGCCTGAGTGCCCCTACGTGCCAGCCTATGCTCCCCTGCCACCTAGCCTATGTGCCTTTGCATTCCATCCTGCATGCCCCCGTGCACTAGCCTACGTGCCCATTCCATCTAGACTATGAGCCCCTGCCGCCGCACACCCCATGTGTACCCGCACACTAGCCCATGCGTCCCAGCCGCACACCCCATATGATCCCGCAGGCCACCACACACTCACCTGTAGGCCAGCCTACGCGACTCGTAGGCTAGCCCGTGCGCGTCCTACCTGCCAGCCGGCCAGTGCACCCTAGTGTGCCAGCCCTGCATACCCGTTACCTATCGGCCTTATGCACACATGCCTTCCATGTTCCATATACCACTACCAGCCTCCTGCACGCACCCATGCATAGCCTTGTGTGCCGTCATCAGTGGTCAGGATTTGTCTCTTCACCAATTTTCTCATTTTACACTATTCCGCTAGCATACACTACGCTGCAACCTCCCATTGGCCCAAAAAAGAATATTCTCACCTCATTGGCCCAAAAAAAGACTCACTTTTTCTATTAGCCTAAAAAACTAGCTCCCACCCCATTGGCCCAAATTTTCATTTTTTCTTCCCTATGGCTTAAGAGAACCACTTTTTTCTACCATTGGCCAAGGGAATTCCCTTTCTCTCCCCATTGGTTCAAGGATCCTATAAATACCCCCTCCCTTTGGTTTGAGACACCAACACAGCCCCACAAGGTTCCAAGTCTCTTAGTGAGCATTCCCTTAGAGAAGCTCTCCCCTCTCTCCTCCCCCTCCCCCTTAAGATTTTTCAAGTCTTTGGAGAGATCTTTATAAGATCCAAAGTGTTCTTCGGGCCTTCGAAACTCTTCAATCCTTTGCTTTCTTTGAGTGAGTTATGGTAGGAAAATTCCCCCTTAGTCTCCCTCACCTTTTTGATGTTCATCAAGCCTTCGAAGAGATCTTCATAAGATCTGAAGTGTTCTTTGGGCCTTCAAAGTTCCTCAATCCTTAGAGAATAGCCTATTACCAGTGGAAGCCTTGTCGGAGTGCCACCTCAGCCAAAGTCCAAAAATAGCTCACCCTAGTGGAAGCTCTACTAGAATACATACAGCCAAACCCTCCCATAGCTTATCCCCAGCAGAAACTGTACCGGAGTGCCACCTCAGCCAACACCCAGAAGTAGCCCATCCCTAGCGGAAACTTTGCCAAATTAATACTGCAGTCAAAATCCGAAGGCAACCATTCCTAGTTGGAACTCTATCCAATCAACATCTCTTAAAAAAAGGAAGTTAGAGGTCAAGACCATCTTCCCCTGAGCCAGGAGAATCTGAAAGATAGTCCGAGCCAGTGCTGATCAGGGGTCCACCTCTCTTGACCCAAAATAGAGGTTAAGTTCAGGTACAATTTCTCAACCGAATCATCACCATGTAGACTCTATATTGACTTTGTTTTAGTGTATATAGTTATTTCACTTCAATCGTACATGTGAGTGATAACTTAGCCATGCATGTGGAATAGAAATAATCATAGAAAATTTTTGTTCTTAAGCATCTAGTAAGCAGACCGGTCGAACTAGGTAGATTGGGTGCCTAACACCTTCCCAATTCTACAACCAGACACTTACCCTAAATCTCTGGACCAGACCAACTTTTGGGCCCTTTTCTCAGGAATTAGGCTCACCCCTCGATGCTAGGACCATAATCTTAGGTGATGGCTCCAAACCCTTTTGCATGATCCCAATCTCCATCTCGAAAGATGAACTTTACACTCTTGCAAAATAGGCCTCCACGTATCTTCGAGCGGTGATACGATGGTGTAGGGCCCACAGGGTAAGCACTCACAACACACCCCTCCCTCATTAAAGAGAAAGAGAGGAGAGAGGACAGAATGGATGCAAGCCTTTTCCCTCCCCCATAAAGGAGGAACGCGCATTTTTTCTGGCCGCTACCCTCACACCCTCTCCTATCATCTTATCAGCAACCCCCTAGGTATACCAACATTGAAAAGACAAATAGGGTAAGTGATTTGGAAAAGAATATGGCCCTCCTCATGACAAGCCATCAAAATCTTACCAGAGAACTGTCCCAAGTTGTCTCAATTCTGCGTGAGAGGGAAAAGGGAGTTTTGCTCAGTCAACCAGAGATTAACCCTAGGCATCATCATCCTGTTAGTTCACAAGCACCAACTAATGCACCACTGAATGTAGTACAAGGTCAGACCCAACAAGGGCCCTGCAACCAATGTAATGTTGTTTATGCCCTTAGGAGTGGTAGAGAGTACCAACAGAGTGTTCCTAAATCTTCCTCATCTATTACACCTATTAATTTTCCTTCTGTTAAGGACACAAGTGTGCCTCTTGTTCCAGGTTCGTCTAATAAACCTAAAGATTCTTCTAAAACACTAAAGATGATTTAGTTGAGGAAACAAAAAATGATTTTTCTAAAAAAGGGCAAATCCCTAACAGTCGTTATGTTCCTCCTATCCCCTTTCGTAGTTGTTTGGTAAACAAAAAGAAAATTTCTTCCATGGATAAATTTTAGAAGTCTTCAAAAAGGTAGAAATGAACATCCCTCTTTTGGATGCCATATCCCAGATCCCCGCCTATATAAAGGTCCTGAAAGATTTGTGTACTTACAAACGTATCACTAGTATGCCAAAAAAGGCATTCTTAGCAAGTAACATTAGTTCCATAATTACTCAACCTATTGTGCCAAGTATAAGGATCATAGGAGCCCTACCATAGCTTGTGTTATAGATAACACCTACATTGAGCATGCCTTACTTGACCTTGGTGCAAGTGTGAATCTTTCACCTTACCATGTGTATAAGCAACTAGGATTGGGAGAATTGAAAGCCACTGGAACTACTCTTCAGTTGGCAGATAGGTCTATTAAGATTCCTAAGGGGATAGTTGAGGATGTCTTACTTAAGGTGGGAGAAATTATTTTCCTAGTTGATTTCATTATGTTAGATACCAAGCCCTTCTCAACCAAGAATGAGATCCCAATAATTCCAAGAAGACCATTCCTAGCTATCAGTAATGCATTAATCAATTATCGAAATGGTTTCCAAAGTTTATATTTTGGCAACTAAACTATTGAGTTTAACATGTTTAGGATAGACAAGAAACCACTTATAGAAGAAGAGATCAATATGCTTAAGGATTTTCTGGATTTTTTTGATGATTTAATTATCAATTTTGATTTTGATTTTGATTTAGAATTCCAAGAGTATATGGATGAGTTAGATGATGATAGTGAAAATTTCTTTTCTGAACTCTTGAGTCTTCATACACTTGTGGAGTCCTTAGGACTCCTTTCTAATTCCATTCCCAAACCTTCCATAGTTAAGCCCCCAAAGCTAGATCTTAAAGAGTTACCATCTAATTTGAGGTATGCTTTCCTAGGGCCTGACCAAACTCTTCCAGTAATAATTCCTTTAGATTTGACTTCTAGCTAGGAAGAGAAATTATTTAAGGTGTTAAAAGACAATAAGAAAGCCCTAGGTTCGACCATGACTGATATCAAGGGTATAAGCCCTTTTATTGTGCAAAATCATATACATCTTATAGAGGATTCCAAACCATCAACGGAACCTCAAAGAAGAGCTAACCCAGTGATGATGGAAGCTATTAAGAAAGAGATCCTAAAGTGCTTGGATCATGAATAATTTATCCTATTTCTGACAGCCAATAGGTAAGCCCAGTTCACGTAGTGCCTAAGAATTCTGGTGTGATTATAGTTCCCAATGGCAATAATGAACTAATTCCAACCCCTATCCAATCAGGGTGGAGAGTGTGCATAGACGATAGGAAACTTAATGCGGCAACCTGAAAGGACCACTTCCCATTGCCATTCATTGATCAAATGTTTGAGAGGTTAGCAGGACATGAATACTATTATTTTCTTGATGGATATTTTGGCTATAACCAGATCTCAATTGCTTTAAAGGACCAACATAAGACCACTTTTACATGCCCATATGGAACATTTGCTTACAAGGTGTATGCCCCTTAGGCTTTGCAGTGCCCCTGCTACATTCCAACGATGCATTATGAGAATCTTTTCTGACATGGTCAAAAAATTCTTAGAAGTATTTATGGATGACTTTTCATCGGATTGAAATGATTCAAGTTGTGTTGGATTCAAAACTCAATGTTCTACAATGTTTATGAAGAGTCCATTTCCTAATACTACTTTGAGATTACCCAAAATGCCCTTTAGTCAGGTCAATGTGGTTTTCACAGAATTTCACTAGAACATATTTTTCCTAATATGTTTCTAACCACTTAGGGACTTTTATACTTGGTCAAATTATGTCCTAAGGTCATTCTAGTATGATGTTATGCAATGCATGGGGTGTGTGCACATATATATGGAGGTTTACAGATTATATATAAACAACTATTCTTTACAAATTATATATAAACAACTATTCTATCCTAAATGTCTTCTTCTCCACTTGAGCCTTAAAGTCTTTATCTTAACTTCTACTCTTGGCACTTCTTCTTTCATTCTTCTTGTTTGCAATTCCATGACTTTGAGCTTCATGTCTTGACATCTTGAAGCTTGAATTCTTCTAATAACTTCTTCAAGTATTGATCTAACCTTGTTGATACTCCTCATTCGATGACTCATCCAATTCAATCTTTAATATGAAGTCTCTGTAAAATAATACTTGAAGGAAAATTTTTATTATCATCAAAAGATGAGTGTGGAGGTGAAATACCATCTTTGATATGTAATGCATGCTTATGAGATACAGTGTAATGCTTATGTATGGTGTGTGCACTATTACATTGAGCATCACTTAAGGTCTTCTTATTCTTCTCGCGGTTGGTCCTCAAGAGTCTTCATGTTCTATTACATTGACCTTGCATGATTGAAGTCTTTTGCATACTTCAATGTACTTCAAGCATTGATGCTTTAGAGATCTTCTCCAGCTCTGCTAGAGGTCAGGCAGCCTCGTGTCTTAATCCTTTATATCACACTTGGTACAAAACATTAGTTACATACACACTTGTTTGTTATCATCAAAACCAATGTGGAGAGTGGTATAGAGTGGTATTCCCAACACTTAACAGATTGGGGAGGTGGTAAATTATAAATTAAATCCACTTTGGCTCTATCTACCGTAATTCCCTCATTGGATACTACATGGCCTAAAACAATACCAGATTTAACCATAAAATGACATTTTTCCCAATTCAAAACCAAATTCTTATATATGCACCTTTTCAAAACTAGGGAAAGATAGTGAAGACACTTAGAATAGGAATTCCCATGAAGTTCGGACAAGAAAGATATTACTATTTTTGTATAGTCTACACTGTTTGTCAAAAAAACTGATTGACAAAGGCATCCGGATTCAATCCATATGGATTTGGATCGGATCTGAAAACCTGGATTAATCCGGATTGAGAAAAGTCCAATCCAAAACCTGGATCAGGATAGAACTTCAAATCCCAATGGTTATAAATGGCTAGTTTGAATCCGGATTAAGGATCCGGATCTAGATCAGGGAAATAGATCCGGTGGAGGATTTTTTAAACCACTTCTCACTCACTCTCTTGGCTATAAATACCCACTCTTAGGCAATGTTTTAGGAACCTCTCTACATATTCATAAGACACATTTTGTCCATACAATTGAGTGAAAAATACGTTGAAAAATAAAAAGAGAGATTGTGAGTGAAGCTCTAAGAAAAGAGTGAGAAGAGGAAGAGAAGAAGAAAATTCAAGAATTCAAGTCATCCTCATTGAGAAGCTTTGAAGTGCAAGCAAGCTTATTCATTGCATTCATCAACTTGCACATTTACACAAGAGTACTTGTTCTACATACCACGGGTAACATCATTCAACTCTTGTAATTTGTATTTTTATTTACATTTCAATTGTTGGTTCTCTTGCCTGTACTCAAGAAGTGAGTTGCTCTTGCTCGTACTCAAGAGTAGTTTGAGTTGCACTTACTTGAACTCAAGAGTGGGCTACACTTGACTCGTAACTAAGATAATTTTGAGTTGCTCTTGCTTGGACTCAAGAATGGGTTACACTTGACCTGTAACTAAGGCGATTTTGAGTTGCTCTTGCTTGGACTCAAGAGTGGGTTACACTTGACCCGAATCTAAGATGATTGTGAGTTGCTCTTGCTTGTACTCAAGAGTGGGTTACACTTGACTTGTAACTAAGACGATTGTAAAGGCTTGTTACTTGCCTGGTAAAAGAAACATATAGTGAAAAATCTCTCAAGGGATATTGAGAGGAGTAGACGTAAACTTGGTTATAAGTTAAACTACTATAAAATCTTTGTGTCTTGCTATTTTGATTCTGCACTTTAATTCCACATTTTGTCTAAGTTGTGATAAATCGAAATATTGTCAAGTACTCTTGAGAAAACCTATTCACCCCCCTTCTAGATGTTTCTAACATCAAGGACGTCTGGTCTTTTCTGGGCCATGCTGGCTTCAACAGAAGGTTCATCAAGGACTTTAGTAAGTTAGCCCACCCTCTCACTGCACTACTTGCTAAAGATCAAACTTTTGAGTTTTTTAAAGAGTGCCTATAATCCTTAAAGCATTTTAAGAAGGAATTAACCAATGCACCCATTATTCAACCACCTATTTGGACTGAACCTTTTGAACTGATGTGTGATGCTTCAGATTTTGTTATAGGAGCGGTTTTGGGTCAAAGGATTAATAAGATGCCCACTTTCATTTACTATGCTAGTAGGACCGTAAATGATGCACAACTCAACTATACAACCACTGAAAAGGAATTCTTAGCTGTTGTGTTTGCGCTAGAAAATTTTTGGTCTTACTTAGTTGAGTCACATGTGGTGGTGTACATTGATCATTCCACTCTTAGATACCTAGTTCAGAAGAACGATGCCAAAGCCCATCTCATAAGGTGGGTTTTACTTTTGCAAAAGTTTGATTTGGAAATTAGGGATAAGAAAAGAGTTGAAAACCTAGTTGCAGACCATTTATTCCGACTTACCAATGCCTTAATTTTTTATTCTCCAGTCAATAAGAATCTTTTAGATGAATAGTTACTTGTAGTGTCCAGTGAACCATGGTTTTTCCTGACATTGTCAATTTCTTAGTTTCAGGTGTGACTCCGGATCATTGGTCCACCCAAGATAGGTATCGTTTCCTTTCTCAAGTTAAGCATTTCTTTTGGGACGATCCTTATCTTTTTAAAGTTTGTCCTAACCAAATTATCAGACATTGTGTGTCTAATCATAAGCAACAGTCACTCTTATCTTTTGGTCATGATCATGCATGTGGTGGACGCTTTGTATCTAAAAATACTGCCACAAAGGTTCTCTAATACGGATTTTATTAGCCAACTTTTTTCAGAGATGATTTTGATTTTTACAAGGCTTGTCCCTCCTGCCAGTCTTTTGGCCGTATCAATAAGAGAAATATGATGCCCCTCAACCCTATTTTGGTAGTTGAGATCTTTGATGTGTGGAGCATCGATTTCATAGGACCATTCCCTAATTCCTTTGGGAATTTGTACATACTTTTGGCTATTGATTATGTTTCTAAATGGATAGAGGTCATACCTTGTAAATCTAATGACCACAAAGTGGTGGTCTAATTTCTCAAAAAAAACATCTTTCTCCGCTTTGGCATACCACATGCTATAATTAGTGATAGGGGTACTCATTTTTGTAATCATCCTTTTAAGGCCTTGATAAAAAAGTATGGAATCACCCATAAGTTATCTATCCCTTATCACCCCCAAAATAGTGGCCGAGTGGAAGTGTCTAATAGGAAGATCAAATAGATCTTGGAAAAAACTTAATCCCAACCGTAAGGATTGGTCCCTTAGGCTCATTGATGCCTTATGGGATCATCAGACTGCATTTAAGATCGACCTTAGTTAGTTTCCCTACTGTTTGGTGTATGGGAAAGCCTGTCACTTACCAGTTGAGTTGGAGCATAAGGCCTTTTGGGCCATTAAGAAGCTCAAATTTGATTTGTCTGATGCTGGTATTCATCGTAGGCTCGAACTATCTGAGTTGGAGGAACTTAGGAATGATACCTATGAAAGTTCTAGGATTTACAAGGAAAAGACCAAAGCCTTCCATGATAAGCACATTCTATGCAAATCTTTTACGATTGGTGATAAGGTCTTATTGTACAACTCTCAATTGCACCTTTTCCCTAGTAATCTTAGATCCCAATGGGATGACCTGTTCATTATCTATAATGTATATCCCCATAGGGCTATGGAGATTCAGAATCCAGAAACAGAAGTAATTTCGAAGGTTAATGGTCAGCGTTTAAAACCGTTCCTCAAGTTTCCTACTGTTGTTAATGAAGAGGTCATGTGTCACGCCTTGTTCACATAGAACTGGACCGGAGACCGGGTTCCCTCCGGGTAACCCAAAATCACCAGGATCATTAGACACAGTAACCATAGCACAACAAGCCATAAGTAATCATGAAATATAATATTTAGTTCAACGGAAGTTTTGTCATAAATAGTTACTTGTAATTCCCCATATACTCTTGATACCCAAATTGTTATATATAGTATAATTACATGTGGGACTGTAGGCATGATATTTACACAAGAAATAGAAATATAACTATCAAGAGCACAAAAGGGGAAATATATCAAAAGAATAAAAAAGAGTACAGTAAATGAAATCTATCATTGTTGCCCTACAACACAACCCTCACATGGGCAGTCGTCACCGTGTTCGAATTCTTCAGGGACCCACCAATCCCCCACTGGGGTTTTGTCAATGGGACCAGGCACGGGTTCTTCTACAAAGTATCCTACAAAATCATCTAAAAAGGTGTGTACATGAGAGGTGAGCTCACTAGCTCAGTATATGGAAAGAAAGATGCACAAAAGCAAATGCAAAGCAAATGATACTATATGTATGAAATTTATTTTAATCCTACTCCGCCTAACAAACATACTAGGTCATAGGTAACGTGCTACTCACAACTATAGTGCATGTATACCCTAGGTTTGGGATGGGTTCTCCATCCTTCGATTTGCCCATAAGGTTGTCAGAGAAGGCTCACCGTGAGTGCTCGAAAAAGTAAATCATGGCCGAACCACAGTAGAAATTGAAATCATACTACTGGGAAGGGTCGTAACATGAGAGAATATGAAATCCTAGCTACATGCTCCTACATAAGATAGTACAACTACATAGTACTTTCGTGTCCCATTCCACGGTGTTCCACTATATTTGTTTCCAAGTGGACTACGACATCTAATCTAGAAATCTCACACATAATTGAAAAAAATCATCATCATAATTCATCATATGATAAATACATTCTCAAGATTTCAAGCAAGTAATCATGCATATGGAATTAGAGATACAACATGTTCAGTTCTAAGTGCATTATTCATTCATCAATCATATGCATGGGAATGGCAATCGAAATGTCAATATAGTCTATGGATGTATAGGATGCCAAAAACATTATGAAAATTAAGATCAAAGTCCTCTCCCCACTTACAAATTTTTGTAGAAGAATTAGCACTTGTGGTACAGGTAAGATCAGGAGTGAGAAGATGAGTTTCTCGAAACCTAGCAAAGATAAAGGGTTCAGAAATATGTCCAACTAGGGACTATAAATGACGTAGGATATGGTTACGATGCATATAATAGTGTGAAGAAGGTTGTCGGTGAGTTTGAGCTCAAACGGAGCTCATTTTGACTACAGGTGGGTCATACAGGTGGGTAGGAGAACCCATCTGTGTAGTCTGCCTAGACGGGCCAGTTAGGCACCCGCTGGTCTTACCCGCCAGTAGTACCAGAGGGGTTAGGGGTGACTGGTAGGTCACACCAGAGGTTCAGGCATCTATCAGTCTTACCCATCGATAGAACCAAAAGGGCCAGTGGTGACTGGTAGGTCACACTGACGGGTCAGGCACCCGTCGGTTCTCTCGAATTTTGTTGTTTTCCTTCTTTCTTCCATTCCAACTCTTGGAACCCTAATAGGGTGGTTCCCACTTCATTTCCCATAAATTCTAACCCTCATCTACCTAATTATACCATGGATCTAAGCCATTAATGCGATTTGGGGGAAAAATCATACCTTCACTTGAAAAACACCAAATCTTGGAATCCCCTTCCCAAACTCAAATGGCACTGTAATAACCTCCAAATCTTTGCTTCCCTTGTTAAATCCTTCAAGAAAATCACACAATGGTTTCATCATTCCCTAGATTCAACCACATACACAAAGGGTTTCATCATACCTAAAGGCTTTATGGTGTTACTTACCTTAGAGTGTAGATCTCAAGACACTGGACAATATTACGGTGGTGGAGAGGCAAGGTGTGGCTTCGGAATCAAAGGGAAAAGCCTCTTTCTTCTTTATTCTCTCCTTCTTCCTCTTTTCTCCCTCTTCTTTACACCCCTCACCAACTTTGCTAAAATCATAAATGGGAAAGAGAAAAGGATTTAAGTGCTATTTATACCTTGGTTTATAAATATCTTGTAAGGCTCGTTTGGTTTTGCCCATTTATGGATCAAAACACATTAAATCATATTTTCAACCGATGTAGCTGACATCACTGGGCATACAAGACCTCAATACTATGAGGAGGTCGAAACTCATGAGGTCATCCAACCCAGGCATGCTGGGGTCCACATTACCCCAACAGGTGGGTCACATTAGTGGGTCTCGCAGCTACCAGTGACACCCATGAGTTGGCCAAACATGTCAATCTTGCTGTATTTTAGAGGAAAACAGAGTTTTAACGTGTACTTCACTCTTGCCACATATTGTGGATCAAGTTCTTATCATTTAAGTTCGATATCGTACCTTTCTTACTGATACATGGCCTTGTGATATGTGCAAAGGCATAGGTTAGTTGTGCGGATCATCTCGAGTGCCAGCTCCATCTTATCTGGCCACCCTGCATTTAACATTACCCTTGCCATCATATACCATAAGGCAACGGCATCAACCCATTCTAGTTCGGACCCTGCAAGACCAAACCAAACCGACCGGTCACTAAATAGGGTTTAAAGAGCAGGGCTCTACATCTACCCCCCATTTTAAAATTTCATCCTCGAAATTGAAGTTACTTGGTAGTCCAAAAAGATGAGGATATTTGGCATGGATATCATCTTCTTTCTCCCAGGATGCCTCCTCAAGTGAACGATTATCGCGTCGCACCTTTACAAAAGCAATGGATCGGTTGTGAAGAGTCTTTATCTTCTGGTCCATGATTTTAGCAGGCTGCTCCTCATAAGTCATATCAGCCTCTAAGTACTCCAGTTCCACGGTTAGCATGTGTGATGGATCATATACATACCACTTTAGCATTAAAACATGGAATACATTGTGAAAGTTACTGAAAGATGGCAAAAGCATATATGCTATTGAGCCAACCCGTTTCAAGATTTCAAACGGACCAATATATCTTGGACTCAACTTACCCTTCCTATGGAACCTGTATATGCCCTTGGTAGGAGAGATTTTCAAAAATACTTTCTCCTCTTCTTGAAATTCAATATCTTTTCTGTGATTGTCCGCATTGCTCTTTTGTCGGGATTGGGCCGCCTTGATTTTCTCATGAATAACATCAACTTTATCACAAGTCATCTATATCATCTTTGGCCCAAGCATTCACCATTCTCCTACATCATCCCAATATAAGGGAGTTTTGCACCTTCTACTATACAATTCCTTATATGGAGCCATTCTGATCATGGCTTGATAACTATTATTATATGCAAACTCCATAAGAGATATGTTTTCTTTCCAACTGCCATTTATTTCCATTGCACAGGCTCAAAGCATATCTTCTAGTATTTGTGTGGTCCGTTCAGATTGCCCATCAGTCTGTGGATGAAAAGTAGTGCTTAGATTCGCCTGCGTTCCCATAGCATACTGGAGGCTCTTCCAGAATTTAGATGTGAACCTTGGATCTCTGTCCGACACTATACTGACCGGTTCTCCATGTAAGAAAATAATATTCTCCATGTAAAGTTGTGCTAGCTTACCCATGGAGTAGGTAGTCTTGATTGGAATGAAATGGGCAATCTTAGTAAGCCTGTCGACTATCACCCAAATTCCATCCATTCCCTTGGGTGAACAGGGTAGCCTGGTGACAAAATCCATAGTAATCATATCCCATTTCCACTCCGGTACTAGGAGTGGCTGAATAGTGCCATATGGTCAGTGATGTTCTATCTTGACCTTCTAACATGTAAGGCACTGTGCAACATATAAGGCTACTGTGATCTTCATCCTTGGCCACCATTAACTTTGCTTAATATTTTTGTACATCTTGGTGCTTCCGGGGTGAAGCATGTACTCAAAACTATGTGCTTCCTTAATTATCTTGTCTTGGATCCCTATGTCATTGGGTACACACAATTTGCCCTTAAACAATAGTGCTCCATCATTGGCTATTACAAAATTATGATCGTCTATCCTTTGCTCTTGGATTTTAACTCTGATTTTCTGCAAGTCAGGATCCATGGGTTGTTTCATGATTTTTTCATACCTAATAGATGGTTGCACTTGTAGGGCCACCAGAGATAAGGTTAACTGCTTAATATCCTCATGCAGCTGATCAAGCTCTAAGGAAGACCCTTCATTCAAAATGATTTTATAACATAGCTTTTTGCTTAAGCCGTGGGTTAGTGGCCAAATAAGCAAGTGATACAGTTTGAGCTTTCTGGCTCAATGCATCAACCACCACATTAGCCTTACCTAGATGATACTGCATGTCACAATCATAATCCTTCATGAGTTCTAGCCATCTCCTTTGTCTCATATTCAGATCCCTCTAGGTAAAGAAGTACTTGAGCCTTTTGTGATCACTGAATATCTCGCATTTATACATGTACAAGTAATGGCGCCAGATCTTCAAGGCAAAGATAACTGTCGCAAACTCTAGATCATGAGTGGGATAGTTCTTCTCATATTCTTTTAATTGTCTAGATGCATATGCCACTACCTTGCCGTGTTGCATAAGAATGCAACCCAGCCCAACTCTGGAGGCATCTGTATAGACTATCATCCTACTAGTACCTTCTGGTATTGTTAGTACTGGGGCTAACACCAATCGTTTCTTTAGTTCTTGAAAACTATTTTCACACTCCTTTGACCATTCAAATTTCACTCTTTTTTAGTCAACTTGGTCATTGGGGTGGTGATTCAGGAAAAATTCTCAATGAATCGGCAGTAGTAGCCTACAAATCCCAAGAAACTTCTAATTTCTATAGCATTCTTGGGAGCTTCCCACTCTATGACTACTTTTACTTTCCCTGGGTCAACTTCGATCCCATTCTTAGATACTATATGCCCTAAGAATCCAACTTGTTTTAACCAAAATTCACACTTGCTATAACTATTGTTTTCTCAATCTTTGAAGTACCATTCGCAAGTGTTGTGCATGCTCCTCTTCTTTTTTTGAGTATATCAAGATGTCATCGATGAAAATGATGACCCACTTATTAAAAACATCATAAGATAATCGATTCATTAGATCCATAAAGGTTACTGGTGCATTGGTTAAACCAAAAGACAGCACTAGGAATTCATAATGACCATAACGGGCCCTAAAAGCCGTCTTGGGTATATCACTACTCTTTATCTTGAGCTAGTAATAATAGGATCTAAGATCGATATTTGAGAATACTTTTGCACCTTGCAACTGATCGAAAAGATCATCTATATGCCGCAATGGATATTGGTTCTTGATGGTCAACTTGTTCAATTCCTAGTAATTAATGCACCTATGCAAACTTCCATCCTTCTTCTTGACAAATAGAACTGGGGCACCCCAAGGAGAAACACTTGGGCATATGAACCCTTTCTCTAACAAATCCTGCAACTGAGTCTGTAACTCCTTTAATTTGGGTGGTGCCATTCTGTACGAAGCTTTAGACACTGGTGCTGCTCCAAGAACCAAATCAACGACAAACTCTAACTCCCTGTCAGGCGGAAGCTAGGTTTGATCATCTGGAAAGACATCAAGGAATTCCTTGACTATATTCAATTCCTCTAATGGTGTGACATTTGCTTCTACATCTTGTACTAAAGCTAGGTAGCCTAGGTATCTATCTTCCAATAACTTCACTGCCTATAATGCAGCGATAAGAATCTTTTTAGGTTGTTTTATCTTATCTGCTTGATACACAAGCTCTTTACCATCGTCACTCACCACTTTAATTTGGTTCTCGGCACACATGACATTTTCCTGGTGAGTAGATAACCAATCCATGATCAATATAACATAAAAATTCTATATATTAAATTTGATAAGTTGGGCATCCATCTTCTTCCTGCCTATTTCAATGGAACATAGCCCATACACTTCATTCAACTGTTTTACCTTGCCCGTAGGTGTGCGCTAACAATCAATTTACTTTCTAAAGGCTTGGCTATCACATCAATCATATTAGCAAATCTTTTAGATAGAAAAGAATGTGATGCACCATAATCAAATAATACATAAGCTGGCATTCCCAAGATAGATAGGGTACCTACTACAACGTTGGGGCTTGCCTCAACCTCTTTAACTAATAATGCATACATTCTTCATTGAGGTGGATGACCTTGAGTCAAGGCGGGTCTAGGAATAGGAGGTTGACTCTTCACCATAGCTTGCTTGTATGGACAATCTTTTGTAAAATGCCCAAGTGAATGGCAAACATATCACCTATTTTGAGAGGCTAGGACTGGTACTGGTGCCCTCTGTATCTGACTCTATATAATAGGTGGTCAGGGTGGCCATGGGGCCATAGGTACTATGCTAGTGTTTGGGCAAAAAGAGGTAGTACCTGATCTACTGGCAAGTCGGGGCATGTAACCCGATAACCTATAGGGCTACTAATATGATGGACCATAATTATACGGCCCACGGAAACTCTTATTCGGGTTGCCTAAATCTACATAGGGATTTGACCTCTTCCAAAGTCCAGGTGTAGTGGAGGACTCCCCCTTCTTCTTTTCTTCTATAGTCTTGGTCTTTTGTACAATTTGAAAAAAATCAGTTAAATGCATAGCCACCAAAATTGTGCCAATGGATACTTTTAGCCCTTTCAAAGACTTCTTTGCCTTTTCCTCCACTGTCTTCATGTGTGGAGGGGCAAAGTAAAACAATTCCTCAAACTGCTACTGGTACTCAAGGACAGACTTATTTCCCTGAGTCAAAGCTGAGAATTCAGCTTCCTTCTGATCCTGAAGCTCGTGGGGTAGTAGTTTGATTAGAATAGTTCAAGGAACTGTTCCTACATCGGTTCTAGATGGGTTGCCTCCAAAATAGGCTTAGAAGCCTTCCACCATGAATCAAGTTCATTCCTTAACTATAACCCAGCACAGATGAACTTCTGAGGTTCTGTACATTCTACCACCTCAAATATCTTTTCCATTTTTTGGATCCACCAATCCGGCTCTAGAGGATCACTACCCACCTTGGTGAAGATAGGTGGTAAGTGTCTCTTAAATAATTCCACCAGCCTTGCAGTACTGGCTACTGATGGATACTGGTATGGGGGAGTCATCATATATGGAGGGGTGCCATGAGGAGGAAACTATGGAGTAACCCCAGGTGGAGTATCCCTTGGTTGGTCCTATGGTGGTACTGCAGGTAATGCACTCCCTTGTGTCTCAACAGGTGGTGCTTGAGGAGAAGCACCCCCTGACTAAACTCCAACATCGGGTACAATAGGAGGATCTGGTGGGAAAGGTACCCCACGAGGACATTGACCCACATACATAGGGTGCAACTATTATTGTACAACATTCATGAAGGTCTGCTGTTATTGGAGTAGTTGTTGCTGGAAAGCCTGTTGCACTGTTGGATAAGAGCCACAACATCATTGGGAGTAACAATAGCAGGAGGATCCAGAATTTCAGGTGTAGGTGAGCCCTCAGATATATCTTTTGGTCTAGGACTCACCCATGGTCGAGGTTCCTGAGGGTTAGGTGGTCGTCCAACAGGATGGGAACCACGTGGGGCCCCTCTTGCACTACTACCTGATCTAGTACGTACCATGATGCTTCGTACCTGGATTGCATCGAGATTTGGTACAATTAAGAGCCACATTCATCTCATGTAAACATAAGATCAAATCACATCATGCCTCCCATTACACAATGATAGTGCATTTGATCATCATAGCATGCATTCCCAAGCATTGAGTTCTACGAGATAGTATAATTGTCCCACATAAGTATGCATGAATGTTAGTTGCACATCAGCCCATAATTCTCATAAAATGGGATCTACAAGGCTTAAAAATCAAATCCCCAAAAATTTGGGGGGTTTCGGCCCAAAAACCCACTCCGGCAGGTGGGTCATTTTCATGACCCGCTAGTCTTCTTGCGATTTCTGTTTTAAGGCTAGAAAAGCCATTATTTTAAAAAATCTCATTCACTCTCTCTTTTCCCTCTCTTCCTCAAATCACCCAAGGCAGCAAGCAAGGACTTAAGAGCTCTTACAAGCCCTACTCGCGCCTCCCATTCGGACTCTAAGCTCCTCATCAATCTCAAGTAAGTAGGATTTTACCTCTTTCTTTTTGGGATTTTGGTAGCTTTTGCTCAATAATCTCAAAGACTCCATTTTCTTTTGATTCCTTCCAAATTAATTGAATGTAGTATGTGGGTTAGTTATTCCTTTGATGTTTTGTATCTCTAATCATCACATATGTCATCTCTATAGACTGAAATCCTTATTTTCCCAAAAAAATTTCTGTTTTAGGGTTTTTCCCTTTTCTCTTTTCTTCCTTGCATAGTGTAAGATTAAATGAGTCTATCCGCTCACATTTGATTACACATTAGTGGTAGGAATGCTACATTGTCCATATGCAACACTTTTCACACTTTGGCATAAAATTTCCCCCTTTCTAAGTTAGTGTTCTTGGGAAATTTTGGGGCTTTCACTTGTTTGACTTCAATATGCCAATTACCCACATTTTTCATGAAATTAAACCTTTCCTCATATGTTATTGTCAAATATTTCCATGATGCTTTGGATATACTAGGTTTACACTACTCTCTGTGAAATTTTCAGTTTCCCTCTTCTTTTAGAAAATCTGTCAATTTCCTCAAATGGTTACCAACTTGGTATTTACATGTATCCATGCATTACATAAACGCTTTCCTTTCTTATATCATACTTGTATGATGCTTCAAGTGTCATGACTTCATGATATTTTCTTATCAATGGTGTGGTTTTGGCAATCTACCACATATATATGATTACATTATGATTGTGGTCTTTTACTATTGACCCTTTCCTCTTTATTCATCAAATCTATATATGTGTATTGCCTACCTAATGTGCTTAGTAGGGGTGTATCATTTTCGCCAATCACCTCTTGTGAAATTATTGTCTTGTTCCTTACCATCATCCTTTGTTTTACAATTTCTCTCATCCTTTGTTTTACAATTTCTCTAAGTACCTTATTAGTTTTCTTACATACTCTTTTCCCATCTTTTGTAGGAGTTCTTCCCGCAAAGGCAAAGGGGCAGCTTCCTCATCTAGAAGCGGGCAAGCTTCTAGCAGGAAGAAGAGGGGTTTTGCTTTTAGTTCTTCTATTTTTGGGGCTCGACCCACTGGGGACCTCTTTGAGGAGTTTGAGGACTACGATGACCATGTATTTTGCAGTCTTAAGGCTCCACACATTTGGGTCGAATTCACAAAGAGACCCATATTGATGGAGAAATCAGTTGTGATTGAAGATTTTGTTCAAGTTTGGCTACTCAAGCGATTCACAACCCTTGGTTGCGAATCTATATTATCTTTTAGCCATCAGGGCTACCCCAACCTCATGCGGCTATTCTTTTATAACCTAGAGGTGGTCTACGACGACCAGATGTACATCGTTACTAGCTAGGTAAAGGGTCAGAACATCAAGCTCCCCATTGACTTACTGGCATAGATTTTAGGCATCTCATTGGAGGGTACATGGTACTATTACCCTCCCAGGGGTAAAGCCTTGGGTCCCCACATGAGTGAGAACTTCCAGAAGCATATCTACTAGACCATCTATGGTAGCAAGGGCCGACCCGAGTCTGAGACATCGTTCCATGCTGAGGTCCTAGTCTTCGATCGCCTGGCTCAGTTCAACCTGCTTCCACGTGTTGGGCATCAGAACCAGGTGAACTTCATGGCTACATATGTGGACTATTGCCTCTACGCTGGTCCTCTACGCCTGTACCTTCCTTACGTGATGATGAAGACAATAGAGTACCACGTAGCTCATCCTGCAGATGGTAACTACCCCTACTCTCGGTCACTCACCAAGATTTTTTATCATTTTCATGTGGACCTTGAGGGTGTGGTGGGTAGTGCCACCATCAAAATATTTTCTTGGGGCATCTTGCATAAGATGGAGCTATTTCATCTGATGGAGTCGATGATGGGGGTGGCAGCCCAGAGGAGGTTGATGATGAGGAGGATGACGAGGACTATATCACAAAGGAGGAGGATATAGATGTGGATGTACAGATAGAGGATGAGGTCCCCATCAGAGCAATTCCACCATCTCCAAGTGGAGCCTTTGATTTCCAGGGTATGAATGCTAGGTTGAAGGCACTACAGGAAGGCCAGGTGAAACTCCTGATAGGACAGGCAGCTATAAAGGAGACCCAGGCAAGCATGGTCATAGACATTGATGATTTAGACCATACCGTGGACTTAGCCTCTAGGGACATAGCGAGGAGCCTGAGGTACTTTCAGGAGTTTATGGATTTGGTGCACCACCGGTTTGATTACTATGACCAACGCTTGGGTATCAACTTAAGGTCTCAACTGAGAGATGTCATTGACATTGATGATGAAAAAGTGGGGCATGGTTTTCTTTTCTTCTCTCTATCTTATGGGATGATATTTGGGGATTTTGTCTTCTTCTCCTCTTCTCTTGGAAATGTGGTTGTGGAACTCTAACTTCTTTTCTTTTACTCCTCTACTCTTCTTGTCACACCCCACTTCTAGTAAACCTAACATACCATTAGGAATATCAGCGGTATGAGTAAGACATGTGCCTATCTTATAAACCTACCAGGATCTCTGATAGCAGTACCTTAACATTTCACAATCTCACATCACAAACCAACCATAACCAGTGAAATCAAAGTATAATAGAAAAATCATCAGAAATAAATGAGGAAATTATCTAATGATAAACATAATATCAATAACCAAGCTATTCTGTTTACAATCCTTCAAGACTTATATATATTAAGTTTAAAACATAATATTCACAGACATGTATCAACATAATCAAAAATACGCCGAACACCTCATGGCGTTGCGTATGCACAAAAGTCACAAGCATAGTCCTGGCCATGCTCCTCTGTGTCTAGCATCCACTAGCCGCTCACTCCATACTCAGGTTTGGAGGAAAAAGAGTCACTAGCCACAGGCACGACTGTACCTACATCATCATCTAAAAAGTGTGTATTCGTGGGGTGAGCTTTCTAACTCGCTCAGTGAGGGGTGGGGTTCAAGCACATCCAATAAGACATTCACAATAATAATTTATGATGCATGATAGCAAAAATTAAAGACATAGTCCATGATGCTCATGATGTAATTCATTTGTTTTATTATCCACCTAACAATACAAACTAAGTCTGGTAAAAGGCTACTACGGCGCAATAGGCTGTATCCTTCATCTCAGAATCGGCATTGACTACGCAAGGATACAAACCCTAGTTGTGAATAGAAGCCTACCGGTCCCCATATGCATCCATGGGTCACCCAGTAAACCCATGATAACCCCCTCCTGGCTATCATGGCATTGGTACCAATCATCTACCACGCTTTACAAGTTCTCACCTCCAGCAACAATACATCATACCACAGGTGTAGCATTCCAGAAAGGCACATCGAACATACCATAATGGGTTACCTAATACCTCAACCCTTGTTGGCAAGGATTTGTAGCATAGGGAGTGATACCTAACCACATATATGCTACATGCCTTCATAATGATATAGTAGTATGAATTACAAAATATCGGCAAGACCTTGGCTACAAAGTGTAATCCATCTCCAAATATAGTCCTGGGTATATGATACCGGTAACACATTAGCCACAAATTGAAACCCAAGACCGTTTACCTAATCTAGTATGCATATCACAGTTGAGTATGGACTATACATCATCGGTACCAATTGTCGACCACGAAGCATATCCAGTTCCAAATGCAATCCCGGGGCAGCTACACGATACCGACGAGACCTCGGCCACAAAGTGTAACCCGTGACTACAACTAACTCTAATTCACATAATCAATGCATGAATATAACATACATACGGTAATCATGGCACCAATACCACCTTGGCCATGCCAGATTCTATCTCATACTTAAAACCAAACACACGATGATCACAGTACCAGTACCACCTTGGCCACACCGGATCCCACCATACATTTCCATAACAATTCATATCATAATTGTAACAAACGTATCATGTGATAGCATACCATCATCATAATTAAACAGTTAAAAATGATCATGTATAATCCTACGTATGTGAGTAATTCTAAATAGATAAACATTCTCAAAACCAAAAGCAACCATCCCTCACTTGGTTTATGTTCGAGTGTGTTAGGGTTCAAGTACGGCCACCTATCGATCGACTCAACTTTGGTCTCGGGGCTCGTGCACATCACTATCCTAGCCACAAGGGCAATCATACATCAGTATGTGTCAGAAAGATTGGGAGAGGCCCATTGGGTCACCCCCAAGGTATAGAAAATGTTTCCCAGTGACAGTAATGTCACCAGAAATAACCACCGAAAATAGGGTATTTCCACCATAAATGTCAGTGTTGTTTCCGATGTTGGTGACAGAGAGCTCACAAGCCTCTGTGGTTCATAGGAAACAACCCACCAAAAGCACGCCCAGTGTTTCTAGTGGCTTGTTTCCTGTGATAGTACAGAACTGTCTAACTCGAATTGGGGCTTTTCGGCTGGGGCCCGATTGCTGGGATTTATTCCGTGGAGTTTGTAAGGAATGTTCCTAGCATCATTCTAATCCAATAAAATCCCAATTCCACTAAGCCATTTTGGAGATACGTTGATCAAATGATCGAAACCTTAGTTGGTCATTTGGCAATACTTGTTGTCGGAGCTCACCGGGCTTGGTATGAGCTCGACAATGGCACCAGAAGGGTATATTACGCATTCTAAAACCTCCACATGGTTTGTACACTAAGATTCCGTCCAAACCTAGCTTTTTCTAGGTTAAAATTAAGAGAAGGAGTGGTGGCAGTGAGTGTACTTACCTCTGGCAACGATTCTGACAACTAGGTGGCAACGGACACCAAGGTAAGCCTTCTTCCTTCTTCTTCCTTTCTCTCTTCCTTCTCTCCTCCCTTACATTGGACATAGGAGAAATGAGGAAATGAATTCTTCATTCCTTACTTAAGTGTTAAATGGGACCTTAGGGTCTGTTTGGTTAGACCCTATTCTGACCGATCGAGTTATTATGTCTTGTGGAGCCCGAGAACCCGACCACTTAGGTCCAAAATGTGCTCACATCATAGGGAAAACGTGGAGGATGATTTGGGATCATCCAAGACTATCTACGATGCTGCTTGTGGGACCCATGGGTATCAAAACCTTGACAATAGCCTATTTGGTTCATAGGAAACAACCCACAGGAAGCAGGTCCAGTGTTTCCTATGACTTGTTTCCTGTGGACAAGACAACTTGAATGTTTACTATTCACCCACTGGCCTTGCATGGGCAGCTACCCTCGGCCATGCTCAGGGTCTTTTGGCAACTCTAGTATGTGTCGGGATTCATATTTGAGGAGTCGGGTCACTTACCGTTTGGGATCAGAAGGTACGAATCCTATTCAGTTAGAATAGCACACAATACATGAACACTTGGGGTCATCTCTCCACCTTCAGCAATTTGTGGCCACAAGCCAAAACCCAGCTATGCTTTTGATCTTTGGTCCAAGACCTATCACAACAATTCAAATTAGACCGAGTCAGGGCACGGGTGTAATACTTCTATTCTCTCTTCTTATTATTATGTTGTGAATTCTATTTTGTGTATGGAAAATTTTTCTATGGTTATACAATCTTGTTTCTTGTGTGAACTTTTTAGTACCCCAAACATATGAATACATCATGACAAAATTTTAAGTTTTATGTTCTTTTAGATTTTATTTAAAGTCTTTTATGGTTTTCCCAATCCCTTGTCTAAATTTGGATTTCTAAGAATTTAATTTTTGCAAGCTGTATGTGATTAGAGCATCACGCTCTGATACCACCATTGTCACGTCCCGTTCACATAGAATCGGACCAATAATTGGATTCCCTCCGAGCCCAAAACCACTAGGATCATCAGACACAGTAACCACAACACAGTAAGCCACAAGTAATCATGAAATATAATATTTTAGTTCAGCGGAAGTCTTATCATAAATAGTTACCTATAATTCCCCATATACTCTTGATACCAATATTGTTATACATAGTATAATTATATGTGGGCCCGTAGGCATGATATTTACACAAGAAATAGCAATTTAACTATCAAGAGCACAAAATGGGAAATATACCAAAAGAATAAAAAAGAGCACAGTAAATGAAATATGTCACTATTCCCCTGCAACACAACCCTCACATGAGTAGCTTTCACTGTGTTCGAATTCTTTAGGGACCCACCAATCCCCCACTGGGGTTTCTTTGGTGGGACCTGGCACGGGTTCCTCTACAGAGTATCCTACAAAATCATCTAAAAAGGTGTGTACACAAGGGGTGAGCTCACTAGCTCAGTAAATGAAAAGAAAGACGTACACAAACAAATGATACTATATGCATGAGATTCATTTTAATCCTATTCCACCTAACAAACATACTAGGTCATAGGTAACGTGCTACTCACAACCACAGTACGCGTACACCTCAGGTTTGAGATGTGTTCTCCATCCCATGATACGCCTATAGGGTTATCGGAGAAGGCCCATCGTGAGCGATCAAAAAAGTAAATCGTGGCAGAATCATAGCATAAAAGTAAATCGTGGTTGAACCATAGTAAAATTTAAAAGCAGTTCAATTGGCCCTCTAAATATATCACCAAGGTTTCCAACTGTCTTAATAATCAGCCAGACGTACTTCTAACCACCACGGTGATTTGCGACCGACGCTTCCCCCCAGTGTTAACCCAACATGTAAACTCCTATTGGGAAGGGTCGTAGCACGAGAAAATATGAAATCCTAGCAACATACTCCTACATGAGATAGCACAACTGCATAGTACTTTCGTGTCCCATTCCATTTTGTACTAATGCATTTGTTTCCAAGCTGACTACGGCATCTAATCTAGAAATCCCACACATAATCAAAAAATATCGTCATCATAATCCATTATATGATAAATACATTGTCAAAATTTCAAGCAAGTAATCATACATATAGAATTAGAGATACAACATGTTCAGTTCTAAGTACATCATTCATTCATCAATCATATGTATGGGAATGGCAATCGAAATGTCAATATAGTCTATGAATGCATTGGATGCCAAAAACACTCTGAAAATTAAGATTAAAGTCCTCTCCCCACTTACAAATTTTTGTAGAAGAATCAGCACACGTGGTACAGGTAAGATCCGGAGTGAGAAGATGAGTTTCTTGAAACCTAGCACAAAAAAAGGGTTCAAAAATATGTCCAACTCGGGACTATAAATGACGTAGGATATGGTCATGACACGTATAATAGTGTGAAGAAGGATGCCCGTGAGTTTGATCTTAAACGAAGCTCATTTGGGATATATGTGGGTCATACAGGTTGGTAGGAGAACCCACCTGTGTAGTCTGCCTAGACTGGTGGGTCAGGCACCCGTCGGTCTTACCCGTCGGTAGAACCAGAGGGGTCAGGGGTGACTAGTAGGTCACACTGGCTGGTCAGGCACCTGTCGGTCTTACGCATCAATAGAACTAGAAGGGCCAGGGGTGACTGGTAGGTCAGGCACCCGCCAGTCTTACCCGTCAGTTGTCAGATTTTACTATTTTCCTTCTTTCTTCCATTCCAACTCTTGGAACCCTAATAGGGTGGTTCCCACTTCATTTCCCATACATCCTAAGCCTCATGTTCCTGATTATACCATGGATCTAAGCCATTAATGCAATTTGGGGGAAAGAAATTGTACCTTCACTTGAAAAACCTCAAATCTTGGAATCCCCTTCCCAAACTCGAATGCCACTTCAATAACATCCAAATCTTTGTTTCCCTTAAATCCTTCAAGGAAATCACACAATGGTTTCATCATTCCCTAGATTCAGCCACATACACAAATGGTTTCATCATACCTAAAGGGTTTATGGTGTTACTTACCTTAGAGTGCAGATCTCAAGACATTAGACACTATTCTGGAGGTGGAGAGGCAAGGTGCGGCTCCAGATCCAAGGGGAAAGCCTCTTTCTTCTTTCTTCTCTCCTTCTTCCTCTTTTCTCCCTTTTCTTTACTCCCCTCACCAACTTTGCTAAAATCATAAATGGGAGAGAGAAAAGGGTTTAAGTGCTATTTATACCTTGGTTCATAAATATCTTGTAAGGCTTGTTTGGTTTTTCCCATTTATGGGTCAAAACATATTAAATCGCGTTTCTAGGCAATGTAGCTGACATCACTGGGCATACAAGATCTCATTACGATGAGGAGGTCAAAACTCACGAGCTCATCCAAGCTGGGAATGCTGAGGTCCACAATACCCCAGCAGGTAGGGCACACTAGTGGGTCTCGCACCTACTAGTGACACCCACCAGCTGGCCAAACAAGCCAATCTTGCTATGTTTTAGGGGAAAATGGAGTCTTAACATGTACTTCACTCTAGCCACATGTTGTGGATCAAGTTCCTATCATTCAAGTACGATATCATACCTTTCCTACTCATACATGGCCTTGTGATATGTACAAGGGCATGGCTTAGGCGTGCGGATCATCTTGGGTACCGGCTCCATCTTATCCAACCACCCTGCATTTAGCATCACCCTTTCCATCATATACCACAGGGCACCAGCATCAACCTGTTTTGGTTCGGACCCTACAAGACCAAACTAAACCGACCAGTCAATAAACTGTGTTTAAAGAGCAGCGCTCTATATCATGGATCTCTATGAATCTCTTTACACAGATGACTGACTTTTACTCAAGTATAACTCCCTTGCATTGTCTTTGCTTTTAATTATTTTCATGCATTGAGGACATTGCATGACTTAGTGTGGGGGAAGGAAATCAGTTTCTTTTTGTTTTTTGTTTTTGTTTTTTTTTTCCTTTGCTTGTTTTTCTTTTGATTTTTTGAGCTGGCTAAGGATGAAATCCTACTTTGGCTTTTGGTTAATGATCATACCATTTGGTTGCTTGATATATGAATGTAAGAATTTTTAATTAAGGTACCCATCTTGAACACATCAAAACCCTGTTGAGAAAAAGAAACAAGCCTGTATCTTGAGATGAGAGTCTCTTTTGAAAAATAAGAAACCCTTGTTTTACAGTGTTGGACCATATGTAAGTCTGTGGGTTCCTTGTACTCTTGATTTGGAGTTGAGATCTTCTTTTTAATTTGGCATATGTTGACAAATACACAATTTTAAATGAAGTGTGGAAAGTGATATAAGTGAAAAGTAAGAGTTGATTTTCTTAGAACTAGATAGGGTATTGCGCTTCAGGAAGCGTGGTGTCTTGATCGAAATTCCTAGGAAGAAAACTTTTGAAAGAACTCTAGCATCACTGTCTATGTGAGCATATGCAAAAAGCAAAGCTACATAGTAACTTAAGTGTTTGGTGTTTGCTCCACCATATCATTCAGGCCAACAATAGTGGAGTAGGATAGAGTTTTTTTTTTTAAAAAAAAAAAAAAAAAAAAGAAAGAAAACCACACAGCAGGAAAGTATGTGTAAATGTCATTAATGCCTTGGTAACATGTTTGGTTAAAAACACTCCAACGCCTTAGTCCTGGTTTCCCTATTACTTCACAAGTGGTCTTACCTTAAGATAAGGATATTTTGGAAGAGACAAGGTGAGTTCCAAATTAAGAAATATGCTTGTGCCTGAAATTGATATGGAGTAATAAAAATTCAAGTGTGGGGGTCCCTATATCAAGTGTAAGATGAATTATCTTTGCTTTGGATCGGATGGCCCTTACCTTTAGCCAAGGTTGGGATTTTATTTTATTTTATTTTATTAATTTTGGGTGTATATTCACTACAAACTAGGGTAACCTAGGTGTTTAAAGGCTTGTTGCACATGCTAAGTGCAACCATAATTCCTATGAAAGTGAGTTAGGTTTTTATTTTTTATTCTTTTTCTTTTTGTTTTGCTCGAGGACTAGCAAAGTCTAAGTGTGGGGGAATTCTGATGAGCACATTTATCTATGAAATCTTAGATAGTAAAGCTTGCATTTTACATATTTACAATGGCACTACCTTGGGTTTTACTTTCTTTTTGCAGGTTTTATATTTTCAAGGCCTTAAGGACAATCGGGCGCTATATCTCTAATTTTACACGTAAAGAGGTCCTATTTCTTTCATGGTTGTGAAGAGGATGGAATTTTGAGCAAGATGGATGTGTTCAATTAAAAGTACACATCCATTTGGTCACCCGTACAAGTGATTATTCTTTTTGGGCCAGAAAAAGAATAATGGATCAGAACTGAATCGAGATGCAAAACTAGCCCATCTGTAGTTGTCCCAGGGGTACAAGGAATATTTTAAATACCAATAAAGATCAATGGACCACACCCTTAACTGATTGAAGATTCATTTTTGGTAACAACAACTACCTAGCGTAGTTGGTGAGTTGTGGTGTGCAAAATTCCTTGCTTATTAGGATGTCTTAAGTTCGAACCTCTTCGTTGCCATTTTTTTCCGTGGGATATTTCCTCTCCTATGATACTCCCTCTCTTCTCTCTCCTCCACCTTATCACAAAAATTCATCCCAGAGATTGCGCACAAAAGAGAAGAAAAAAAATATAGGAAAAAAAGGTAAGAAATAAAAAAAAAATCCCCCACTTCCTATTTTCTCTCCTCTCTGTTCCCATCCACCTTATCAAAATCATCCAAGGGATCCACCTTAGACGTCCTCCTCTCTCCCCTATTCCCTATAAAAGGGAGTCCACCAAACCGTAAAGGATTGCCCTTCTCTTGCTCTCTTTTTCTCTAATTTTTAATTGTGATCTCCTTTTAGTTCTAGTTCTAGCTCTTAGTTTTTCTTACTTTAAACACTTTTGTAATTGGATTTTATTTAATGAATGCAATGTTTTATTTTTATTTGTATGGTTCATGTTATTCAATTTATTCAAAGGCGTAATAATTTTAATTTGTAGTTCTAGGCTTAGTTCTAGGTGGCAAGAACAAGCTGTGGAGCATCTCTTTCAAGTTTAGTTTTTCTCTTCATGATTTGTTTTTTCCAGGCCTAGCAATTTCAGATTTGATTTAGTTTAGATATGGTTTTTAGGGGTGGTAGTACTTCAAATGAGATAAGTTATTTTAATTCAAGGATTGAAGTATGGAAGTTCAGGTAAGTAGGCTTCTACAGTAGTCTTCTCACCCTCCCTCTCATTCCCTCTTCTTGCTACCCTTTCATTCTTAATTTAGGATTTAAATTTCAGTTTTTACTTTGATGCTTTCCCTTTCACCCAAGGTCCTTGGCTAGATGCATGTGTTGGCTTTTCCCCTCTCTAGCTATGGAACCATCTTTTTATTTTGATTATTTATATTGCATCCCTTCCCCTAAAGCCAAGTAGAAAAGCCCATGTAAGAGTACTCTCTGGTCAAATAGGGAAGCTCATATTATTTATGGTGCATCCCTAGGGCTAAGTAAAGATACCTACTTGCGTGCCTCTCTCTAGATTTTTCTCCTTTTTATTTTATTTATTTACTTTTCAGTAATTTTTATTTCAACATTTTTACTTTCAGTTATTTGCTTTTTAATTGCGTGGTTTGAGTATTTAAATTCCTAGATGATGAATGGTTAGGGTTAGATGTGAATGGTTAGGTTGTTCAATTTTTAATTTCAATTCCAATTTTCAATTACCCTAGATGTGTTGGTTAGGATGATTTTAGATGCATTTGTGTTAGGATGGTCGCTAAAAGGAGATAATCATAATCAATCGTTACACTTTCACATTACTTAAAGAAGCCAAAAATAAAGTAGGTGCTCTCCTTGTGTTCAACCCGTTAGCTACACTGATCTGTACACTTGCGGTTATTTTTAAAATTCAGACAGGCACTATATGGTAGGAAGTTCAGAACAACCCTATATTGGGATGAAGTAGGTGAGCACCAGATGCTAGGCCAAAAATGATACAAATGACATGTGACAAGGTCAACGTCATTCGAGAGAGGATTAAGGTAGCCCAATCACACCAAAAGAGCAATGCAGACAATCGTAGGAAAGACATTGAATTCCAATAGGGGGAGAAGGTGTTCCTTAAAATCTCTCCTACCAAAGGATTGCATAGAGTCCATAGGAAGGGCAATCTAAGCCCTAGATATATTGGCCCATTTGAAATCTTGGCTCAGGTTGGCTCCGTCGCATATATGTTGGCTCTTCCACCATCCCTTGGCAACGGTCATAATGTGTTCCACGTTTCTATGCTGAAGCGATACATCCATGATCCATCACATGTCTTACCCGTGGAACCAAAATATTTAAAAGCTGATATGACTTACGAAGAACAGCTGCTAAAATCCTAGACTGGAAGATAAAGACCCTTCGTAACCGCTCCATCGCTTTTGTGAAGGTTCGATGGGCCAATCGTTCACTTGAGGAAGTGTCCTAAAGAAAGAAGATGACATCCAGGCCAGGTACCCTCATCTTTTCGACCAATCAGGTACTACAATTTCAGGGATAAAATTTTCAAAAAATGGGGATAAATATGATACCCTACTTTCTAAATCCAATCTAATTACCCCGTTGGTTTGGTTTAGTCTTGCAAGACCTGAACCCGAGTGAGCTGAGTCAAGTACCCTATGGAACATGATGGCAAGGGTGACTCTAAACTTGGGTTGGCCAGATGACTTGGAGCTGGTGCCTAGTGAAGTATGCGTGCCCAAGCCTTGTATTTGCATGTATCACCAGGCCATGTACACACAATAAAGGTACTAGCCATGTTTTGTGCCGAGTATGTATTTTGGTCAACTTCCGAGAGTGAAGTACGTGTCGAGGCTGAGCCCCATCAATATTCCAAATTATTCAGCTAAGTTTCGATCGACTAGTGGGTGGTCACAGGTGGGTCGGACCCACCAGTGTGACCTACCCTCTTGTCATTAGATATTTTGACCCAAGTATAAATAACATTTATTACTTTTCTTTTCCCTCGTTTATTGCCTTATAAGGTGGGTGAGAAAAGTAAAGAAGAGAGAAATGAAGGAAAGAGAAGGGAAGAAGAAGGAAGAAATGAGGAAGGAGATGCTCGTTGTGCATCACCTGGGTTAGATCTTTTGAATCCGACATCGAAAAAGTGATCCTCACCTTGGGATCTACGATTTGAGGTGAATAAAAGCTATATTTCTCAAACCCCCAAGAAACCCTAAGTGAAACCCTTCGATTTGGGTAGGAATCCTTTAGATCATGTTAATCCCACTTGAAATGATGAATCTAAGGTTTAATGAAGGACCTACATGTTTTTTTTTAAGGTTTTAGAGGAAGAAATTGTAAGATTGAGAAGCATTTGGTGATCTCTTGAGCTAGAGAAGGAATTTGGGGTTTTTGAAGTGTCTTGAGCAAAGAGGTAAAATCCAAGCTTAAAACTTTGAATCGATCCTAAATCTATGTTAAAATCACAATATGTGACCTTAGATTTGTAAAAAATAAGGTCGAATTGACTCCTTGTGGTCTCCCCAAGGTGGGATGAAGAATGGGAGTGAACAGAAAAATCCCGATTCTAAGTGGTGGGTGCCTGGATGTGGTCGGACCCACCAATCCTGAACCCGACTATCCTGGTTGGGCTTCTAGCTCCACCGGTGAGCAAGGACCTATGGGCACTTGGCCTATCACTCCTGGTCCATTGGTCCAGGTAGAGCCCCTGGCTCAAGCGACCAGTAAGGACCGGTGGGCACCTGGCCTGCCGATCCAAGCAGAACCCCTAGGTCGAGTGGTGGGCAAGGATTGGCAGGTACCTAGCCCACCGATTGACCTACCAATCTGACCCATCGGGTTTCGATTGGGCCCGAATTTTTTGGGTAGCCTCCTATAGTGGTTATAAATGCGTTAGGATCACGATATTCCATTGGTTGTAAACCTAAAGTGGGATATACTGAACTCAACCTTCTTATGATAGGTTTTACTAGAGACTCATGTCACCGTATGTCAGATCTTCCTCGTACCAAGGGTGAAACATTGTACATATCTAAGTAAGTGGGAAGAGGACTTTGACTTTATTTTGGAGTGTTTTTGCATCATTCCATTATTGATGTAGACTAACCATATTATCACTATATTGTTGTGTGTAGACTAGTCATTCATGAATGCCATTTGCATGCATTGTCTTGTGTATTATGAAATTCATTTATGATCTATTATGTTGTGATTTTAATTGATACCTACTTATCCTTGATATGAGATATGAGTTGGATGAATTTAAATTATAGAATGAGATGCATTCCTAGCTAGATACCATAGTCGGCTTGGAAACGAATGCATTAGTGGCCCATGGAATGGGATGCGATGGTACTATGCAGTCATACTATCTCATATAAAAGCATGTGGTTAAGAACGACATATCCTTGTGCTACGACCCTTCCCAATAGGGGTTTAGGTGTTAGGTATATCACTAGGGGGAAGCCCGAGGTTGTGTACCAATGGTGGCGGTTAGAAGTACGTCCGATCAATCACTAGGATGGTTGGTAACTTTGGTGATATAATCAGAGGACCAATCATACTGCTTTTACTTTAATATAGGGCAAGGCCCATTTTATTTTAATGCAAGGCAAGGAATTTACGTTTTTGGTACCCATGGCTGGCCTTCTCCGACAATCCTATAGGCATATCGCTGAATGGAGTTCACGGCTCTTACCCGGGGCATATGTGCACTATGGTTGTGAGTAGCTCATACCCTATGACTTTAATGTGATGCTTAGGTGATCTAGGCTATAAAAATGGACTTGCATACGTATAGGTGCATATCATTTTTAGATGATCTTGCAGGTTATTCAGCCGAAGAGCTAGAGCTAGGACCCACGTTAGAGTTTCCAGCTGAGGACTGGTGGGTCCCTGAAGATCTTGGGCATGAGGCCGAGTGCCCGTGCAAGAGTTGTGTTGTGGACAGCAACATTGATACCTACTCGGGATTTGTTTTTGATTATTTTGTGATGTTACCCCTTTTGTTCTCTGGATATCTAAATTGTAATTTTTGTGTATACAGCACGCCTACGAGCCCACATATAAATGTGTTATGTAATACAATTTGGGTATCAAGAGCATTGGGGTATTTACAGGTATATACATATAAGACTTCCGTTGAAATACAAAAATTTTTTTCTTTAGTTATGTGTATGCTATGTAGTGGCTACTACGTCAGATGATCCTAACAGGTTTGGGGTTAACAGGTGTTAGCGTAGTCATCTGTCTAGTTCTGTGTGAACGGGGTGTGACAATAGTATTGACGGTCTGGGGTATTGTGTGGCCGAGGTGAATTTCGGTATCGTGGGCCTAGAGGTCAGTAGTATGGTTATGACTATGACTTTGACGGTCTAGGGAATGTGTGTTCTAGTAGTATGGGCCTAGAGGTCAGAGGATGTGTGCATAGATGGTGCATGATGTATGGTGAAGGTATATACATTCATGTAGATTGCATTTGGTTAGTTTCACAACCCAGGCGTTATACCCCTTGCCAGTAGGGGTGAGGTACTGGCTAATCCTATGGGGTGGTATGCCTATTGAAAATACCATATCCACAATATGACTTACTGTACTCGGAGGTGGATGCAGCACGGGTGATCAATGGGTTTTTTGGGACCATGGCTATCCCATAGCACTGGTAATCGATGGGTTTTTCGGGACTGTGGCTATTAGGGGTTACTCATAAGGGGTTTGCGGGGTGACCGATGGATTTTTTTATAGACCAATGATGCCACCTATGTTGCAGTAGCACTAAAGACCTGTCTTGGACTTGGTAATGTTTTCTAGATATTGTGTGCTAAAACTTGATCATGAGCATTATATAATTTGCTTCAGTATCCAATGAAGTCGCCACCTAGGGTTAGGTCCTAGGACCAAGGGTGTGGGCCTATTCCATAGGAATAGACCCGAGATAGAATCGATCTGGTCTAGAGATTAGGGTAAGAGTCAGGTTTTGAAGTTAAGAAGGTATTAGGCACCCACTTCACCCTATTAAACCGGTCTTTTTATAGATGCATAAATTTGAATATTCTCCAATATTTCCCAACCCACATGTATAACTAAACATTTAATATACAACATTATACAAACTATATTAAGTAAAAATTCTACATTGTGTCTACTCTGTTAAGAAATTATACCTGATCTTGACCCCTGTTTTGGGTCAAGAGGGGTGGGCCCTGGTTGATGTGTACGTGATCATGGTGAAGGCTCCTGACTTAGGTGGGAATAATCTTATCCACTAGCTCTTTTTCTTTGGAGAATCTAGGCCTTCGATGATATTTCAAAGCTCTGGCATGTCTCTTGAGAACCTCCAGGAATTTTGGCAGAACTTCAACATGCAGAAACAAAAGCTGAGCCCACTCAGGTAGAACTTCGGTCTTGAATTGAACATCCAATTAGGACCATGGGGCTAGGCTAAAAATGGTAAGGGATGATGGTTGGGTGAAGGGATACTACAAACACAACCCTAAAAGTGATGCAAAAGGTAATGGAAAAATAAGAACAAACAATGCACGCAGGTATATGAGGTTTGGCAAGATTGCCTACGTCCTCGGTGAGATGAGATTCTACTTCACTATCAAGGGAGTATAGGTTTACAGAGCTCATCCTCACACCTCTCAAAATTTCTTACAAAGAAAGTATATCTTGCAACAAATATATATCAAGAAACCCTACTGAAAAGTAAAAACTACCCTCAAATAAAAAAATTGAGTCTGGATTAAACTACTACGAAATACAAGACATCGTACACTAATTATCTCCACCTTTGCTTGAATTATGCTTAGCCTCTTGTAAAGATAACTTGTAGACGTCTTCATCCCTATACCTCATTAGAGGTACAAACTCGCACCTATTTGGTGTGTCCCTCATCTTTAATGATGAATAATATTAAACAAAGACAAACAGGACTCAAACTTCTCTGTAGTGACCGACTTGGTAAGCATTTCTACATGATTGTGATCTATATGAATTTTGTCAAGTGAATACTGCCTTCTGACACGAGCTCCCTAATCTTATAAAACCTCACATCAATGCTTTGTCCTTGCATGAAACACCTGATTCTTTGCAAGATATATGGCCCTCTACTATCACAATGTATCATTGTACCTACTTGCACCAACTAACCAGACTCCTTCCTTAGCAACTTCAACTGGAGCCATGTACTCTACCTCTATAGTGGATAATGCAACTATGGACTGAAGCATCGCCCATGATATAGGTCCATCAACTAATGTAAAAACATACCTTGTAGTAGACCTTCATCTGACTAAATTACATATACAGTCAGAATCAATATAACCTGCCAATTCTGTGGCACTTCCCTTACCACTGAACATAATACCTATATCTTTAGTCTTACTCAGATATTTGAAGATCCACTTAATTGCATTCTAGTGGTCCTTCCCTGGATTATTCATGTATCATCCAACAAAACTAACTGCATGAGACAAATTTGTCTTGCTATAAACCGTAGCATACATGAGATTCCCAACTATGCTAGCATAGGCGACCTGAGACATCTGCTCCACCTCTTAATGTGCCATAGGGCATTGCCTTTCAAATAACTTGAAGTGGCTAGCTAACGAAATGTCACACCCCAATTCCAGTAAATCCAACTTACCATTAGGAATACCAATAGTGTGAGTAAGGCATGTACCCGTCTTACAAACCTAACAGGATCTCTGATAGTAGTACCTTAACATTAACAATCTCACAACACAAACCAACTAATAGCAACGGAATCAGAGTATAATAGTGGAACCATAATTAAAATGGGGAACATCTAGTGATATCATATATATACATAACCAAGTTATTCCATTAAAATTATCTATGACTTATAAATAATAAGTCCAAAAGTATACCATCCAAAATTCTGTATCAGAATAACAAAAATATGCCAAGCATCTCATGATGCGGCGTATGCATAGAAGTCGCAAGCATAATCCTAGTCATGCTCCCCTGCTTTTGGTATCCATCAGTCACTCACTTCATACTCGGGTCCAGAGGATAGAGAGTCACAAGCCATATGTACGAACGTACCTGCATCATCATCTAAAAGGGGGCATATATATGGGGTGAGCTTCCAACTTGCTTAGTGAAGGGTGGGGTTCATACACAATCAAGCACAAGCATTCACATATATAATATTTTATGATGACATGAATACATAAATTAAACACATAGTCCATGATGCGAATGATGCAATCCATTTGATTATTAATCCACCTAACAATACAACTAATTTTGGTAATGCTACCATAGCATATTAGGCTATATCCCTAGTCTCAGAACCGCCATCGACTACACAATGATGCAAACCCTAGTCGTGATTAGAAGCCTACCGAGCCTAGGATGCGACCATTGGTCACCCAGCAAACCTATGCTTTTCATAATGATACAATTAGTATGGACCACGCAACACCGGGATCACCATTGACTAAGAAGCGGGTCTATTTCTAAGTATAGTCCCAGGCTACACAATGTCAGGAACATATCGGCCACAAGGTGCAACCCACGACTACATACCTATCTAGTATGCATAGCAGTTGAGTATAGACTATGCAACACTGGGATTCCCATCCGTCACGATGTGTATCCATTTCCAAATGCAGTCCCAGAGTATATGATACTGGGAACACATCGGCCACAAAGTGTAATCTATGACTACAACTATTTCTAATGCACATAATCAATGCATGAATGCAACAAACATATGGCAATCACGATACTGGTACCACCTCAACCACACCGGATACTGTCTCACAACATACATCTCATATCATTTTCATCAAAATATAACATGTTATAGAACATCATCATCATTTAAGCAATTTAAATAATCATGTGAAAATCCTACACATGCGAGCAGTTTTATAATAATTAAACAATCCCAAAATAAAAATCAACCATCCCTTACCTTGTTTAAGTTCGAACGGATCAAGTTCCAAGTACGACCACCGAGTGTTCAATTCAATTCTGGCCTCGAGTTACGTGCATATTTCTATCCTAAACACAGAGGAAATCAGGTGATATTGTTGTCGAGAAAATCGGGTAGAAACCATAGGGTTTAGCCCCAAAGGATTTAGACACTGTCCAACCTGGACAGTATAGTTCATCGGATTTAGTCACTGGAAACAGAGTAAAAACCCACCGGATTCATCAAATGTGAACCCAATGGAGCAAACAGAGAGCTTATAAGAGCTTCCTGTTCATCAAAAATAAACTACCAGATTCAGCCCCAGGTGTTTTCGGTGGTTGTTTCTGGTGGAAACACAAAAGGTGCCTGTGTCAATTGGGGCTTTCCTACTCGGGTTTGATCATCGAGATTTGTTCCATGGAGTTTGTAGGTGGTGTTCCTAGCATCATTTCAAGCTAAAGAAATCTATATTTGATCGGGCCATTTGGGAGAAACATCAATTGAACGATCAAAACCCTAGATGGTCATTTGGTCACAAGGGTTGTCGGAGCTCACTAGACTTGGTTTGAGCTCAGCAATCACACCAAGGAGGTGCCAGGGTCAACGATTTGTGGGAGCTACTGGGGTCAACGATCACCTCTTCTACAACTATCCTAGGTTAAAATGAAGAGAGAGAATGTAGTAGGAGAAGTGGAACCTACCTTTGACAAGGATTCCAACAATGATGTGGGCAGTTGGCACCAAGGTGAGCTCCAAACTCTTTCTTCCCATTCTTCTTCTTCCTTCCTCTTCCTCTTTCTTCCTTTCTCTTCTCTTCCTTCCCTCTCCCATGAATTGTACAAGTGAGAAATGAGGAAACGATTCCTTATTTCCACTTATATAGTAAGTCCCCATTAAGGCCTATTTAGTTGGGTCCCTTCTTGTCCAATTGGGTTAATCCAACATTTGGGACATGCTAGCCCGTCTCCTTAGACTAATAAGAAATACAAGTCACGGGGAAAGTGTGGGAGGGTGTGTGTGTTCATCCGGGGTTGTTCTTGATGCGAGTGGTGGGGTCTATGGGCATCAAAATTGATTCAGTAGCATTGTGGCCACCAGATTCAGCCCACCAGATTCAGGCCTAGGTACTTCCGTTGGTCAAGATAGTTTGCTTTCCACAAGTTGGTCTTGCATGGGTAGTTACCTTAAGTTGTGCACATAGCCTTTCGGCAGTTTTGGTGCTTATCAGGATTCAAAGGTAGGGTGTCGGGTCACTTACTGTCTGTGATCGAAAGGATTGAACCCCCTCTAGTTAGATTGGCAAGCAACACACGAGCAGTGGGGTTATCTCTCCCCCTTTTGCAATGGGCAACCATAAGCCAAAACCCAATGGTACTTTCTAATTCCGGTCCCAGACCTATCACAACAGTTCAAATTAGACTGGGTTAGGGCACAAGTGTAACATTTCCCCCACCTTACAAGAATTTCATCCTCAAAATTAGATATACCTGGTAAATCAAATAGTCCAGGGTACTGCTTCTTCATTTCATCTTCTCGTTCCTAGGATGCTTCCTATTCTAGGTGATTCATCCATTTCACCTTAACAAAAGAAATAGTGCGGTTGTAAAGAACATGGTCTTTTCGGTCAACAATCTTCTCCGAAGACTCTATGTAGGTAAAATCCTAGTCCAACTCACATGGTATGTAAGTCAAGATGTGAGTGGGGTCGGGAATGTACTTCCTTAACATGGATACATAGAAGACACCATGTGTACCCTCCAACTCTAGTGGTAAAGCTATCCTATAGGCCACCTGTCACACCCCGTTCACATAGAATCGGGCCAGTGATCGGGTTAACACCGGTTAACCCAAACCTGCCAGGATCATCAGATACAGTATCCCACCACAGCACACATACAACTAAAAAGGTGTTCAACAGTTCATCGGAAGACTTAGTTTACCTGTAAATATTTCCATTATACTTTATACCCAAATTGTAATTATATAGTTAAGTACATGTGGGCCCACAGGCATGATATTTACATAAAAAGAATACAATTTACATATCAAGTACATAAAAGGAAACATCAAAAATCAGAGTCAGCTCAGCTCAGTATTAGAAGTAGAGCTCAGCTCGGTATCAAAAGGTAGAGCTCAGCTGGTATCAGAAGGTAGAGCTCAGCTCGATATCAGAAGGTAGAGCTCAGCTCGGTATCAGAACTACGATCCCGCAGCATAGCCCTCGCACGAGCAATCCGTGTCGTACTCTAACTCCTTAGGGACCCACCAATCCTCCTCAGGGAACTCAACTGTGGGGCCTGACCCGTGCGCTTCAGGTTGATGACCTGCAAAATCATCTAAAAGTGGTGCACACGTGGGATGAGCTCACTAGCTCAGTAAGTGAAAAGAAGGACCACACAGCAGTCCACACAACAAATCACAACCATATGCACTATATGCTATGCAATTCATTTTTAATCACATCCACCTAAACAACATTACTAAGTCTTTGGTTTAGTGCTACTAAAACCACAGTGCGCGTATACTCCGAGTACGAGCTGCGAACTCCATCCCGCGATACGCCCATAGGGCTGTCGGAGAAGGCCCACCATGAGTATATACCACCAGGGTACTCGAAAAAGTAAAACATGCCGACCACCGGCTCTCAACATAAAGTAAATGATAGAAATTAAAGGTGCTGACTCCAGCAATTTAAAACCAGTACGATTGGCCCTCTTGAATATACCACCAGGGTTATCGACTGTCCAACTGACCAACCAGGCGTATGTCTAACCTCCACAGTGACCTAACAACTGCGACCACTGCTTCCCCCCAAATGGTAACCCAACACCTCAACCCCTATTGGGAAGGGTTGTAGCACGAGAAGGTGATAATCCTACACCGCATGCTCCTATATGACATAGTACGATTGCATAGTGCCTCCGCGTCCCATTCCACAGGCCACCCATGCACTCGTTTCCAAGCCGACTATGACATCTAATCTACTAATGCATTATGCACAATGATGTCAACATTCATCTCATAAGCACATCATCATTTAATCATTGAGAAAATAATCACAACACACATGGCATAAGATAATGTGAGGATGGCTAAGCTACATACAATTTGCATGATGACATGGCTAATCTAGATACAATGGAATGATGCACAACAAGCCTTAAAATAAGGCCAAACGTCCTCTTCCCACTTACTTGTAGTGTACAAGGACTCACGCTCGGTACTGGTGAGATCCGGTGCGAGAAGCGTACGTGTTGGTGAACCTAACATAAGTGAATGGGATTAGCATTCCACCATTTTGGAATCCAAATTAACACGACCCAATGACAAAATCATGTTTAGAATCCTAAAAGAAGGTCGCACGTCCGTTTTGGGTCCATTCGGACGTAAAAATCACTTTGGGAGCCTCTCGGGTGGGTCGGACAACCCACCTGTCATGACCCACCAGTTAGACCCACCGATCATGATCGGTGGGCAGGTTGGCCCGTCGGTTGGCCCACCGGTTGGGCCCATCGGTTGGGCCCAAGGGTCTTGTAAAGATCAACGGGTAAGTTGGCCCACCGGTCGGCCCACTGGTTGGGCCCGTCGGTTGCCCCCGAGGGTCAGCCCTCTCGGGCGGGTGCCCTCAGGAGGGCCATTTGGCCCACCGGTCTTGACAGGAAGGTGCCATTTTTTCCCAAACTTCCCCCAACCTTTGGGGAATCAAATGGGGCTTTCCAAACCCATTCTTCACACATTCAAGGTCTCATAAGATGGTTTTAACCAAGATCTAGGTTTGATTTAAGGAATGGAAAGCCATCTTACCTTCTTTGCTAAAGAACTCCTTCAAAACCCCAAAATCACTTCAAATCACCAATGCTCTTGCCAACCTTGTAAACACTTCTTCAAATCCTTCAAAATCAACACATAGATCATCTATTAAACCTTAGATTCATCATCTCAAGGGGGATTTACAAGACCTCAAGAATCTCTACTCAAATCAAGGGTTTTACTTGGGTATGGTGAAAGTTTAAGGAATCTAGCCTTTGCTCACCTCTAAACGTAGATCTTGTATTGGAGATCACTCTTCCGACATCAGAATGGGAAGATCAAGCCTCGGCACTGCTAAAATCCATCTCTTCTTCCTCTTCCTTCTCTTTTCCTCTTCTTTCCCTTCCTTTCTCTCTCCTCTTTACTCTTCTCACCAAACATCCGAGTGTCATAAATGGGAAAAAGAAAAAAGGAAAACATAAGATAGCTATTTATACCTTTTAAAACATCTTGTAACCTCATGGGTGGGTCACTCAGGTGGGCGGATGCGCCCACCTGTGACCGCCCACCTGAGGGCCAAAACTTAGCCAACAAGTGGGATTTTGACAGAGTTCGACTCTCGGCATGAATCTCACTCTTGACATAAGATGTAATATACTTATGCACCCTAAGATACGGCTACATACCTGCTTTATCCATACATGGCCTTATGATATGTGCATGTACACGGCTTGGGTACTCCCGTCTCCTCTGGCACTGGCTCGGACTTGTCTGGCCAGCCTGTGTTTAAGGTCACCCTTACCATCATGGTCCATAAGGAACCCGCCTTAACTCTCTCCGGTTTGTGTCCTACATGGTTAAACCCGGTCAACCGTGTAATCAGACCGGGTTTAAGAAGTAGGGTATTACATTTACCCCCCCTTTTGAAAATTTCATCCTCGAAATTGGCGTACCTGGTTGTTCAAAAAGATGAGGGTACTTGGCTTGGATTTCATCCTCTTTCTCCCAAGATGCTTCTTCAAGTGAATGATTTGCCCATCACACCTTTACATAGGAAATGGAGCGGTTGCGAAGGGTTTTCACCTTTTGGTCCAAAATTTCAGTTGGTTGCTCTGTATAGGTCATATAAGCTTCTAGATATTATGGTTCCACGGGTAATATATGAGATGGATCATGCACATATCGCTTCAGAATGGATACATGAAACACGTTATGAACATCCCTGATGAAGGTGGCAGAGCAAGCATGTAGGCTACCGTGCCAACCTGGACTAAGATCTCAAATGGGCCAATGTATCTTGGGCTCAACTTCCCCTTTCTGTGAAATCTTTGCAGCCCCTAAGTAGGAGAGATCTTGAGAAACACCTTTTCTCCTGGCTAAAATTCAATGTCTTTTCTGCGGGTGTCTGCATAGCTCTTTTGACGGGACTGAGCTACTTTAATCCGTTCTCGAATAACATCGACCTTGTCACAAGTCATCTGTATCATTTCAGGTCCTAAAATTTTGCGTTCGCCTACCTCATCCCAATACAGAGGGGTCCTGCACTTCCTACCGTATAACGCCTCATACGGAGCCATCCCAATTGTAGCTTGGTAACTGTTGTTATAAGCAAACTCCATAAGGGGTATATATTCTTCCCAACTACCACACACTTCCATTGTACATGCCCTGAGCATGTCTTCTAATATCTGTATGGTTCGCTCCGACTGACCATCAGTCTGTGCGTGAAAAGTAGTACTCAAATTCAACTGTGATCCTAAGGCATGCTGGAAGCTTTTCCAAAATCTGGAAGTGAATCTTGGGTCCCTATCTAACACAATGCTCACTGGAACTCCATGCAAGCACACTATGTTATCCATATAAAGTTGTGCTAATTTGGCCATAGAGAACTTGGTCTTGATGGGAATGAAATGAGCAGTCTTAGTAAGCCGATCAACGATCACCCATATCGCGTCCATTCCCTTAGGTGTACATGGTAGTCCGATGACAAAGTCCATTGTAATCCTATCCCACTTCCATTCTGGTACTGGGAGTGGCTGAAGAGTACCATATGGTCGATGCCTCTCAGCTTTTACTTTCTGGCATGTAAGACAAGTCGCTACATATAGGGCTATTGTGACTTTCATGCTTGGCCACCAGTAATTTTGTTTGAGGTCTTTATACATCTTTGTACTTCCTAGGTGGAGTGAGTACTCGGAGCTATGTGCTTCTCGCACTATCTTGTCTTGTATATCCAAATCATCGGGTACACACAATCTGCCTCGAAACATCAATGCCCCATCATTGGCTAAAACAAAATCTGGGTCGTTCATTGTTTGATCTTGAACCTTAACTTTGATCCGCTGTAATTAAGGATCCAAAGGTTTTTTCATTATTACCTCTTGCCTAATAGTCGAATGCACCTGTAGAGCCATCAAGGATACAGTCAACCATTTAAGGTTTTCTGGTTGACGTTCAAACTCTAAGGTTGCTCCTTCATATAAGAGAGCTTCATCCATTAGCGTCGCCTCTTGTACAAGTGATGGGTTGACTGCTAAGTACGAGAGTGACACAGTCTGTGCCTTCCGACTCAATACATCTACCACTACATTCACCTTACCGGGATGATATTGAATGTCACAGTCATAATTCTTCATGAGCTCAAGCCAAAATTCACATTTGCTGTATTTGGCAAACAATCGTTGTTCTCTCAACCTCTGTAACACCATTCTCAAATGTTGAGTGTGCTCCTCTTCTGTCTTGGAGTAGATCAAGATGTCATCAATAAAAACAATTACCCATTTATCAAGGACATCGTGAAATACTTGATTCATTAAATCCATGAACGTTGCCGGTGCATTGGTTAACCCAAAAGATAACACTAGGAACTCATAGTGACCATACCGAGTCCTGAATGCTGTCTTGGGTATGTCACTGCTCTTTATCTTGAGCTGATAATAGCTTGATCTAAGGTCTATCTTTGAAAATACCTTGGCACCTTGCATTTGGTCAAATAAATCATCAATGCGTGGCAATGGCTACCGGTTCTTAATGGTTAGCTTATTCAATTCCTGGTAATCAATGCCCATGCGCAAGCTGCCATCTTTCTTCTTGACAAACAATACTGGGGCACCCTAAGGTGAAACATTTGGGCAAATAAACCCCTTCTCCAACAATTCTTGCAACTGCTTCTGCAACTCCTTCAATTCAGCTGGTGCCATCCTGTATGGAGCTTTAGACACTGGAGCTGCTCCAGGAACCAAGTCTATGGCAAACTCCAACTCTCTATCAGGCGGTAAATGCATCAGATCATCTGAAAAGACGTCGGGAAACTCTTTAACCACCTTTACCTCTTCTAGAAGTATAATCCTTGCATCAACATCAAGTACCGATGCTAAGTAGCCCTGACATCCACTCTCCAACAACTTTACAGCTTGGAGAGCGGAGACAAGGACCTTTTTCATCCGTTTCATTTTATCTGCTCGGTATACCAATTCTCTTCCTTCATCATCTGTCACCCTAATCAGCTTTTCAGCACACATCACATTAGCTCGATGAGCCGACAACCAATCCATGCCCAGTATAACATCAAAATTCTGTATATTGAACTTAATGAGTTGTGCATCAAAGTTCTTCCCACTAATTTCCACTGGGCACGGCCCATACACCTCCTTCAACTGTGTAACTATACCAGTAGGCATACTAACAATCATCCCATGCTCTAGGGTCCTGGGAGACATTCCAAGATTCTTAGTGAATCTCTTAGATACGAATGAATGTGTAGCTCCTGAATCGAATAAAACATAGGCTAGTATGCCCTATATAGATAGGACACCTAGTGTAACAATGCATATAATTTCAGCAGGTCATCAATATTTAACATAAGGAAATTCTTAAATTTAAAATGTACTTGCTACCACTTCTGTGCTGGCCTCAGCTTCCTCAGCTGATAGGGCATACATCCTTCCCTGCGGTTGATTCCCCCATGTTAAGGGAGGTCGATACGCAGAGGGCTCACTGGAGGGCAAGGCTGGTCTGACCTGACAGTCTTTTGTATAGTGTCCATAGGAATAGCAGTTAAAGCAATGGATCTGTGATGTTGAAACTGGGGCGGGGCCCCTCTGCACTTGACCCGTTGAAGATGGAGGTCGGGAAGGCCTTGGAACTGTAGGTACCGCACTAGTGTTCGAGCGAAAAGATGTGGAGCCCAAACCACCAGCTGGTCTAGGAGGGTAGCTAGATGGCCTATAGGGCTGCCTATACGTAGGCCCAGAACTGTACGACCCACGGTATACCTTGGAGGAGTTGCCCATATCCGGAAATGGATTTGTTCTCTTCCACAGTCCGGGTGTGAGGGATTGTTCTCCCTTTTGCTTATCCTCCATGGTCTTGGCCTTCTGCATAATCGGGCCATAGTTGGTTAAATCTAAGACCTCAAGTACATACCCAATGGATACCTTTAGGCCCTTCAGAAATCTTGCAGCCTTCTCTTCAGTTGTCCTCATATGCCTAGCGGCAAAATGGAACAAGCTCTCAAACTGTCGTTGGTACTCAAGGATAGTCTTACCTCCTTGAGTTAAGGCCATAAATTCTATCTCCTTGCGGTCTCTGAAGCTGCATGGGTAATGATTGTCCAAGAACAACTCCTTGAACTATTCCCAGGTGGGTTCCGAATGGACGGCCAACAATATGGGCTCAGAGGCTTACCACCAAGAGTTGGCCTCCTTATTGAGTTGCAACCCTGCACAAATGAGTTTCTGTGCATCTGTGCACTCAATCACCTCAAATATTTTCTCTAGCTCCTGGATCCACTGGTCCGGCTCCAGAGGATCACTCCCCACCTTAGAGAGTACAGGTGGCAAGTTCCTCTTGAATGACTCCACTACCTTTGACGTATTATTTGTCGACCGGTAATTAGGAGCATAAGCTGGATAGTCAGAGTATGGAGGGGGTACCCCATACGGAGGAATACTGAATGGCGGAAATGGAGGTGTACCTCCCACTTGTGGCCCCATACCAGACCTTATAGGCGGGTCCTATGGAGTAAGTATTTGGGGAGGTTGACCTGATTGAGAAAGGTCCAATTGTTCCTGAATAGCAGTCACAAATGCTTGCTGTTGCTGGAAAGCCTATTGTGACTACTGAATTATGGTAGCAACATCCCCTGGAGTAATAACCGGTGGAGGGTTCGGAAGTGCAGTCATAGGTGGGTCCTCTTGTGCCCCGCCCTGACCAAAGGTCTCTAGAGGTTGTGGAAGTGAGGTTTTCCCCACAGAGCGGGACCTTCTGGGATTCGGTGGTCGACCGACCGGACGAGGACCACGCAGGGTACCTCGCGCATTGCTACCGGATCTAGTACGTACCATCGTATCCCTGTACTTGGAACATATCATACACCACATTGGTTAAACACCATAGAATTGATATCGGCACATAATTATATGCCAACACGCAGGGTATTATAGTGTATGATAATTTGCAACTAACCGCAACTTAATTCCAAAAAGACAGGGTTAGTGCTTCAACAAGTATGACAATGGTCCCACTTGACCATAACATATTATTATAAGAATAATAATAATAACTAATAATAATAATCCCATTTTTTTCAAGTTTTCTCTCAACCGGTTGGCTGCCACGGGCTGGCAGGTTGGGCTGTCGGTCAGCCCGTTGGTCCAAATCTTCAACCAGCGGGCTGACACCGGTGGGCAGGTTGGCCCACCGGTCCTACCCGAGCATAAATTTCGAACAGGGCATTTAAGGCCCTGTTTTTCCTTGTTCGCACATTTCTTCCTCACTCTCTCTCTCTCTCCCTTTGGCGATTTTTGAGAGCTTCTTGATGCTTCCACTCGCGATCTCACTCAACGATCCGGCGCTTTTGGGAAGATTCAACTCCTCTACTTACAAGTAAGTTTCTTTCTCATTTTCTTCTCAGTACTTATACTTGGGGGTTAGAACTCATGTGTAGTCTTTAATCTAGGTTCTTTTCCCGTGTTTCTTTCCATAGAATAGTGTTTCCATGAAAATTTGATGTTTCCCTTGTGATTTATTTCTAGTTTTAGGATTTACTTCTCAATTTTTGAGAGAAACCCCAACCGTGCCCTAGTTTTCTCAAATTTGAGGATTTCTTCAATTTCTGCCATTTTCTTCCCAATTAATAACTCAAATGCAATGCATTATGTTTGATTTGTACTTAACATGCTGTAGAGATCATGGAAAGTCCCTTATGTTTGAAATCCCATTTCTTCCCATGAACATCCATCTCTGTGTTGGGTTTCTTTGATCCTCTTTCACCTCAATATCATAATAGTAGATGTTTTTGCATATTCTAAATTGTAGAATGATGGCATTTCATCCATGAACATGTAAGCTTCATGCTTCACTCTATTGTGAGTCTTTTCATTTTTTTCCTTAGATTGAACTTGCACAATGAGAATTGGGATTTTTTTCTATCATTCTTTACTTGCCATGTTATATATATATGCCCTTTCGATCACATTGCTGTTTTGCCATAATCTCTGTCTTGTCACTGGCCAGGCATTTCATTCATAGGCTTTTTATCACTACTCACTTGTCACATTTTGTCACATTCTATTTTTCTATGATTTTTGTTTTGTCACTTACCATGCATTTCATCCATAGACTCTCTATCATTCCTCGCTTGTCACATTTTCTGTTTTGCGAGAATTGGGTTTTGGGGCTTCCTCTTACTGCTCACCCACCTACTTATTCCTTTTGTTATTCCCCTTTTTCCCTTACTCACCATTTTTTCCTCTTTTCTTGCCAGGATGTCATCTCGCAAAGGCAAAGAACCTGTATCCTCTTCTACTCAGCGTAAGACCACCACTTCCAAATGGAAGAGTCCGGGGACTAGTTCTTTAGCCCCCCACACAGGGCGACCCGGACCTGCCCCTAGTGATTCTTTCGATTATGACGAGGAACTCTTCTGCTGTTCAGAGGCAGCAACCAACTAGCAGGCCTTCTTGAAGAGGTCTGTAATGATGGAGAAGACTGTGGTAGTTGATGACTTCCACAAGGCTCAACTTCAGGAGAGGTTCACTGCATTGGGCTAGCAGTTTATCCTCCACATAGACCGTCCGTGCTACGAGCAGCTGGTTCGTAGATTCTACTGTAACATGGAGGCTTCCTACCAGTATGGGGAGTATGTGATAACTAGCATGGTGAAGGGGGTGGACATTCAGTTGACCGTGGACACCCTGGCTAGCATTTTGGGTATCTCCTCAGCTGGGCATCGATTCTATAGTCCTCCCAAGAGTAAGCCCATGGGCCCGTTCATGAGTTCGGAGACACCGGACCACATCTATGAGACCATTTGTGGCAGCACAGAGCATCCAGATTCTGAGACGCCATTTTACCCAGAGGTTCGTGTGTTTGGCCGTTTGGTCCAGTTCAACTTACTCCCCAGAGGAGGTCATCGAAACTAGGTGGGCTTCATGGCAGCCTTCATAGCTTACTACATCTATATGGCCTTAGAGGAAAGTGCCGAGCACTTGTGCTTGCCTTACGTCATCCTCAAAACTATGGAGCACCATACTTCTCACCCCGAGGATGGAGGATTTCCATATGGTAGGATCCTCACCAGGATCTTTGAGTTCTTTGGGGTGGACCTGAGTGGTGAGGAGGGGAAGACACCAACCGATAAGTTTGACAGGGGGAATCTATTGAGGATGGGTCTCCACACTCTTATGGATGTACCTTAGAGAGCGGGAGCTCAGAGAGGTAGAGATAGGAGGGCTGCCCCTATGGAGGATGTTCCCATAGAGGAGGAGGAGTCTAGTGAGGAGGATGAGGACTATGTTCCTCAGGATGGGGAGGAGGATTTTGTGGACGAGGACATCCTTGAGGAGGTGCCTCAGGAGTTGAGAGGTGCTGATCATGGCTTCCCTAGAGCTGCAGGTCCACAGCATAGAGCCCCACCACCTGAGAGTGGTGCATATGATTTTGAGGGCATGATGTCCACTATGAGGGTTTTGAAGGATGGGCAAGATCAGCTGTTAAGAAGACTGGATGAGAGTGCTTCTAGGGAGGAACACATCCTGAAGAGGCAAGCTACTTTGGAGAATTCCATTCTCAGACTAGGCCAGGACTTGGATACAACGGCCAATTCTATTTCAGTAGATTTTGGCCGACTTCGGAGGGAGGTACAACTGGTGAACTCGAGGTTTGACTACTACGACCATCGAATTAACGTTAACTCTAGACCTCAGGTGAACGTAGTAGTATTGGACGATGATGATGACGATGACGATACTCAGTGAGGACTTAGCTCGTCCACACCAGCTTCTCACCTGTTTCATTTTGTTGATCTTATTGTATTTATTTTCTTTCTTTTCTCATTCTTTGTAGTTTCTCTGTAACTGGACTTTATTGTGGGGTGATGTGTTTTGATGGTGGTTTGTGGTGAATTTGTATATTTAATTATTTGTGTAGTTTAGTTGTGGTGTATTTTGTTAATTATGATTATTGATATATATATCTGTTGTTTATCAGGTGTTTGTGTGGAAATTTTTGGAAATCTTGTTTTACGCCATTATGCTGCCGAAAATTCGTCAAACTCGCATTCGATGAGTTATGACGTCAAATAAATTAACCTTTCATTTTCTCTCGCACATGTTATAAATGGAGTATCTAAATGCAACCATTTTTATTACTTTCTTTCTTCAGCTTTTATCTCTTTAAAGTTTTTACATTAACCCAATCACATTTCTTATTATAGATTCTATGGGGTCTAATGGTATGCTGTGAGTGGAATAGAGCATCATGCTCTGATACCACCGTTGTCACACCCCGTTCACACAGAACCGGGCCAGTGACCGGGTTAACACCGGTTAACCCAAACCTACCAGGATCATCAGATACAGTATCCCACCACAGCACACATACAACTAAGAAAGTGTTCAACAGTTCAGCGGAAGACTTAGTTTACCTGTAAATATTCCCATTATACTTGATACCTAAATTGTAATTATATAATTAAGTACATGTGGGCCCACAGGCATGATATTTACATAAAAAAAATACAATTTACATATCAAGTACACAAAAGGAAACATCAAAAATCAGAGTCAGCTCAGCTCGGTATTAGAAGTAGAGCTCAGCTCGGTATCAAAAGGTAGAGCTTAGCTCGGTATCAGAAGGTAGAGCTCAGCTCGGTATCAGAACTGTGGTCCCGTAGCACAGCCCTCGCACGAGCCATCCGTGCCGTGCTCTAACTCCACAGGGACCCACCAATCCTCCTCAGGGAACTCAACTGTGGGGCCCGACCTGTGCTCTTCAGGTTGATGACTTGTAAAATCATCTAAAAGTGGTGCACACGTGGGATGAGCTCACTAGCTCAGTAAGTGAAAAGAAGGACAACACAACAGTCCACACAACAAATCACAACCATATGCACTATATGATATGCAATTCATTTTTAATCACATCCACCTAAACAACATTACTAAGTCTTTGGTTTAGTGCTACTGCAACCATAGTGCGCGTATACTCCGGGTACTAGCCGCGAACTCCATCCCGCGATATGCCCATAGGGCTATCGGAGAAGGCCCACCGTGAGTACTCAAAAAATTAAAACATGCCGACCACCGGCTCTCAACATAAAGTAAATGATAGAAATTAAAGGTGTTGACTCCAGTAATTTAAAAACAGTACGATTGGCCCTCTTGAATATACCACTGGGGTTGCCGACTGTCCTAATAACCAGCTAGGCGTATGTCTAACAGCCACAGTGACCCGACAACTGTGACCACTGCTTCCCCCTAAATGGTAACCCAACACCTCAACCCCTGTTGGGAAGGGTCGTAGCATGGAAAGGTGATAATCCTACACCGCATACTCCTATATGACATAGTACGATTGCATAGTGCCTCCGCATCCCATTCCACGGGCCACCCATGCACTCATTTCCAAGCCGACTACCGCATCTAATCTACTAATGCATTATGCACAATGATGTCAACATTCATCTCATAAGCACATCATCATTTAATCATTGAGAAAATAATCACAACATACATGGCATAAGATAATGTGAGGATGGCTAAACTACATACAATTTGCATGATGACATGGCTAATCTAGATACAATGGAATGATGCACAACAAGCCTTAAAATAAGGCCAAACATCCTCTCCCCACTTACTTATAGTGTACAAGGACTCACGCTCGGTACGGGTGAGATTCGGTGTGAGAAACGTACGTGTTGGTGAACCTAACATAAGTGAATGGGGTTAGCATTTCACCATTTTGGGATCAAAATTAACACAACCCAATGACACAATCATGTTTAGAATCCTAAAAGAAGGTTGCACGTCCATTTTGGGTCCGTTCGGATGTAAAAATCACGTTGGGAGCCTCTCAAGTGGGTCGGACAGCCCACCTGTCATGACCCACCAGTCAGACCCACCGGTCATGATCGGCGGGCAGGTCGGCCCACCGGTTGGGCCCGTTGGTTGGGCTCGAGGGTCTTGCTAAGATCGATGGGTAGGTTGGCCTGCCGGTCAGCCCACCGGTTGGGCCTGTCGGTTGGCCCCGGGGTCTGCCCTCTCAGGCGGGCCATTTGGCCCACCGGTCTTGGCGAGAAGGTGCCACTTTTCCCCAAACTTCCCCCAACCTTTTGGGAATCAAATGGGACTTTTCCAAACCCATTATTCAACATTCAAGGTCTCATAAGATAGTTCTAACCTAGATCTAGGTTAGATTTAAGGAATGGAAAGCCATCTTACCTTCTTTGCTCAAGAACTCCTTCAAAACCCCAAAATCACTTCAAATCACCAATGCTCTTGCCAACCTTGTAAACACTTCTTCAAATCCTTCAAAATCAACACATAGATCATCTATTAAACCTTAGATTCATCATCTCAAGGGGGATTTACAAGACCTCAAGAATCTCTACTCAAATCAAGGGTTTTACTTGGGTATGGTGAAAGTTTAAGGAATCTAGCCTTTGCTCACCTCTAAACGTAGATCTCATATTGGAGATCACTCTTCTGGTGTCAGAATGGGAAGATCAAGCCTCAGCGCCGCTGAAATCCATCTCTTCTTCCTCTTCCTTCTCTTTTCCTCTTCTTTCTCTTCCTTTCTCTCTCCTCTTTACTCTTCTCACCAAACGTCCGAGTGTCATAAATGGGAAAAAGAAAAAAGGAAAACATAAGATAGCTATTTATACCTTTTAAAACATCTTGTAACCTCATGGGTGGGTCACTCAGGTGGGCGGATGCGCCCACCTGAGGGCCAAAACTTGGCCAACAAGTGGGATTTTGACAGAGTTCGACTCTCGGCACGAATCTCACTCTTGGCATAAGATGTAATATACATATGCACCCTAAGATACGGCTACATACCTGCTTTATCCGTACATGGCCTTATGATATGTGCATGTACACGGCTTGATTACTCCCGTCTCCCCTGGCACTGGCTCGGACTTGTCTGGCCAGCCTGTGTTTAAGGTCACCCTTGCCATCATGGTCCATAAGGAACCCGCCTTAACTCTCTCCGATTCGGGTCCTGCATGGTTAAACTAGGTCAACCGTGTAATCAGACCGAGTTTAAGAAGTAGGGTATTACACCACCAGTCCAATCCTCTCGAGTACATTATATGGTCCCTTCAATCTAGAGCTTAGCTTTCTCTTCTTGCCATACCGCATTAACCCTTTGACAGTGGAGATCCACAAGAATGCCTTGTCTCCAGCCCCATGCTCCATATGCTTCCTCCTAACATCTGCATAACTCTTCTGTCTTGACTGAGCTACCTTGATTCTTTGATCACATTCACCTTCTCACTAGTGGGCTATATCAAATCCAAACCTAGAATGTGTCGTTCACAAACTTCATCCCAATACAAACGAGTCTAGCATTTTCTACCATACTGTGCCTCAAACGGAGACATACCCATGGTGGCCTGGTAACTATTGTGGTAGGAGAACTCAATAAGAGAGATGTGCTCATCCTAACTCTAACTCATGTCCAGGGCACATGCTTGAAGTAGGTCCTCTCTAACTTTTCATCTGTCTGTGGGTGAAATGTCATGTTGAAATTCAATTGTGTGCTCATAGCCTTCTGTACACGTCCAAAACTTGAAAGTGAATCTGGGATCTCGATCGGAGATGTTGATAACAAGTACACCATGCAGCTGGATGATGTTGTCAATGTACAGCTTGGCCAACTTATCGATGTAGAAAGTGACTTAATTGGGTTGAAGTGAGCTGTCTTGATCAAGCGGTCCACCACTACCCAAATATCATCCATACCCTTGCTGATGCAGGGTAACCCGGTGACGAAGTCCATGGTAATATCCTCCCATTTCCACTCCGAAATTGGTAGTGACTATAATAAACCATGGGGCCTTTGTGTTTCAGCACTAACTTGCTGGCACGTGAGGCACCTTACAACATGCATGGCCACATCATTCATTATTCCTTTCCACCTATAGGAACCTTTCAAATCCTTATACATTTTAGTGTTGCTGGGGTGAATGGAGTATGGAGAGTTGTGTCCTTCTGGTTTCCTTCCTTGTAGTCAACTATCAGTTTTCCAACTCTGTATCAGTACCCTAAGCTACAGTAATTCTATCTAGTAGACTGGGTTGTACCACTAATGTCGTAGTGACAAGGTGACACCTTCTACTAGTAGTTCCAAATCCAGCTTCCTGGCCTCTTCTATGAGATGCTCATTGGTAGTCAAGGATGCAAGATTCCGTGACTGAGATTTCTGACTAAGTGCATCAGCTACCACATTGGCCTTCCCAAGGTGATAGTGGATAGTAAAGTCATAATCTTTCATCAATTCCAACCAACGTCTTTGCCTCATATTGAGCTCCTTTTGGGTGAAGAAGTACTTGAAGCTCTTATGGTCACGGTATATCTCACTCTTCTCACATACAAATAATACCTCTAGATTTTCAAGGTAAAAATTATTGCTACCAATTCCAAGTCATGGGTGGGGTAGTTTTTCTCATAGTCCTTCAACTAGCAAGATGCATAAGCAATGACCTTCCCATACTGCATCAACACACAACCCAATCCCAGCTTGGAGGCATCACTATACACAACCATACTACCGGTGTTGGTCAAAATAGTCAAAACTGGAGCTAATACCAACCCTTCTTTTGGCTCCTTGAAGATTTTCTTACAAGCATCAGACCACTCAAATTTCACACCCTCACGTGTGAATAAGGTCATTAGTGCAGAAATACGAGAGAAGTTCTCAATAAACCTTTTGTAGTATCCAGCCAATCCTAGAAAACTACAAATATCTGCCACATTCTTGGGGGTGTCCCACTCTAGAACTGCTTTCACCTTGCCTAGGTCAACCTCTATACCCTTATCTTAGACAATGTCGCCCAGGAATGCCACTTGTGAAAGCCAAAACTCACACTTGCTAAATTTGGCATAGATTTGCTTTGCTTTTAGATGTTGCAGTACTAGCCTCAGGTGAATAGCATGTTTCTCTGCACTCTTAGAATATTCCAAGATGTCATCAATGAACACAATTACAAACTTGTCCAAGACATCCTGAAATACCCGATTCATCAAGTCCATGAATGTTGACGGTGCATTGCTCAGTCCAAATGACATCACCAAGAACTCATAATGTCTATACTTAGATCTAAAATCTATTTTGTTGACATCACTATCCTTAATTATGAGCTGGTGGTAGCCCGATCTAAGGTTAATCTTAGATAATACCTTAGCATCTTGTAGTTGATAGAACAAATCATCAATCCTTGGCAAGGGGTACCGGTTCTTGATGGTTAGCTTGTTAAGCTATCGATAATCAATACATAACCTCATACTTTCATCCTTCTTCTTGGCGAATAGTACCAATGCTTCCTAAGGAGACACATTAGGTCTAATGAATCCCTTCTTCAGAAGGTCCTGAAGTTGCACCTGTAATTCCTTTAGTTCTGTGGGGGCCATGTGATCAGAAACTTTTAACACTGGTGCAGAGCTAGGGAGTAGGTCTATAATGAACTCTGTCTCTCGGTCCAGGGGCAATTCTATCAAATCATTTAGAAATACATTATGAAATTTCCTTACCACATCCAATTAGGTCAATGGTCTAACCTTTATCTCAATATCTATCACAAATGCCAAGTAGCCTTGACACCCTTGATCCAGTAACTTCTTCATCTGAAGTGCTAATACAATGATCTTTTTGTGTTTCTTTGGCTTCCCCCCCCCATAAAAGTAAACTCTCCCTCATCATGGGGTCTAAAAATTATTACCTTTTCTGCACAGAGCACATTGGCTCTATAAGCAGACAACCAGTCTATCCCTCAAATTACATCAAAATCGATCATATCTAACTCGATCATGTGTGGATTCAAGTCATTTCCATTTATGGTCACCGGATATGGTTCGTGAACATAATTCAAACTCACCACACTCCCTGTGGGTGTACTCATTGTCAAACACTGGGTCAAGCTCTTTGGTGGAATTCCAATCTTCTTAGGGAATGTCGGTGACACAAACGAATGGGATGCCCCTGAGTTAAATAAAACATGTGCATGACAAAATGATATCAATAATGTACCTGTCACCACTCCCAGGGTAGCTTCTACATCTTCTGTGGTCATAGCAAATACCCTTCCTTGTGGTCTCTGGCCCTGTGATGGTTGGGCTAGCCGGTTGGCAGTGTAAGGCTATTGGGGCCTAGGTGGTAGGGTATAAGGTGCATCACCCCATATCCGGTGGGGGCATGTTCGAGCTAAGTGACCTAACTGGTCACAATGGAACCACCTAGGGTTTGAAACCACAGATTGAGACATACCACTGAAACGGGAGGATCAGGAGGCTTAACTTGCTTCTAACCTTCCTGATTGGACTGGAGCTGGGTTGATACAAGAGCCTCTTGAGTGCTTGGTAGCTCCATTGGAATCATAAGACACCATAGGCCTCTTCCCCATTCCTTGTTGAGCCAACAAATTGTCTCTATGTTGGTCATCAATAGACTTGGCCACTTGGACCACTTCAGCATATGTCTATAGCTTCAACCCAACTATAGTAGAACTGGTGCTTGGCTTCAACCCCTTTTTAAACTTCCTTACCTTGGACCTATCATTTTGGATGTCCTCCAGAGCAAAGTAGTACAACTCCTCGTACCTCTATTGGTACTCTAGCACCGATCAGAATCCTTAAACTAGATTAGAGAACTCACTCTCTCTCTTATCTCGAAAGCTCTCAGAGAAATAGTTCCCAAAGAAGGTCTCCTTAAAGTCTTCCCAAGTGAGGGTGGGGTTGGTTGCTCTCATAATGGGCTCAGTAGCCCTCCACTAAGCATCGACTTCATTTTGTAATTGGTAGCTGGCACATAATATTTTCTGCTCATCATTGTATTCCATCAAATTGAAGACTTTATTTATACCCCCAATCCATCTTAAGGGAAGCAACTGATCATGGCTTACATTAGAGAAATATGGGGGCCTCAGCCTTTGGAACTTCTCCATCATTTTGGTTAAGTCTGTCTAGCCCTCTACTTTCACTTGGGCCTATCCTTACACTTTCCCTAGTACTTGTCCTTACAACTACCCTTGCACGTGTCCATGCACTTGCCCTTGCATCCCATTGGATGTCTGAAGGGTGGCTGATCCAGCTGGCACCAGGGCTGGTACTTGTGGAGTAAGGGGTACAGGGGTGCATTTCGGGCTCCAATGGCAGCCTAGATCCGAGTATCAATCATAACCATGAATTGAGTTTGCCTCTCTTCCACTTCACGCATCATGTTTCCCATTATGCTGGCAACATCTTATGCCGTGAGAATGGGTGGGGCCGGTGGCACAATACACGGTCTACCTCGGTTCTGTGTAGGGGTAGTGGGAGGCAATGCATTAGATCGGGATCAGGTATTTCTGCATGACATGATTCCTATTGAGTAATCTCAATTAGTCACACATACATAGATAGTGAGCACGTTAAGGTCAATATGTATAGTGGGTCCCGCATGCACACATAATGAGTAATTTAGGGTTAGAGCATGCATAGGTGGGTTACACCAAGTATCAAAATCCAATGACATGTGTATTAGTAAGAGAATCCCTAATTAAGAAAGTAAATATTATAATATAAAAAAAATTCATCCCCAAAATAGTTCACCGGAAATAGGGTGTTTTCACTAGAAATATGGGTTTGTTCATCAAAAATATTAGTCATATTTTTGGTGACCAAAACAAAGAGCAAATTTGAAATTTTATGTTCACCATAAACACTCACCGGATTCAGGTCCAGTGTTTCCGATGGGGTGTTTTTGGTGGACCCAAACACGATATATATAGGCTCGAGATTGGGGTTTCTCTCGCAAAACCCTACCTTACCTGTTGGAGAAAGTAAGGAAATGGCCAAGGAAGGTGTCCCCAGCCATTCCCTACCTTTTTCTCGTGATTTTGCATTCAATTGCTACCATACATGCATCCAAGGTGAGTTCTTCTCTAACCTAAATTTTGAGATTTTCTCTATGGTTTTTAGTATTCTCCCTAACTTAGGTTTTGTTCTTCTTAAACCTTAAGAACTTGTGTTGCAACCATGTTTGGTCATCGTGTTGGTCCCCATTGTGGTGCTGCTCAACTAGTTATTCTTGAGGAAGATATGATCACCGATTGTACCGCTCTGTGGAGGAACAAGATTGGTCCCCGCCATGGTGCCACATAACCAGTTATTCCCAAGGAAGAACAGTATGATCACCGATTGTACCGCTCTATGGAGGAACAAGATCAATGGGAGAAGTTTGAGTATAGGAATGTTGACCTTGGGAAGTATGAGAGGACAAGGGACTTCTATTAATTTTGCCTCTGCTAATGCTTCGAAGCCATTGGGTGGTACCGTATCCTAAAACCGAATGCGAAGTACTAACCCAAGGCTTGTGAGGCTCTTCTACTGCAATATGTGATATAAGAATCATGGCACTGAGGAGATGAGGATCACCTCGAGGGTGGAGGGGGTCGATATCTCCTTCAGCATGGCTGAGTTGGCCAACATTCTGATGATTTCTAATGAGGGAGAGTTGGCTTAATGTCCTCTTAGGACTCAATCTTACAAGTTCTAGAATTTTGATGTCCAGGCAAAGATGGACAACATGCTCACAAAGGAGGCTTTTGGGTGGCACTTGACTGCCAATTATTGTGCTATGTCAAAGGTCATATGTAGATCCATTCAGCCGAATGTCCTCCCTACCAGCGGTCACTTCGAAGAGGTATCCATTCTACAGGCCTATGTCACTTACTATGTCTACATGGGGCTACAGGTCCTCCTCCCTTATCTGTTGATGTGGACCATGGTTACAAGGGCTGAGGGAGGGGCACATAGGGTTGGAAACCTTTGCTATGGATGGATCTTGACTGAGGTTTTCCTATGCTTTGGCGTGGACTTGCAAGATGAGGAAATTCTGGGGACTGGTGTCTTGGATTTAAACCAAGATTCTTTGAAGAAAATGACACTGGACATGGATGGGGTCTTTAAGGAGGAGACCGAGGGGGATCAGTCAATGGACATAGAGAACTAGCCAAGAAATGGTCATAGGGGTGGTCATGATGGTGATCAAGAGGGTTATGGAGGTGCAATCCCTCCATATTTGCCTCCTGGTGGGGTAGTTTCACCACCTAACCCTCGGGCTATGGGAACTTCTATTGCCTCATCCTGTGGCACTAGGGGTGCAAGGCCCTATTGACTTAATGATGTGATGGCCCGCCTGGATACCACCACCAACATACTGAGGAGGATGGATACTCGACTAGAGATTGTGGACAGGAGATACTACTTGCTGGACAACAGGGTGGCCTCTCTTGAGGCACAGATGCAGGCAATGGTTTTCCACCTTGCCATTTCAGTGCCAGAGCCAAGAGCACAGGGTTAGAACTGGGCTCAAGGCCATGGGTAGAATCAACAACAGGACAAGCAGTAGTAGTGGCTTAGGTTACCACTGTAGTCTTAGGATTTCCCTTTCCATGTTTTCTTTACAATTTCAAGTTCAAGTTGTTGGTTGAAATTTATTTCTTGTCATTTTCTTATGTTATTTAAATTCCTAGATTTAGGCTAGTTAGGATTTCCAGCTTTCTGTCAATTATTTTTGAGAAAAATTGGTGTAAGCTTATGTACTCAGTTCTCTTTTTATATAATGAAATAGCTTTGACACTTATACTTTTCTCCTAATTGTGTCATCTCTATTATTTATTGTTTTTAAGATCTTTATTTAAATCCTAATTCCCAGTCATGGTTTGGTTGAGATTGTGAGTTAAGGCAGAACATCGCACTCTAATATTAAGCTGTCAACCCCAATTCCAATAGACCCAACTTACCATTAGTAATACCAATGGTGTGAGTAATATGCGTACCCATCTTACAAACCTATCAGGATCTCTGATAGTAGTACCTTAACATTAATAATATTACAACACAAACTAACCAATAGCAGCAAAATTAGAGTATAATAGCAGAATCATAATTAAAATGGGAAACATCTAGTGATATCATATATATATATACATAACCAAGTTATTCCATTACAATTATCCATGACTTATAAATAATAATTCCAAAAGTATACCATCCACAATTCTATATCAAAATACCAAAAATACACCAAGCATCTCATGGTGCCATGAATGCATAGAAGTCGTAAGCACAGTCCTGGTCATGGTCCCCTACTTTCGATATCCACCAGTCGTTCACTCCGTACTTGGGTTCAGAGGATAGACAGTCACAAACCGTAGGCACGACTGTACCTGCATCATCATCTAAAAGGGGGCATATACGTGGGGTGAGCTTCCAACTTGCTTAGTGAGGGGTGGGGTTCATGCATAATCAAGCACAAGCATTCACCTATATAATATTTCATGATGACATGAATACATAAATTAAACACATAGTTCATGATGCGAATGATGCAATCCATTTGATTATTAATCCACCTAACAATACAACTAATTCTAGTAATGCTACTACGATACATTAGGCTTTATCCCTGGTCTCAGAACCGCTATAGACTATATAGCAATACAAATCCTAGCTGTGATTAAAAGCCTGTCGAGCTCGAGGTGAGACCATTGGTCACCTAGCAAACCCCTGATAACCCCCTCCTAGTAGTCACGGCATCGGTATCACCATCGGCCATGCCTGACAAGTTCCCGCCTTCGGTAACAATCACATCGTATCATGGGTGTGGCATTCCGAGAAGGTTCACGATTGGGTTATCCAACACCTTACCCCTAGTTGGCAAGGGGACGTAGCATGGGGAATGTCACCTAACCACAATATCCTATATGCCTTTTATAATGATATAGTTAGTATGAACCACGCAACACCGGGATCACCATCGGCCACGAAGCGGGTCTATTTTCAAGTATAGTCCAGGGGTTGATACCGGGAACACATCGGCCATAAGGTGTAACCCACGACTATATACCTATCTAGCATGCATAGAAATTGAGTATGGACTATGGAACACCGGAATTCCCATCGGCCACAAAAAATATCCATTACCAAATGCAGTCCCGAAGTACATAATACTGGGAACACATTGGCCACAAAGTGTAATCTGTGACTACAACTAATTCTAATGCACATAATCAATGCATGAATGCAACAAATATACGGCAATCACGGTACTGATACTACCTTGGCCACACTAGATTCTGTCTCACAATATGCATCTCATATCATTTTCATCCAAATATAACATGTATTAGATCATCATCATCATTTAGAAATTTAAATAATCATATGAAAATCCTATAGATGCGAGCAGTTCTATAATAATTAAACAATCCCAAAATAAAATTCAACCATCCCTCACCTTGTTTAAATTCAAACAGATTGGGTTCCAAGTACGGCCACTGAGTGTTCAATTCAATTTTTACCTCGAGATACGTGTGTATCTCTCTCAATTGTTATTGTGTGTTAGGAACATCGGGGAGAAACCATAAGGTTTACCCCCAAAGGAGTCAGACACTGTCCAACCTAGACAGTCTAGTTCATCGGATTCAGTCACCAGAATAAGAGTGAAAACCCATCAAATTCATCAAATGTGAATCTGGTGGAGTAAATAGAGAGCTCATAAGAGCTTCCTATTCATTGAAAATAAACCATCGGATTCAACCCTAGGTGTTTTCGGTGGCTATTTCCGGTGGAAACACAGAAGGTGCCTGTGTCAATTGGGGCTTTCCGACTCAGGTCCAATCACCGAGATTTGTTCCATTGAATTTGTAGGGGGTGTTCCTAGCATCATTTCAAGCTAAAGAAATCCTGATTCCATCAGGCCATTTGGGAGATACATCGATCGAATAATTGAAACCCTAGATGGTTATTTGGTCGCAAGGGTTACCGGAGCTCATCGGACTCGATTTGAGCTGGGCAATCACACCAGGGAGGTGATGGGGTCAACAATCACCTTTTGTACAACATCCTAGGTCAAAATAAAGAGAGAGAATATAGTAGGAGAAGTGGAACCTACCTCCGACAAGGATTCCAACAACGATGCAGCAACCGGCACCAAGGTGAGCTTCAAACTCCTTCCCCTTTTGCTTCTTCCTTTCTCTTCTCTTCCTTCCCTCTCCCATGACTTGTACAAGTGAGAAATGAGGAAATGTTTCCTCATTTCAAATTATATAGTAAGTCCCCACTAAGGCCTATTTGGTTGGGTCCCTTCTTGTCCAATTAGGTTAATCAAGAATTCGGGACACGTGGGCCCATCTACTTGGACTCATAAGAAATACAAGTCATAGGAAAAGTGTAGGATGGTGCATGTGTTCATCTTGGGATGTTCTTGATGCGAGTGGTGGGGTCCATGGGCATCGAAACTAATTTAGCAACATAGGTGGCCACCGGATTCAGGCCCAGGTGTTTCCAGTGGCATATTTTCGGTGGTCAAGACAGTTTTGGTGTCCAGACTGCTTGCTGTCCACAAGTTGGTCTTGTACGAGTAGTTGCCCTAAGCTTTGCACATGTCCTTCCGGCAGTTTTGGTGTATGTCGGGTTTCAAGGATAGGGTGTCGGGTCACTTACCATCTATGATTGAAAGGCTTGAGTCCCCTCCAGTTGGATTGGCAAGCAACACATAGGTAAGTGGGGTCATCTCTCCCCCTTTTACAATGGGTAGCCATGAGCCAAAACCCAGTGGTACTTTCTAATTCTGGTCTGAGACCTATCACAATAGTTCAACTTAGACTGGGTTAGGGCACGGGTGTAACACGAAGTGCTAATCGGCTTAGCCTTTTCCATGTTGAAATGCTCCAACACATTTTTAACATACCTCTTATGAGGTACCAAAGTTTACCTACATTTCTATCTCTAAGGATTTCCATGCGAATGATCTTCTTCGCAGCACCAAGATCTTTCATCTCAAATTCAACACTCAACAGAGACTTTAAAGAGACTATAACATGCTTATTTTTTGCAGCAATGAGAATGTCATCAACATAAAGCAACAACAAAAAAATAGAATTATCACTTGAAACTTTATAATAAACTTACAAATCATACTCTTCTTGTGTAGCCAATCTTCACTATGTGGGAATGAAAACTCTTGTGCCACTACCTAGGAGATTGTTTAAGACCATAAAGTGACCTCTTAAGCTGACAAACATGATCTTCCTTTCCCTGCACCTTGAATCAGGATGATCCATGTAAATTTGTTCCTCCAAGTCACTATGAAATACCACTGTCTTCACATTAAGCTGTTCAAGCTTTAAATCATACATGGCCACTAAAGCGAATAGTAACCAAATCAAAGTGTGTTTCACCACTAGAAAGAATATTTCATTATAGTTTATCCCCTCCTTCTATGCATATCCCTTGGCTATAAGTCTAGCCTTATATACTTCACCCTCCTTTTCAGATGCTACCTATTTCTTATGAAAGACCCATTTACACCCAATGATTTTTCTTCCCTTGGGTATTTTACAATCTCCCAAGTCTTGTTCTTCTATAGAGACTCTATTTCCTCCATCATAGTTGTCATCCATTTATCATGCTATGCATCACTTAAAGTATTATGGTAGGAAGATAATCACCTACACCTTTAGTGAGGGCAAAGGAAACCATGCCCTCAAACTCGTATCTCATAGGTGCTTTGTGAGTATGACTCCCTTTACCCTTTACCACGGTATAGGAAACTTCTACTATTTCTTGTTGTCCTAGTAAGTCATTGGATGACTTATTCTCTCTTGTTGTTTTTTTCTTCACTCTACTTGTATAGTATAATCTTCTTTATTTTCTTTAACTGCTTGTGAACTATAGTTTAACTTCACTATGTGTGACTCATCAAACACAACATCCCTCCTAACCACAACCTTCATGTTGATCTTGTCAGGTCCAGCCTTAAGATGACTCACACAACTAGAGCCTACACAAACTCAGAATTAGGTAATAGTAGTATGAGCCTTCACTAAGCAATAATTCTATAATACAGAGGTGGACGTGAAATGGCAAAAGCTTGAAACTCTGACGCAGCAACCAAAAGAAGGATTCACCACCTTTTTTGATGAGATTTCATGATAAGGCCACCAAAATGGTGGATTGACCATCTGATGCGGAACAAGTGGAGATGTTGATTGAAAATCTCTCTAAGTTATATTATAATGTCCTTTACTATTAGAATTTGCAAACATTCGATGCATTAATAGCCACAGGAATACGTGTTGAGAACAAGATGTTAGGGGATGCACAATACCAAAGAGTTTCTCAGGACTCTACAAAAATTAACAAGGGTGGGTGAGGGAAAAGCCCAGAATCAAACATGGTGAGTGTCATTTTGTAGTCAACAATGTCAATAATAGCTTCGAACCTGCAGCCATTTGTAATCCAATTGGATGCTGTAGACTAGAAGGCCTCTCATCTAAAGAGATAATTCACGAATCTGGGAATACCATTGGCCATCGTCTATGACAATTTGAAGAAGGGTCTCTAAGGGACTGTGGCTCCCAAAGTAATCAGTCATCATCCACTACCTTAGTACAGGGACCATGAATAGTGTTCTTACCACAATCAGAAAGGCCATACAATAGAGAGATAGTCTACAACATATGGTCCAAGTCTTAGTAGACAATGGGACTAACGAAGTGAAGGTCAAACAATCCACAAACATCATGACCAACCCACTCCCAGACCATGAGACAGTCAATGTGTTGGCTAATGATTCCCAAGATTTTGACCCTCGGTTCTAAGATCCAACTCACCTCATCAGGAATTCCTAGAGTATCATCTTCATAAGGTGCTTGAATGGAGAGAGACGTTAATGAATAATGAAGATTGTCCCTTTCTCTGAAAATCATGAGGTATATTATGAGTTTCATCAAGGAAGCTTACAAAAAAGAATGCAATTCTTGGCAGGGAGAAATTTACATGTATTATGTAGACATGCTCTTTTACCGCCCTATGGCATATGACCACGGAGGACCCCCTACACCAATCATACATATGCATTAGAAGACAACGTAGCTCTGGGGGTCACGGACACTGGTCAGCCCTCTATTTGGCATATACGGGCCCCGCACCACTGCATCCTTGCTCGAAGATATGTGGGTGCCTATTTCACAGGGGATATCTTCCTTTAGGGTATTTTCCAAGAAAAGGATATTAACAATGGCCCAATATCGAGGATTGGGAATCATAACAATTTGGAGTCGCCACCTAGGGTTAGGGCCTAGGACTCGGGATGTGATCTTATTCTATAGGAATGGACCTGAGATTGGCTTTGTCTGGTCCAGAGATTAGGGTAAGAACCAGGTTATGAAGTTGGGAAGGTGTTAGGAAACCACTTCATCCAATTGAACTAGTCTTCTAATTAGATGCATAGATTTGAATATCCCCCTTTTATATCTATGAAGGACGTGGTTGAAGCTTGCCTCCCGTGGGCCTCCGCACTGCCATGTCCTCTCACGAAGACAAGTGTGGGGGCCTATTCCATGGAGCTATCCATCTCAGGTATATTTTAATGAAAATAAACATATGCAGTAGCCACCGAGGGTTAGGGCCTAAGACCTGGGATGTGTGTCCAGTTTGTTGGGAGGGACTCGAGATTGACTCGATCTGGTCCAAAGATTAAGCCAAGTTCCAAGTTATAAAGTTGGGAAGGTGTTAGACATCCACTTCACCCAATTGAACTAGTCTTCCTATTAGACGTTGGTTTTCGAATATTCCGCTTCTATATCCTAACACACATATACGACTATACTATACAAGATATTATTTGAATGTAAGATCTACATTTTGACTACTCTGTTGGAAAGTATACCTAACCTTGACCCTTATTCCAGGTCAATAGGGGATGGATCTTGGCTAATGCTCTAGCAACTCTGGTGTTGATCCCTGGCTCAAATGGGATTGACCTTGTCTGGTTGCTCCACTCCTTCGGGAACTTAGGCCTTTAGTAGCTCTCCAAGCTTTGATGCGCATCTCAAGGGTGGGAGGTGGAATAACTTCTTCACCCCACTCCTCTCTCTTTTCTCTCCTATTCTCTCCCTCCTGGATTTTTCTCCATATTTTTTCTGTGTTGAATTTTTTCTTGGTGTGTTTAATATGGGATAAGGAGACCATATTTATAGGTGTCAACCCTCACCCCCATACGGTTCTTAAAATGAATCCATGGGTTGGCAATCAATCCCCCACAGGCCCGTAGGTGTTAAGCTATAAAAAAAATATTTTAATAACGTTTTAAATACATAAAGAATACCATTTTTATTTAAAATTGACGGATCCGCCCAAACAAGAGGGTTCTCTCCAAAAATTTCCAAAAAAAGTAAATCATTTTTTATGAAAATCATTTTTTACATATTTATTTATTTTTTGTTATTTTGTTATTTCCTTTTTTAGAAAAACCCCACAGGGCTGTATGGGGACAATATGGAACCCATACAACACCATTTCAAATGCTTTCCATTTTTTCCCCTAATTTCTGATTTTTTTTCTTCTTCTTTTTTTCTTTTGGTGAAAAGGCTACAAGGCCATATGGGAACCATATGGAACCCATACGGTGCCATTTTTGACCCATACAGTGCCGTATGGTCCCTGTACCGGTCTGTATGGCTTCCAGTGTGGGTTTGGGCCAATTCGGGTCAAAATTAGTGCTACTGATCCCTGTTATGACTTTCAGGACTGATTATGGGGGATCCGATGGTCTGATTTTCACAAGTGATATGCCATTGGAATTGTCTTTCCAAGCACCATCCAATGGTCTAAGTTTTGAGCTCCTTGTTCACTCAAAAAGGATCAAAGAGGGGACTTTTCCCATTTGCTAGCTAGGGGTTTCGACAATCCTTATTCATACCGTTCCTACACCATTGGAGAGTACTTAGAACCAATGCATCAATATATAACATGCTAGGATCGAGTGCCACCAGATTGGGCCTAAAATTGGCTTGGGGTCGGATTAGGGTTTTGGGCCACTTCCGGGTTTGAGATTAGGTTAGGGTTTCCACTTGATCCTCGAGTTACTGCCGTCATTTGGATTGTCACCATAGGCTTAGATTCCCTTCCAATGTGAAGCACGAACCTTAGAAATTCCATGTATATCATCAGTGCCTGGGTGGGTGACTAAATTGGGTGTGTACAGAATGCCCCTCTTTGGCCGAGGCCTGTGCCAAGGCCAAAGGGCAAAGAAAAAAACAAAAAAAGAACTTCTCAAATTTTGTCACCATAAGCATGTACTGCTGCCATCATGCTCAATGATGGTGGAGGTGTAAATGCGCAAACAGGCAGCTAATCTATCGGTAAACTATGTAAATCGATTAAACCATCGATAAAACAAAGAAATTAATATGATCCTATCTACGAATTTTAAACCTAAGGGGTAGAAAACTTACCTATAACACCACATGGCCATCCCTATTTTCTTCCTGCCAAGGTGTTAGTACATAATGATTCAATATTAAAATGGTCTTTTTGGGGTCGTCCTACTGTACTAAGCTAGAGACTAGAGTCAAACAATGGGCTGGCTATTGGCGTCCTGTTGTGAATAAGTTGGAGACCAATGGCAAACAAAAATGTGTGTGATTTCCTTAGGTGTCCATTGTATAAAAGCTGGAGACCAATGACAGACAAGACTAGGTGTGATTTCCTTAGATGCCCACTGTAAATAAGTCGAAGACTAGGGATTTCATGGGCGCTGGCTATTGGCGTCCCACTTTAAATAAGTCAGAGACCAATGATAGGAAAAATTGGGTGTGATTTCCTTTGGTGTCCCCTATAAATAAGTCGGAGACCAAGGATTTCACAGGGGGTTGGCTATTAGCTTCCCACTGAATATGGCAGAGAACAATGATAGACAAGATTGGGTGTGATTTCCATAGGTGTCCACTATAAATAAGTCAGAGACCAGGGATTTCACAAGGGGCTAGCTATTAGCGTCCTATAAATAAGCCAGAGTCCAATGACATACAAGACTGGGTGATGTCATACATGATGATTGGCAAAAAAAAATTTGATGAGTTTTTCTACTAGGGCCTGAGTGTCTGCACCTAAGTGAGGGCATTATTTTTTGCTTCTTTCCCCTTATTTTTGTCTTACTTCATTTTATCTTTAGTTTTCTATTATTGTGGCCGATCCACTGGAGATCCTGAATTTTTTTTGTTTTTCCTTTTTTTGCCAAATTAACTTTGTGGATATTGCATAAATCTTTTACCTTTTGATTCCATGTGGTCATATGTGAACTAGGACTTGAGGAAACCAAATTGACACAACCTTTTGTCCAATAAAAATATTTAATTAAATCATGAGGTCAAATCCTCTTACATTGGCCAAACCCTAACAAGAAAATCAACCATGGGCGTCATCAATTCCTGTAGTGGATGAAAGTTCTTGATGTCCTCAGGCTCTCCTTGGGGAAGCCGATATTGTTGCATACTATATGCAGGGAGATAGAATGAAGTGTGGGTTAGGCCCATCAATCCTAATATAGTTGCAACTAGGGGTCTTCAACAAAAATTTGGCATGTGGCCACCGGTGGCAATTCCAGTTTACAGTACCCTAGGTCTTTCCTTGCAAATATTCTGCCCAGTCAGTGATGTCTTCAGACCCTGGAATGTATCTTTTGTCTTGGTAGTGCATCACCTTCAACTGATTACCTTCCAAGGGCTTTAAAAGCTACAACCATTCCATTAACCAAAGCTAGAATATAGATGGACATCCCATGTAATAATCTGACCCAAATTTACCTTTGTAGTTCATCTCATCAAATCCTTGGAAGAGTTTTGCCAAGATGGTAGACTAAATCACATCCTTCTCTTAGCGATCTCATAACTTCCATAATGACGGAGCGTGCCCCTAGCCTAGGTGTGTGCTGAGATACTGTGCTATCATGCAGAAAAGATAGGCATTGACCCAATGCTGGCGGTGAGCTCCATTTTGTGGTGTGTATGTGTTGAATGCTCTTGACACTTTTTGAATGTCGACCTTTTCATCGAACATAAATTGTGCCATTTTGTCCTTGTTCCATCCGAAGAAATCTCAGATTTCTTTCGTGTAGTCTGATTTCAATGAAGGGTGGAACAATCTTCCCATAGGAGGGAAAGCAGACAAGCTCTAAACTCCTCTATAGTGTGGCATACCTCCATTATGGCAAACCTAAACACATGCAACTCTGTATCCTAGTACTGTGGTGCCTACCGTAACAATCCATGATGTGACTTCATGCATCCAATTCTACTCAGCACCTACATATTCAAAGACTACTGCAAGTCAGGCTCTTCACTGTCTATCTTCAAGGTCCACTTTTGCAATGTCTCATCCAGAGAGCCCATGTTTAATGTTTCCTGCAATATTCTGAATGGGTTAGAAACAACTTTGGTAATACTCACACATTCAAGTCTCAATAGGATATTTATCACCCTATTTATTGCACTAAGATTGTCTTATCAAGGGTGGGGAATTAGCTGGCCTTGATAACTAATGTCAGGTGGCGATTCTTGACAAGGTTGGAATCTATAAGGGATTTGAAGGATCACAGGTGGAAGAAAGTAGCCAGATTATCAATTACTGGATGGCGATTCTTAGGGGACCCAAGTAGAGATGATCTTATAGATACTCTAGCCATTAATTCAAGAGAAATTTTTTCTCTTTTATTTTTATTTATATATATATATATTTTTTTTAAGTTATTAAGACTACAATTGCATTTATCAAGTTTCCTACGTATCCCTTATGAGGAATCAGGTTTGATGTAATTCGGGTGCTTCACCCTATATATAGTATCTTTTGAGTTGATCTATATTGACAAGTCCTGGTACTCCTTCTCCGTTAAGATCCATGAGTGTGATGGTTTTTCACGGTAATATCTCTTTGACTATGAATGGACCGCTCCAATTTTGTCTAAACTTCCCTCTTGGGTCATAAATAGGAGCACTCTGTTCTTAGAGAACCAACTCTCCCTTCTCTATGTGACGAGGTTTCACGTGCTTGTTGAAGGCCCTAGCCAACCTTTGCTGATAATGTTTTAGGTTGTCCATGGATTTCATCCGCTTTTCATCTATGAGATTGGGTTCATCATAGCAGAGTCTTATTCTCCTTCAGGTAGTTGACTGTCGAGGAGTACCCTGAGTGACAGCACCTGGATCTCTATGGTAATACTACTTCCGTTCCATACACTAAGGAGAAAGGAGTTGCCCCTGCAGTGGATCTTATGGATGTTTGTATACCCATAAGGCATAAGTTAATTTATCGACCCAATCCTTGCTGGTTTCTGCCATCTACTGGATAATCCTCTTTATGTTCTTGCTGGCTGCCTCGACTGTCCCATTGGTCTGTGGCTTGTAAGTGGTAGACCTATACCTTCTGATACCAAATTTTACACAAATCTTGTCAGCTTTTCCCCAAAAATGCGACCCTTGATTTGATATCAGCTCTTGTGGTACCCATATTAGTAGATAACATTGTCTTGGATAAACTTTTCCACCTTGACAGTTGTAAGTACTATGTGTGACTACGCTTCTACACATTTGATGAAGTGGTCAATTGCCACCAAGATGAGTTCATGCCCGTTAGAGGCCTTGGGATGGGTCTTTCCTATGATGTCAATGTCCCAAGTAGAGAAAGGCCAAGGAGAACTAAGCGAGTGTGGCTCCGTAGGCGGGATGTGTATAATATTGGCAAAGATCTGGCACTTATGGCACCTTCTGACAAAATCCACACAATCTGTCCCCATTGTGTTCCAATAATATCCCAATCGTAGGACCTTCTTTGCTAACATTCTCACATTCATGTGAGGTCCGCAAAAGCCCCGATGAATTTCTTCCATTATATTCTTTTCCTATTCTTCGTCTACACAAAGCAACTGTATCTCATCATAAGATCTCTTGTATATCAAATCTCTCAGCAGGATAAATTGCACGGAATATTTTCTCAAAAACTTCTTTTCCCCTTCTATAGCTTCTGCAGGGTACTTTCTTTCTCTGATGTAATCACTTATAGGTGCAAACCATGACCTGCCATCTATAGTAAGAGAATTCATAGTATCCTGATATACAGGCTTGTCTCTTCCTTCCACCATGAAGGGTTGGACGCTGGCCATGGGATTGCACTCCACCATAGATGCCAAAGTGGCGACGGCATTGGCAAATCGGTTGTTGTCTCTTTGAAAACTTAAAAGGATCTTCTTAAAGTGCTTGACCACTTCTTCCTAGTGTTCCTGGTATGGCTTCAACTTCTCATCTCTGGTTTTTCATTTTCCTTGAGTTTGACAAATGATGATGGCAGAGTCGCCTTTTACCTTGATCTTTTTCACCCCAATAGTTAATGTTATTTTCAGTCCCAATGCATATGCCACATACACAACAATATTTTTAGTTCATGGGAAGTCAAAATGGAAGGATGAGGGAAAGTATAACCCATTGGGAGTCACCAGAAGTAATCTTGCACCACATCCTTTCTAATTGGATGCCCAATTAAAATACAACTGTCATTCATTGGCAGTTTCTTCCACTATGGCTATCTTTTCATCCAAAAAAGTATCATCTAACATTCTCTCATCTTCTATGGGGTGAGCGGCCAAATGATCTACCACTGATTTCCCCTTGATGGACTTTTAAGTGATATAAGTGATGTCAAACTCAGAAAATAGCAATAACCAGCGATCCGTTTTCCCTATCAAAGCTGGCTTCTCAAAAAGACCTCTAAGATTGTTGAAGGAAAGACCCTGAAGATATTGCTAGCCGCCTGGCATGGACCAAAAGACAAGGCCAAGGCCTTGCCTCCGTCACCCATGGTGCCGCCTTCGTTGCTAGCAGAGCCCTCGGTGTCCCCGATAGCCTCTGAACCACCCTTTTCTCTCACAGACTCATCTGTCACCCCCTAACAAGTCTCAAGAATTTCTGGCTCGTTTTCCCCATATCATGTCTCTGAACTTGAATCTGTCTCAGAGTCTAAGCCATTGCTAGAAGACTCAAATCTGCTAGAGGAAGTATCCTCGCTGGATGATGGAACTAATGTATGTACATGGCGTACCCTCTGTGGAGGATCAAGCCTAACTACCGCTAAAGGAGTAGGTTGGTCAGGACAACTGGCTCTTGTGGGTAACCTCGACTGGGGACCACCCTCTTGGCCAAGGGGGTTCCTAGCTGGCACATGGTAGTGTGAGCCATAACTTAAAAACAGCAGAATATGAACAAAACTTATTGAGTGAAAGAGTGAATGACGTAGATCACCATAGAAGGAGACGAGCCAAGCACATACTTTGTCATTTGTCGAGCTAAGGCAATAGGAGATCTAGTCAAACGTCTTTCCAAGCATAGATGAAATGAAGGCTGAGAGATCGACTATTTATAACTACACAAGGAATAACATTGATGGTTGAAATCATGCCGGATCAACAGACGAGATCGATGGAAGATTTCCATTCTCAAGGTGCAACTGTCACCTCAGACATGTGCCAGGTTCTAGGAAAATTTGCACCCAGAGAAAATGATGCACAATCAAGGCCATAAATGCAGGCCCGCTTCCCCATCTCAAACCTAACTTGATCAGATCTGATTACCTGACCCGGCTCATCGAAGCTAGGGGCCTATGATGTAGAAACGTAACCTTAAAACGATACAGAAGATAATAGAAAAACAACAACAAGTAATGCACATAGATTTACGAGGTTTGAAAAGATTGCCTACGTCCTCGATGAGATGAGATCCTGCTTCACTATCGATGGAGAATAGAGTTACAATGCTTGTCCCTCACACCTCTCAGTAGTGCTTGCATTACAAAGAAAGAAACCATCACTACAAATATATAGCAAAAACCCTAATTCAAAAAGTACACAACTGCCCTCAAATAAAAAATTCGAGCGGGGAGCTACGCCCGTGTACACCCCTTGCTATATAGGGAGGCCCCCCTTACAGCCCCTCGACCCGTTGAGGTGCTGTCCTACCCATCGAGGTACTGCACCAATACTCACTGGATTAAACTGTGATGGAATACAAGACATCGTACACCAACAATCTCCACCTTGGCTTGAATTTTGTCGATCCTCCTGTAAAGAAAAGTTGTAGACGTCTTCATCCCCGTACCTCATCAGAGGTACAAACCCACACCTATTTGGTGCATCCCTCATCCTCAATAATGAGTAATATTAAAGACTCGAACTTCTTTGTAGTAACTAGCTTGGTAAACATATCTGCAGGAGTGAGATCTGTATAAATTTATCTCAAGTGAATACTGCTTTCTGACACAAGCTCCCTGATCTTGTGAAATCTCACATCAATATGCTTTGTCCTTGTATGAAACACCTGATTCTTCACAAGATATATGGAACTCTGACTGTCACAATGTAACACTATACCTCCTCGCTCCAACCCCAACTCATGAACCAATCTAGCTAGCCAGACTCCTTCCTTGGTAGCCTCAACTTCCGTCATATACTCTACCCCTATAGTGGACAATGCAACTGTAGACTGAAGCATCGCCCTCCATGATATAGGTCCACTAGTTAATGTAAATACGTACCCTATAGTAGACCTCCTCTTGTCTAAATCCCCAGTATAGTCAGAATCAACATAACCTGTCAATTCTGTGGAACTTCCTTTGCCACTGAACATAACACCGATATCTTTAGTCTTGCTCAAATATATGAACATCCACTTAATTGCATTCCAATGCTTCTTTCCTAGATTACTCATGTATCTGCTATCAACATTGATTGCATGAGATAAATCTGGCCTACTACAAACCATAGCATATATAAGACTCCCAACTGCACTAGCATAGGGGGCCTGATACATATACTTATGTGTTATAGGGCATTCCCTTTCAGATAACTTGAAGTGCCTAGCTAACGGAGTGCTAACCGACTGAGCCTTTTCCATGTTGAAATGCTTTAGTACCTTTTCAATATACCTCTTCTGAGTTACCCAAAGTTTACCTACATTTCTATCTCTAAGGATTTCCATGCCAAGGATCTTCTTAGCAGCACCAAGATCCGTCATCTCAAATTCAACACTCAATAAAGACTTCAAAGAGACTATATCATTTTTTTCTTTGCAGTAGTGAGCATGTCATCAACATAAAGCATCAACAAAATAATGAAATTATCACTTGAAACTTTATAATAAACACAACTATCATATTCACTTCTTGTGTATCCAATCTTCATCATGTGAAAATCAAAGCGTTTGTACCACTGCCTAGGAGATTGTTTAAGACCATAAAGTGACCTCTAAAGTAGACAAACATGATCTTCCTCTCCTTGCACCATGAAACCTTCAGGCTACTTTATGTAAATCTGTTCCTACAAGTCACCATAAAGAAATGCAATCTTCACATCAAGCTGTTCAAGCTCCAAATCATAAATGGCCACTACAACAAGTAGTACCCAAATTAAAGTGTGTTTTACTACTGGAGAGAATATTTTATTGTAATCTATCCCCTCCTTCTGTGCATAGCTCTTGGCCACAAGTCTGGCCTTATACCACTCACGCTTCTTTTCAGATGCTATCTCTTTCTTATGAAATATCCATTTACACCCAATGATTTTCCTTTCCTTGGGTTTTTCAATAATCTTCCAAATCTTGTTCTTCTGTAGAGACTCTATTTCCTCCATCATAGCTCCCATCCATTTATCATGCTTGCATCACTCATCATGGTAGGAAGATGGATCACATGTACCTACAGTGAGGGCATAGGCAACCATGTCCTCAAACCATTATCTCACAAGTGCTTTGTGAGTACTCTTCCCTTTACCCTTTTCCATAGTATAGGGAACTCCTATTGCTTCCTGTTGTCTTGGTAAATCATTGGATGACCCATTCTCTCTTGTTGTTTCTGACTCACCTAACTCCACCTGCACAGTAGAACCTTCTTTATTTTTATGAACTTCTTACAAATTGCAATTTGACTTCACCATATGAGACTCATTAAACACAACATCCCTGCTAGCCACAACTTTCTGTGAACTTAGATCCCACAACTTGAATCCCTTTATACCTTTCTTAAAATAGAGAAAGATGCACTTGTGAGGGTAGCGGCCAGAAATGGACTCGCATCCCATCCTCTCTCCTCTCTTTCTCTTTCATATGAGGGAAGGGTTTGTGTCGTGTGTGCTTTGCTTGCAGACCTCACACCACCATATCACTGCTCAGAGATATGTGGAGGCCTATTTCGTAGGAGTGTAAAATTCATCATTTGAGATAAGGATTTGATGATGGTCCAATACGGGGATTAGGATCATACAAATCAGGATTTGGAGTCGCCACCTAGGGTTATGGGTCTAGGACCTAGGGGTGAGCCCAATTTCGGAGACAAGGGCCCAATAATTATTGTAGTCCAAAAATTTAGGGTAAGTGTCAGGTTACAGAGTTGGAAAGGTGTGAGGCACCCATTCTACCCGGTTCAACCGGTCTTCCTACTAGATGCTTAAGAATGAACCATTTTCATAATTATTACTATTCCACATGCATGGCTAAGTTACCACACACACACATATATATATATATATATATATATTGACTGAATTTAAACTACTATGTACACTAAAACAAGGTCTATATAAAGTCTACATGATGACAATTTGGTTAAGAAACTGTACTTGAACTTAACTCTTATTTTGGGTCAAGATGGGTGGCCCCCTGATTGGTTCCGGCTCAGACAGTCTTTCATGTTCTCCTGGCTTAGGGGAAGATGGTCTTAATCTCCAACTTCCTTTCTTAAGAGATGCTGACTGTGATGATATTCAAAAAGGGTTTCGACTAGGAATGGTTACTTTTAGATTTGGATACGGACAGAGCTTCAGTCAAGGAAGGCTATTTTTGGATTTGGATTCAGATAGAGTTTCAGCTAGGGAAGGCTATTTTTGGGCTTAGGATGAGGTGGCACTTCGACAGAGCTTCCACTAGGGATAGGCTAGGGAGGCCTACGCTAAGGTGGCACTCCAGAAAAACTTCCGCTAGGGATAGACTAGGGGAGGGCTAGGCTGAGGTGGCACTTCAGTAGAGCTTCAACTAGGAATGACTATTTCTAAAAAGATTCCAGGGGCATTTGGATAGGGCTTTCACTAGGAACTGCTATTTTTGGAACGAAATGGATTGACCTTAAAATGGATTGAAGATCCCTAAAGCCCCGAAGAACACTTTGAAGATCCAAACAGAGTTTTGGATCTTGATAAAGATCTCTTCATAGACCCGAAGAACCTTAAGATGGAGGGATTTCTATTTCTGGTAAAACTCAAGAACACTCAAAGGAGGGGATTGAAGAACACACTATTTTTGGCAAAAACTGGATTGGAATAAGAACTTCGATTGAAGATCTTCAAACTCCTGAAGAACACTTCGAAGATCCAAACAAGATTTTGGATCTTGATAAAGACCGCTCCGAAGACTCAAAGAAAATCAAGAGGGGGAGGGGAGGAGAGAGGGCAGAGCTTCACTACTATGGAGTGAGATAGGGTTGTTTGGTGTGTAAAATCCAAAGGAGGGGGGTATTTATAGGTTTTTCAGACCAATACAAAGGAAGGAGAATTTTTACCAAATGGAGAGAAGAGGGTTCTTGGACTAAAATGGGTGAAGCGAGCTTTTATCCCATGGATAAAAGCAGGTCTTGGACTAAAATGGGTGAAACGGGCTTTTATCTAATGTGTAAAAGGGGGGTTTCTAGGAGAGAGAATCCTTAGCCAAAAAAGTGGGATTTTGGTTTCAAGTACATAAAGGGAGAATCCCTTCACCCACCGGGCCAGCAAAAAACAAATCTCGGCCATTGCCAGTGGCACGTAAGATTGGGCCGAAGTGCACGAGGCCTGGTCAGTATAGGAGGGCAGGCAATGCATGCAATATTATGGGTGTGTGGTGCATGGCATGGGGTAGTGTGGGATGGTGCGGGTGTGTGGCACTATAGCATGGGGGTGTGGGTGCGTGGCACTATGGCTTGGCACCATGGTATGGGTGGTAAGCATAGGCCGCAGCCATGGGCAGCAGCGGGCGAAGGTGCAAGCATGGGCAGCAGGCAGGTAGGCAGAGGGGGCACAAGCATGGGCAGCAGATAGGCAAGCTAGGAAGCAACCAACGGGCATGGGCAGCAGACAGGCAAGTCAAGGACGTTGGGGCTTGGGTCCGTGCCCGCAGGGGTGCAGGCCTATGCCTGAGGGAGGGAGAGCCTGTGCCCATGGGGGCTAGACCTGCTGGACGGGGGCACGGGCCTATTAGGTAGGGGCACAAGCCTATTGGGTAGGGGCACATGCCTGCTAGGTGGGGGCACATGGCTATTGGATAGAGGCCCATAGTTGGCTAGCACCATCTGCTGTAGCTAATGGGCAGCAGCCATGGGCAACAAGCACGCGTGTGGGCTAGGGCGCGGGCCTCCTAGGGATTTTTCTGATGATGATCACGGGAGACTATTGGTCCAATTTTGATGTGCCATATATCCTCAGAATCGTATTTCTGAGTACTATCCATCTATACGGTCATCTTGATCAGATTTCTTCATATATAAAAAGTCAAAATTGGACCCTCTTCTATCCCGCATGAGGGTTTCCAGGGTTTCAAGTAGGGTAGTGTTTCTAGGTTATCTGGGTAGGTAGGGGATGAATTTTAGGGTGTTTGGGGTAGGTAAGGGATTTTCCCAAGTTTCCAGTGGGACTGTTCCAGTGTGCGGCATACGTGCGGGAAACTATAATTTTTTAGGGATGATAGCGGGAGATCCGTTGGTCTAATTTTGACATGCCATATATCATTAGAATCGCATTTCCAAGCACTATCCATCTATGCAGTCATCTTGACTAGGATTCCCTCATATATGGAAAGTCAAAATTGGACCCTCTTCTCTCTACGTGGGGGTTTCTAGGGTTTCGGGTAGGAGAACGTTTCCATCATCATCTCTACTGATCTGAAGTCAAAAGTCGTATCCAAGATCCATATTTCATATAGTCGAAGGAGGGTGATAAAATTGGGTGTCTACAGAATGCCCCTCTTTGGCCGAGGCCCGTGCCAACGGCCGAAGGGGCCGTCATCTCGCTCATTTATGATGGAGTTGAAAAATGCAACAGATAATATCTCTCAACTTTTTTAGGGTTTTAGGACTTACCTGGGCTGCCAATTGTGGCAAAGGCATTCATCGCTCTTCCAATCCTGCAAAAAAGTTAGCACTTTGATCTTTGACTTTTCCTTAGTTGGGCTTCACATGTCAGTTCAGGGAATGTGGTCTCCATGCTGGGTCTTTCGAACCAATCTAGACTATTTGGGACCGATGGTTACAAGGGGGAAATTCATTACTCTTACAATCTTGCAATAAAAATATTTGATTCTTGGATTTTCCTTAGCTGGGCTTCACGTGTGCCAGTTCAAGGATTTGGTCTATGAGATTGGGTCACTTGGAGCCAATACGAAGAGATTGGCCCACTTGGGGCTGGATTAATGACATTGGGCCACCTAGGGCCAGATAAATGTGATTGGGCCAATTGGGGCCGGTTCAATGAAATTGGACCACTTAGGGCCAGGTCAATGAAACTGGGCCATCTGGGGCCGGGTCAATGAAATTGGGACACCTGGGGTGGGGTCAATGAAATTGTTTCTCTTCTTGATTTTTCCTTGATTCTTGATTTTTAGTTCTTTGATTTGGAATCTTGGTCTTTGCTTTTGATTCGGAATCTTGCTTCTTAATCTTGAATTTTGACCACTAAAAATTTAACCTTTACTTTTCTTTTTTCATGTGATATATTTTCCACCTACCACCAAAATAATTTTGAATTTGGTATTTGGTAGTAAGAAACTTTGATTTGCACCTTAGGATTGGAATCTCAAAATATTTTTTTATTTTAGGAAAACAAAAATTTTCCAATAAAATGGTCCCCCTTCCTTGTCCATTCCTTATTCTAAATTTTCTGAGTGAAGTGAGTGGGTTTGAGTTTATGGAGCCTTCAGGTTTCTTTTGAAGTTCTTCATCTTGTTCTTGAAAACCTTCATCTTGCTCTTAAAGATCTTCATCTTGTTATTGAAGATCTTCATCTTGTTCTTAGAGGAGGAGTCATTTGGAGAATTTGATATTCTTGTGAGCTTTTGTGCAAATTGGGAAACTTTTTAAGGTTTCTTGTAAATTGGGAGACTTCTTGGGGGTTTTTATGATTTTTGAAAATATGGCTGAAAGGAGAAAAAGAAAGACTTTTAGAGAAATCCAACTGGGGAGTTGTAGCAGTTCTTCCCACAGGGATGAGGGCCTGGCCAATTGGTACTCCGAGCAGACTCTTCACAACAGTCAGAACCACATCTGCAAATCTGTATGGGGTTCTTGGGTAAGTCTTTACATTTTATTCATTATTTTGATCATCTTTTATTCTTGTTTTATTTTTCTTCTTTTTTATTATATATTCTTTATTTCCATTAGCATGAGGGGAGGGAACCACCTACCCTGGCCTTGTATGGCCATCCAAACATGGTTCAGTCATGGCATAGGATGCTTCCTTGTAGAGTGAAGGAGGTAGTTGATTCATCATACCTATGCCGGCTAGCCCTTGTAGAGAGCAGAAAGTTTAATCCGGCACTAGTGGGGGCCCTGATGGAGTGGTGGTGGCCAAGTATTCATTCTTTTCATCTCCCTGTTAGCAAGATCACCATCACACCTCTGTGCTTTTCTGCCTTGACGCATACCATTTGGGGGTAGACCCATGACCCTACCCAGGATTTTGACTGTTAGGGAGTTTGGAGACTTAACTAGCATTACCATTGCGGCTGGCAAAACACACATCCATTTAGGGGAGATAAGTGCCCAATGGTGGAAAGTCAGCCTGGGGGAGAACCCAGGCAACATGTCACAGGTGGCATGTTCTTTCTTGCTGTTTGATGTGTGTCAGTGCCTTTTTAGTGACCTCCAAGGGGAGTAGACATCCGACCGGTGTTCTTTCTTCAAGATCTTCATACAATAGATTCTTGGGACTGGGGTGGGGCCACCTATGCATATCTTCTGTGAACCCTAAACTTGCTGTCATATGGAGACAGGGGCCTCAAGGGGGCAGGCTACATTCTTCGGGTAACTTTCCTTCTTGTACCCATTTCCTTTTATTCATTTGGATTGCACTTTCTTACTTTAATCTCTTGAAATAGACCTGGTGCTTTGAGCACTTAGAGACCATAGCTCCCAGACTAAGGGACCCTCAGGCATTCTTCTTCCTTGTAGCCACGAGGTGGGGGGACAATTAGGTGATCAAGGCTCGGCGCCATCCTCTGTTGACCACTGCTCGTTCTCTTTTGAATGATCTCACTGAGGTATGCCATGTTTGACATTGAAATTCCTTCTATCTCATGCTGTACTTACTTTTCCTTGGATTTGCAAGTCACCTAGAGATTATTCCATTGCCACGTATTTTCAGATTCTAAAGGAGTCACATTGGCCAAACACTTATCCGAGAATCGAGCTCTTTTTTGGGGCATTTGGGGCCATGTCTGGTATTTGGGAGAGAGAGTAGTACCCCAGTGGTCGGATATTGAGTCATACCCCTTTCCCAGTCTTCCTGCACCCACTATGCACTGCCTAGAGATCATCCCAGCAGACGAGATGAAGCGTTTGGCTGATGGAGTCTGGGATGACTCTTTTCTTGTCCAGGATAGGGACTATACAGCCTTCCTGGAGGAGGAAACAATATGCACCCCTCTTGGTCCTGATGGTCCAATGGTATGTTACACTTTCTTGAGTATTTCATTCAAATTCTTTCTTGTTTTGGTCTTGACTGATGTTTATTCAGGGGAGAGTGCGATGTGTAGACCCTTCTACTGTTCGGTCACAAGTTAGTGCCGTTGATCCTTCACAAGCAGAACCCTCTACTAGTGTGGGTGGGTCTCTCAGAGTTGCTAGCATCCCCTTCTGTGGATTCCCTACATGGAACTATCCCAATGCGGCCAACCCCAGTCTCCCTCATCTTCTGGAGCAGAACATAAACATAGATGTTTCCCTTGGGCTGCCCATTCCTTATGACTATGTGAGTATTTGATCATCCTTCAATTAAGTCTTAACTTCTTTTGGCTGATATGCTCTTTCTCAGGTGTCTCCGAAGGCCTATTCTGAGATCAGGAGGATACATTATGGCCTGTGCGAGACGACTGTTGCCAAGGTATTTTCTACTTTCCTTTTTTTCTTTTTGCCCTTCTTCTTTTATTGTTCTTTTTCTTGATTCTTTCCTATATTCGTTAGGATGGGAGGATTGCCACCTTGGAGAGCCAAGTTAGTTCCCATGAGTAGGAAATTGCACAGCGGGCTGCACTGATTTAGGATATGACATAGAGGCTAGAGCAAGCTGGGCTAGCATCCGCAGGCTCACGGTATTTCATAGGGATGATTCAGAGTATGGTTCAGATGATGACTTTTGACTCATAGGGATTTGTTCCTGTATTTCTTGTAAACACAAACACATGTATATTTTCCTTTTTCTTTTTCCCTCCCCCTTATTTAGTCGTCATTTTATTTTAGCATCTTATGAATGAAAACCTATTTTAGATACAAAGAAAATCTTTTCTTTTTGTTTCTTTTTGTTTATTAATTTTTTTTTTTTTTTTGTGGTTTGAAATGTTTAGGCATAATCAATTCCATAACTCAAGTCATAATTTGAATAATCAGGATAACACAAGATTCTAAATACTTCCTCATTCTATTACCAAGTGAATTATATGAAAAGGGGAACAACTTTCCTACCAAAGATAGGATAGGTGAGTAACAAGATGGGGAGACAACTCTTGAGGAGGGTGAAAGTTCAGTAACTCCTTTGGGTCAGTCACCTCGAGCCCATATTGTCGACTAACGTACATAGGCAAATAGAAGGATGTGTGAGTCAATCCCATCAACCTGACATAATTGTAGCCAAGGGTCTTCATCAAAAAATCTTTTTGTGGCCTTCCTGGGCACCTTCATGCGATATCTTGCACAGTCCTTTCCTGCAGGTACTTCTCCCACTCAATGATAAGGTCGAATTCCAGAACTTCCCTCTTATCATGGCAGCAAAGAGCTCCGAGTGGGCCTCTTTTTAATGGTTTGGTTAACTTTAGTTTCTTGAGGAGCCAAATCTGAAAAATAGTAAGACTCCCTTGATAATGATCTAGTCCAAATCTGTGGCCATGGCTCATGCCATCAAATCCCTTGAATGTTTTTGCAAAAATTATAGGGATAATGTCACCTCCTTTCTTCAACTATTTTACCACCTCAATTAGAATGGACGGTGCACCACTTCTGGGAGTGCGGAGAACATAATGAGCTATCCTGCAAAGTAAATAAGCATCTTGTGATCTTTTTTGAAGGATTTCTCCCATTGGTAGATGTTAGATGAAGATCTGGGCCACTTTCAAAATGTCAATCTTCCCATACCTGAAAATTTGCTTCACTTCCTCTTCTTTCCATCCGAAGAAGTCCTAAATTTCCTCTGAGTGATCTTTCTTCAAAGATGGTTGGAACAAACTACCTTTGGGTGGAGATAACATACAAACCCAAAATTCTTCGAGAGTTGGATAGATCTCTACTAATCCAAACCAAAATACATGCAAGTTGGCATCCCAGTGTTGAGGCACCTACAGGAGTAATTGGTGATGTAGCTTCACACATCCAATCTGGCTAAGAAATGATACATTTGTGGATTCCAACAATCCTGGCACCCTTATGCTCTTGTCTAAGGTCTATTTCCTCAATGTCTCATCCAACGAGCCCATAAATTTTCCTGAAACCGTCACAAACAAAGGGATATGATGATTTATCAAAGCATTACTCATTAGCTAATGACTTAAACAAGCCTTTACCACTGTTGTATCAAGCTCTTTTTTTTTTTTACTTTAACTGATCAAGGGTGGGGAATAAACGAGCCTTGATAAACTGATGCCGGGTGGTGATTTTCTTTTAGGGGATGAAATCCTGGATAAGAGGTAACGGACCAATGGGTGGATGACAGATACCTAATGGCCTTTTATGCCAAATGGTGGTTCTTAGGGGACACAAACTATGATGATCTTTTAAGATACTTTGGTTATTAATTGAGGAACCAATTTATTGCCTTTAGATGGTTGAGACTGCACTTGCACATGTCAACTTGCCTACATATCCCTTGAAAGGAATCAGGTCTGATGTAGTTCATGCTATTCACCCTTTCAGACATAATATTTCTTGAGTTGATCGATGTTGACCAGTCTGGGTATTTCTTCACCCTTGTGGTTTATGATTTTCATAGCTTTGCTTAGTAAAATTTCTTTAACAGTGAGTGGGCCGCTCCAGTTGGGCCTGAATTTTCCTCTTGGGTCATGAATTGGGGCTCTTTGTTCTTGAAGAACAAGTTCACCTTCCTCTATGTGGCAGGGCTTCACATTTTTGTTAAAGGCCCTGGCCATTCTCAGTTGATACTTTTTTAGATTATCCATGGCTTTCATGCTTCTTTCATCGAGAAAATTGAGCTTGTCATGTCTGACCTTCACCCACTCTCCTTCAGGTAGCTGACTATCAAGAAGTACCAGGATTTTCACTAGTAAAACCGCCTCAACCCCATATACCAAAGAGAAAGGTGTTGCCCCTATCTAGTATCGTACAGAAGTCCGGTATGCCCATAAGGCAAGGGGTAACTTATCAATCCAATCTTATGTGTTTTCGCCATTTTCTACAGGATGACCTTGATGTTCTTGTTGGCTGCTTCCACTACTCTATTGGTCTATGGCCTGTAAGTGGTAGAGCGATGCCTTCTGATACCAAACTTTGTACAAATTTTGTCGGTCTTACCCCAGAAATAGGATCCCTGATCTAATGTTAATTCTTGAGGCACTCCACATCAGCTAATGATGTTTTCTTGAATGAATTTAGCCACCTTAGCAGATTTGAGGACCGTATAGGATTGAGCTTCTACCCATTTGGTGAAATAATCAATGGCTACTAAGATGAGCTCGTGACCATTAGATGCCTTGGGGTTGATCTTTCCAATGATGTCGATGCCCCAAGTGGAGAACGGCCAAGGTGAACTGAGCGAATGCAACTCTGTTGGTGGGATATGTATGATATTAGCAAATATCTGACACTTGTGGCATTTCTTGACAAAGTCCATGCAATCTGCTTCTATTGTGTTCCAGTAATATCCCAGCCTGAGGATCTTCTTAGATAACATCTTGGCATTCATGTGGGATCCACAAAGACCTTGATGAATTTCCCTAATGATGGTTATAGCTTGTTCTTCATCCACACACAACAACTGTATTCCACCATAGGATCTCTTATATAACAGATCCTCTTGAAGAATAAACTGGGTGGCATATCTTCTCAGAAACTTCTTTTCTTTGTCAGTTGCTTCAATCAGGTACTTCTTTTCCCTGATGAAATCCACTATGTAGAACCAAGACCGACCATCCACAGTGAGAGAATTCACCGAATTCTGCTAAATGGGTCTACTTCCTTATTCTACAAAGAATGGTCGGACCCTAGCCATAGGGTTGCATTCTACCATGGAAGCCAAGGTTGCAAGGCATCAGCAAACCTGTTGTTATCTCTCTAGAAGTATTCGAATGAGATCTTCTCAAAATGTTTAATAACTTCTTCCAGGTGTTCTTGATATGGCTTCAGCTTTTTATCTTTGGTTTTTCACTTTCCTTGCATATGACAAATGAGAATGGATGAATCTCCATACACCTTGATCCTTTAACCCCAATGGTCAAGGCCATTTCTAGTCCCAAAGCTCAAGCTTCATATTCAGCAATGTTAATGGTACAGGGGAAATCAAGGTGGAATGATGAAGGCAAATAAAGACCATTAGGAGTGACAAGCAATATTCCGCACCACATCCCTTTTGATTGGCTACTCCATTAAAGAATAACTGCCATTCATTAACTGTGTCTTCTTCATCTATTGTTGCAATTCCTTCATCGGGAAAGGCATCATCCAAGGATCTTCCATCTTCTATGGGGTGGGCATCCAAATGATCAGCATGGCCTGCCCCTTGATAGATTTCTGAGTAATATAGGTGATGTCAAATTCTAACAGTAAAAGCAACCAACGGGCCATCCTTCTTGTCAAGGCTAGTTTCTCGAAGATGTATTTGATGGGATCCATCTTTGAGATCAAGTACACTAGATAGGAAATCATGTAGTGTTGCAACCTTTTTGTTACCCAAATCAAAGCCGCATAGGTTCTTTCCAAAGATGTGTAACGTGTCTCATATTCTAAGAACTTCTTGCTGAGGTAATATATGGCATGCTCTGCACCCTTTTCTGTCTCCTTTTATGCTAGCACAGAGCCCATGGAATATTCTTCCACAGACAGATACAACAGAAGCGGTTCTCCTTCCACCGGCGGTGTCAACACTAGTGGGTTCATGAGGTATCCCTTGATCTTGTCAAAAGCTTGTTGGCATTGATCGTTCCATTCCATGGGCTAATCCTTCTTTAGTAGCTTGAAAATTGGTTTACAGATTGTAGTCAACTAAACTATAAATCTGCTAATATATTGGATGTGACTAAGAAATCCTCGTATTTGCTTCTCTGTCTGAGTTGTGGGCATTTCTTGAATTGCCTAGATCTTGATAGGGTCGACTTCAATGCCTCTTTCACTTACCAAGAAGCCTAACAACTTTCCTGCTGTTGCCCCGAATACACACTTCTGAGCGTTCAACTTCAGCTGATACTTCTTGATTCTTTCAAAGAAAAGCCTTAGCGCGGGAATATGCCCCTACCGATCTTTTAACTTTACTATCATGTCTTCCATATGGACTTCCACATCTTTGTTCATCATGTCATGCAATATGGCCATGGATGCTCTTTGATAAGTTGCCCCGACATTCTTTAGCCTAAAAGGCATCACCTTGTAATAATAGGTTTTCCATGGAGTGGTGAAGGCTGTCTTCTCACGATCCTCTGGGTGCATGCTTATTTGGTTATATCCCGAGATTCCATTCATAAATGATAACAAAGCATGTCCCGCCATATTATCCACCAATACATCAATGTGAGAAAATAGGAAGTCATCCTTAGGACTCAATTTGTAAAGATCTCGAAAGTCCATGCACATTAGTACCTTACCATCTTTCTTCAATACTGGTACAATGTTGGCCAACCATTGGGGGTACTTCACCACTTGTAGAAACCCTACATTCCACTGCTTCATAACTTCTTCTCTGATCTTCTCACTCCATTTTGGCCATATTCTTTGGAGCTTTTGCTTTACCGATTTTGCCCCAGGGTAAGTCAGCAATCGATGCTGCACGACCTCATAAGACCAAGCAAAGACCTCGACGAATTCCTTCAGAAGACTAATCAACTATTTTGCTTCTTCGTTATCAAAGGTTAGTGCCAATTTTTACCTCTCAAAGGCATTGGTCGGTTCCTAAATTAATAACCCGAGTATCCTCACGAATGGGTTGGGATTTCTTTGGTTTGCATTGTTTTATTGATTCTTGATATTTATTAAGATCATCATCAGAAAAATTAGGCAAGTCAGACTTGACATATAAGGACTCTGGGCTCGCCTTAAGAGGGGAGGCTGACACGAAATCATAAACAACAAACTCAACTACAGACTTGATAACTGGCTTGATGATTTTGCCAAGGGTATTCAGGCTGGTTGACTCAATAGCATAAGCAAACTTAAAGTTTTCTCCAATGCCTGTCCAATTTAGGAGTGGTTCAGTGGCTTGATGGATAAGGAGATGTGGCAAAGGGCCTTTTTCTCCTTCTGAAAAAGTTACTGCTACTTCTTCAGTGGCGTAACGGTTCTTCCGGATAGGTGCCCACTTCTTCACGAATACCAGTTGGTCAATATCGTGCTCTCAGAAGCCGAACTTTCTAAGGGATGAAGATTGGTAGAGACTGCTCAACCCCTTTCTATGAAGTCCATCTTTTTGAGCCTGTTTAGGGATGCCATCTCGATGCTTCGATCACATCTTTGGCCACCTTCACGAGACTTCCCATTGCAGTTGGTTCGGGCACAATACATACAGACCATTGTTCACTATGCTCTCCTTTGCTTTGCATACGTGCTTCTTCCTCTGAAAGGACGAGGCTTGAGCTTATGTAGCTCTCAGGCTCTTGGTCTCGTCGGAGGGAGCAAATGAAGCCTTTCACATCAATGGAAAGTGGTAGACTCTAGGTGAGCCTTATCTTCTTCTCCCATTCTCTTTTTAGGAGGACTCGAGGACTTGGTGCCTCCTTTGATTGGATCAATGTTGTAGGATCACCAGAGGAAGACCTAGTCTCAATCAGTGTAATTTTTGCTATCCCAGTGATGCAACAGTCTTGGTCACTTTCATTGACTAGCATTTTCTATTGTTCCACTTCATGAGTCACCCAATGAAACTCGTCTGGAAAAACAATTCAAATCCTAGTTGCATCTTTGCTACAGTTTCATCAAACCATGGCTCCACATTTCCACATAAGGGAAACTCCTCTCCTTTTTTTACAAAATATCCATTGAGAGTAGGGTAGTAAGAGACGGAGATCTTCCTAGTCATCCTCAGCACTTTCTACCCTTGAGTGGTTAGAGGAGTGTACCCGAGACCATTCTTTCCTTTGTTCACTGCCAAACTAGGCTGCTTTGGAACTCCTTGATGATATTTTCCTAGTCCTATGCCAGGAAAATATTGCATATTCTTCATCATCTGACTCACTGGTGGACTCCAGATGGCTTCATAGTTGGCTGGGACTTCCTCCTTCGGCACTTCTTTGGTAATGGCCGGACAAGTTGTGTCTAATTCAAAACCACTTAGTTGGATCTCCTGGTCTTGTTCTTCCCCATTTTCAATGTTGGCTAAAGTGTTAACCACTTTGGGATCTCCAGATACTATGACCACCTTTCCCTCATGAATGAACTTCATTTTTTATGGAGACTAAAGGACACTACCTTCACAGGATGCAACCAAGGCCTTCCCAAGAGCATTTTAAATGCTGTCGGTATATCAATGACTTAGAAATCAATATCAAACTTCATCGGACCACTCTTTACGACAAGGGTAATGATGCCAAGGATCTTCCTCTTGGTATTGTCATATGCCCGTATGATTTCGGTGGTCGGCCTCATTTCTTCCAAGTTGATGCCAATACTCTTTGCCGATCTTAATGGTAGCACATTTAAAGATGATCCATTGTCAACAAGAACCTGAAAAACCACTTTGTCAAGGCACTCTACTGTGATGTGAAGAGCTCGATTGTGCTGGGCTCCTTTGGGAAGCTCTGAATCGGAGAACATCAGAGATTTCACCGCATATGTTTCCCCTACTAAATCTGTGAGATGTGTTGGATTTATCTCTATTAGCACCTGTACATTGGTGAGAGACTTCAAAACTGCTTCACGGTGTGTGGGGGATGCCATCAACAATCCCCAAATTGAGATATTAGTGTGGGACTTCTTGAGTTGAGCCAAGGCTGGGTTCTCTGGTTCTTTCTTCAAGCTGCTAGTTCCAGCCTCACTAGTCCTTGACTGTTCTGCTTCTAGAGCCTTGCCCTTATAGTCTTTTCCACTAGTAGTTTCCATCACGTTGACAGGTTTCTTTACAATAATCTTTATGGGATAACAGTCTTCATCATCACTATTTGTTATGGTGATTATCCCTACCATGGGGTCATCCTCTTCTTCTGATTCCCCTTCCCTGCTTGGGGTGGGAAGTCGAGGTCCTCCAAAAATATCCATAAATCTGGCTCATAACTTTTTTACTACATTAGAAAGTTATTGGAATGTAGTGTCTACTACCTCTGTGAATGTGTCATCTAGTCTTATTTCCGCCACATCATTCAACTGCTCATGGTAGTAACGATCACTAATAGTTACTTCACCTAGTATGTTGTCAATTTCTTCTACCATTTCTTGTATCCTCAATGTGTTAGAGTATATTTCACATAGCTTTTCTTCCATCTCTAATGTGGATTCTGGTTCATCCAGATGAACTTGCATCAGCTCTCTAGATCCTTCATCACTTTCTGAATCTAATGTAGAATCATCTCCTCCCATGCAAAGGGAAGGGTAAATGCCACCTGCCGGATTAGCTATTAGGTCATCACCACCGATAGCATAGACTGAGAAACATATCTGGTGGTCTTGTGAGTAATGTTCTAACTCATCATCATTGTCATTGTACCAAGGCCTTTGGTAGTCATCCCAGTCTGGATACCCATCATCCTCTTAAGAATCAAAGTCATCTCCATCCTTCTCATCTTCATTCTCGTCCTCATTGTTGTCATCATCATCCTTTTCTTCACTGATTTCCCCTCATTTAGTTCTTCATCAGATTCCTCTGGACCATCAAATTCTCCAGCATCCAAACGCTCATAGTATTCAGAGCGTATGGACTGAAAGATTTCCATAGGGTTGGTCTTGACATCATTGGCCCAAAGTTAGATTAGTCCTGATTCATCATCCTCTATGTCAGTCCCTATGTGGATTAGGGAGGTGTACTCTTTAATTTGCTCCCCTATGGTCAATGCGGTTACTGCTCTAAGAAGATCAACTGTAACCTCTCTAATTACTTCTGGATTGTCATCTGAAGATACAGCGGGCTGAATTAGAGAAGTGGGATCACTCTCCTAGTCTTTCCCGAATGCATTCATCGACCCTATGGATGAGGTCATTTTGGGGAATCTGGTAGTGTAAGCATATCCTTCCAATTATACCCATCCGTCCATCCTTCTTTTGGGTTATATACCAAAACTTGAGAATGGGACTGGTATGAGGGTGATGAGGGATAGGAAGCAGGAAGGTATGAAGATGATGTAATGTTAGAGGTAGGATATAAAAATTGGGGGTGATAGGATGAGGAGGTTCCTTCACTTTGATGGTGGGGAGAAGGTTGATGATATGGAGGAGGCTGATAATATGGTGAAGGTGAAAGGTATGGTGGAGGTTGGTAATGTGGTGCAATGGATTCTTCTATTGATGAGGAAGGATGAATGACAGGCGCCCGATCTTCTGATTCTTCTTCTGGGGGCCCTTATGACTCCAGCCCTTTGACTCATGAGTTTCTATAAGCATGGGCATCCATATGATTCTTTCGAGCTCTAGGTACAATGAGTTGAGTGGGGTCACTCTCTATGGCTTCTTCCTCTAGATTCTTCACATAATCAAGGAGTGGATTGGTGTTGACATTGGGAGATTGCTTGACCTTGACTTCAATGGTCCTGTTGTCTACTAAGTCCTAAATTGCATACTATAAACCCAAACATATTTCAGTGTTATGCCCCTTCTGAGTGTGGTAAGCACAATATTCATGATCCCTATACCAAGCTGGAGGAGGGTTGCTAATCACTCTTGGGGCCATTGTCCCTAGTCATCCCTGTTTCTTTAACTTCTTATATGTTGCTATCACGGGCATTCCCAAATCAGAAAACTGCCTTCTTAAATGAGGGGTCTTCTGGGAGGGTGCATCTACTTGTATTATGAATGGCTGTGAAGAAGTGGTTGGTGAGTCTGACTGCTAAACTACACTCACCATATTAGTTTCTGAACTCTTTCCATGTCTGACTCTGGTGTTCTTGCTTACATCTTGGGAGGATCCTTGATACTAGGCCTCTCTCTGAATTCTGTTCTCCACCAGTGTGCTGGTGGCTATTAAGGCGTCAAAATTTTGTAGATGTTGATAGTAAAGAACATCATAATAGGGCTTTGATAAGTTCTCTATTAACATTTCCACCTGCTCTACTTCTGAAGGCTGATCTGCCATCTTGGCAACCTTATCTCTAAACCTCATCAAGAAGACGGTGAATCCTTCTATAGGCTACTGTCTCAATGTTTCAAGCTCTTGAAATTTCACATCTACCTTAGTATTGTATGAGTACTGCTTAGTGGAGGCTTTCACCAATGTGGTCCAATTCTAAGTTTGGGATGACTCCAACTGTGTGAGCCACCTTAGTGCTGGTCCTGATAGGGTTAGCATGAAGGCTTGCCCCATCTGGTTATTTGCAAGTTGCCATGACTTGGCGATGCTGAGGAAGACTTTAAGATGAGCTTTGGGGTCTCCTGACCCATCAAACCTGTCGGTCTGCCACTTGAATTTCTCAGGAATCCTTGCCCCATAAAAGAAACTCATTTCATCTGACACTACTGTTTAGCTTTCTGAACTCTTCCTTGCTCGGAACGTATTTTCCAACTTTTCCAATTACTCCCTAACTTTCCTTTCCTTGTCCGTTTCTGGAGGTTCCATTTGGACGTGTGCTGTAAATTCTTCTTCCTCATCTTTGATCATTAACCTAGGAGGAGGGACCCTAGAATAGACCCCTCATTGACCATTTGTATAGGTAGGGGGAAGATCCTCTTTGACCGATTGGCTTGACTTGCTTTGGTTCTCCTGAGCTAACCCGAGATGAGTTCCCACGATAGCCTGTAGCACCATTCTGATCCACATCTCCCATAGCCAGTGCTGGCTCGTTCCTGGGATCAGTTCTGGGAGGATTCTGAAGTGCATGCAATATCTGAGTATCCCTCTCTTGACTTGAACCATTTCTATCTACAAGGTCTCCACGGGACGGACCCAGGCCTATTCGGGTGACTCAGAGTCGTGTGGATCCATACTCACTGGGTTGTAATCACTTGGTAGTAGATAATCTTGGAGAGATGATGGAGGTGACACTGGACTTAGGTGAGTCAACCGATTACCCTGATGCGTCCAAAGGGACCACGGAGAATACTTGAGGTGAGGAATTGTGCCTGAACCAAAAGTGTCTTATTTTAGGATTCTTGAATTCCGAACCCCTTGTTCACACATTCAATAAATTAACAACCAATGATCCATCCAAATTTAGTCCGCTTAATGATAGGGGGTGGATAGGGTTTGATGCCCCTAGTCCACCCAATATCATAAGCAGAAGATTCATACAAATGGCTTGTCAAGAATATTCCCATAAGACATTCCATGTAATAAATTCATGCTTTCCTTACTCTTTTTCCCACCAGGTGTCCTTCCTCCTAATTTTCTCGAGACTTCTCAGGACTTGATGTGACTCTGACGGGGTTGCCCTTGAGTCACGTATCTGAACTTTTTCCTTAAGGAAGAGGGACACCTTCTATCCGAAACCAACTTAGGAAAGCAATTCTTTACAATGGGAATATAATATAGGAACATTCATTTTCAAGACCGCAAACAAGTTCTACAGTTAGATTGTGGCGCTCTTAGCTTCTCCATATATTTCCTACATGATGCGAGCATGTTGTGGATGCAATAGGACCGATAAGGCTTTCTTGACAGGATCTATATACGTGAGGTATGTGATCCTTTTGATATACCCGTAGGTACGAGATCAAGGGGGTGACTTCCTTGCCCATTACTCATGACTACACACAAGGTTAAGCAATTAACCACGGAGTGGTGGAACCGTGAGTGATTGTGTGCAAAAGTGTAATGTAGGGTAACAATCATTCGATCTCAGAATGCCATAAAGTACATGGACCTCCCCGAGGGTGCTAGTATAATTATAACATCTTTTCTATTTGATGATACCTTCCATTCTTGTATAGGATGCTGGTATCATTTGCTCTCAGAGTACTCTCTATGACCATGCACTGACCTCCCTGAGGGTGCACGCATGATAGGAAGTCCATCGCCAAATGATTTCACTTTAAGAACGATGCATGATGCAGTTAACGAATACAATTACAAACATGGGGTTAGCCAAACACGTTTTCAAACAAATGTGGTGGAAAATGTTCTTAACATTTAAAGGTAGCATCTAGTATTAGAAGCTTGACATTTGTCCCCAGTGGAGTCGCTACTGTGAGGGTAGCGGTTGGAGATTGACCCACATCCCGTCCTCTCTCCTCTCTTTCTCTTTCATGTGAGGGAGGGGTTTGTGTCTTGTGTGCTTTGCTTACGGGCCTCGCACCACCATATCGCCGCTCGGAGAAATGTGGAGGCTTATTTTGCTAGAGTGTAAAATTCATCATTTGAGACAAGGGTTTGATGATGGTCCAATACGTGGATCAAGATCATATAAATGGGGGTTTGGAGTCACCACCTAGGGTTATGGGCCTAGGACCTGGGTGTGGGCCCAATTCTGGAGAAAATAGTCCAATAATTGGTCTGGTCCAGAGATTTAGGGTAAGTGGCAGGATACAGAGTTGGGAAGGAGTTAGGCACCCAATCTGCTTAGGTCAACCGGTCTTCCTACTAGATGCTAAAGAACGAACATTTTCCATAATTATTACTATTCCACATGCATGGCTAAGTTATCACATATATATACAATAACTAAATTTAAACTACTATGTACACTAAAACAAGGTCTATATAAAGTCTACATGATGACAATTTATTTAAGAAACTATACCTGAACTTATCTTGTGTTTCGAGTCAAGAAGGGTGGCCCTCTGATTGGTACTTGCTCGGACTATCTTTCGTGCTCTCTTAGATCAGGAGAAGATGGTCTTGACCTCCAACTTCCTTTCTGGAGAGATGTTGACTGTGATGATATTCGGACAGGGTTCCAACTAGGAATGGTTACTTTCGGATTTGGATTCAGACAGAGCTTCGGCTAGGGAAGGCTATTTTTGGACTTAGGATGAGGTGGCACTTCAGCAGAGCTTCCACTGGGGATAGGCTAGTGAGGGCTAGGCTAAGGTGGCACTTCGGTAGAGCTTCCGCTGTGGATAGGTTAGGGGAGGGCTAGGCTGAGGTGGTACTCTGGTAGAGCTTTCGCTGGGGATAGGCTAGGGGAGGGCTAGGCTGAGGTGGCACTTCGGTAGAGCTTCCGTTGGGAATGGATATTTCTAAAAAGATTCTAGGGGCACTCGGACAGGGCTTCCGCTAGGAACTTTTATTTTTTGAAAGAAACAAATTCACCTAAAAATAGATTGAAGATCCCTAAAGCCTTGAAGAACACTTTGAAGATCCGAACAGAGTTTCGAATCTTGACAAAGATCTCTTTGCAGACCCGAAGAACCTCAAGGAGGAGAGATTTCTATTTCTAGTAAAACTCAAGAACACTTAAAGGAGCAGATTGAAGAACACGCTATTTTTGGTAAAAACTAGATTGGACTAAGAACTTGGAATTGAATATCTTCAAAGTCCCGAAGAACACTTCGAATATCCAAACAAGATTTCAATCCTGACAAAGACTGCTCTGAAGACTCGAAGAAAATCAAGAGGGGGCAGGGAGGAGAGAGGGCAGAGCTTCACTACTATGGAGTGAGATGGGGTTGTTTGGTGTGTAAAATCCAAAGGAGGGGGGTATTTATAGGTTTTTCAGACCAATATGAAGGAAGGAGAATTTTTACCAAATGGAGAGAAGAGGGTTCTTGGACTAAAATGGGTGAAGCGAGCTTTTATCCCATGGATAAAAGGGGGTCTTGGACTAAAATTGGTGAAACGGGCTTTTATCCAATGGGTAAAAGGAGGGTTTCTGGAAGAGAGAACCCTTAACCAAAAAAGTGGGATTTTGGTTTTAAGTGGGTGAAGGGGGAATCCCTCCACCCTCCAAGCAAGCAGAAAATCAACCTCGGCCATTGTCGGTGGCACATAAGATTGGGCCGAGGTGCACGGGGCATGGTCAGTATAGGAGGGTAGGCAATGCAGGCAATGTCATGGGTCTGTGGTGTATGGCATGTGGGTAGTGTGGGATGGTGCAAGTGTGCCGCACTATGGCATGGGTTGTGGGTGCACGGCACTATAGCATGGCACCATAGCATGGGTGTTAAGCATAGGCCACAACCATGGGCAGCAGCGGGCGAAGGTGCCAGCATGGGCAGCTAGCAGGCAAGGCAGAGGGGGCATGGGCATGGCTGCAGCTAGCACACTTATGCACTTGGTCTGGCCTATTGGCCATTGCGCATAGGTGGGCAGCGAGGGTGCAGTCCTGCTAGGTAAGGGCACGGGTCTATGCCCAAGGGGGTGCAAGCCTGTGCCCTTGGGGGCAAGGATCTATGCCCACGGGGGCACGGACCTATGCCCATGGGGGCACAGGCTTGCTGGGCTTTGGCCCAGGCCTGCTGGGTGGGGGTTCCATGGCTACTGGGTGGGGACACATAGCTGGCTAGCACCATGTGTTGTAGCCTATAGGTAGCAACCATGTGTTGTGGCCATGTGCTATGGCCAATGGCTGTAGCCATAGGCAATAAGCACGTGTGCGGGTTGGCCTGCTGGCCAGCACGTGTGCGGGTTGGCCTGCTGGCCAGCACGTGTGCGGGTTGGCCTGCTGGCCAGCACGTGTGCGGGTTGGCCTACTGGCCAGCACGTGTGTGGGTTGGCCTGCTGGCCAGCACGTGTGCGGGTTAGCCTGCTGGCCAGCACGTGTACGGGTTGGCCTGCTGGCCAGCACGTGTGCGGGTTGGCTTGCTAGCCAACGCGTGCGATTATAGATTTTTCTGGTGATGATCAAGGGAGATCCATCCATCCGATTTTGACATGCCATATATCGTCAAAATCATATTTTCGAGCACTATCCATCCATACAGTCATCTTGGCCATATTCCTTTATATATAAATGTCTAAATTGGACCCTCTTCTCTCCCATGCGAGGGTTTCCAGGGTTTTAGGTAGGGGAGTGTTTTTGGGTTATCTGGGTAGGAAGGGGATGAATTTTAGAGTGTTTGGGGTAGGTAGAAGATTTTTCCAGGTTTCCAGTGGGACTGTTCGCATGCGCGACATATGTATTGGAAAGTGTAATTTTTTGGGGATGATCGCGAGAGATTCGTCGGTCCGATTTTGACATGCCATACATCGTTAAAATCATATTTCCGAGCACTATCCATCTATTTGGTCATCTTGACCAGATTCCTTCGTATGTGGAAAGTCAAAATTGGACCCTCTTCTCTCCCACGCATGGATTTCCAGGGTTTTGGATAGGGGAACGTTTTCATCATCATCTATATTGATCGAAAGCCCGAAGTCTTGTCCAAGATCCACATTTCATCATAGCCGGAGGAGGGTGATAAAATTGGGTGTCTACAACACTGCTTAGACTTTGAGTCTAACTTGGAATGCTACTCACCCTCAACATGTACATAGATTAGACAACCAAATATTTTTATAATAGAATATTCTACTATTTTTCCTGTCCATACCTCTTGGGGAATTTTGTAATTATTCACCTTTCATAGAAACCTGTTGATGAGGAAACATGTCATATTCATTGCTTCTGCCCAAAATCTCTTACTTAATCCTGCATTCAACCTCATACTCCGAGCTCTTTCTAGAAGTGTTATGTTCATCCTTTTAGCTACACTATTTTGTTGTGGTGTCTTTGGAACCTTAAAGTGATGTGTAATCCCTTCAGCTTTGTACAATTCTGAAAATGGATTGTATGTGTACTCCCCTCTATTATCTGTTCTCAAGTACTTAATTTTTTTCATGTCTTTTTCTCTACCTCAACCTTCCATTCCTTAAATTTAGTGAACACCTCACTTTTATACTTCATGAAGTAGATCCAGACTTTCCTTGAGTAATCATCAACAAAGGTCGCGAAGTATTCTACCCTACCTTTAGATTTTGTTGTTGAAGGACCCCCTACATCATTGTGTACATAATCAAGCACCTCTTTACTCTTATGTTTTGTAGTTTTGAAACTAACCTTGCACTATTTCTCGAACACACAGTACTTATAGAAGTTTAGTTTACAAGTTTTCACTCCCTTCAATAGTTTCTTTTTATGAAGCTCCATCAATTCTCTTTCTCCTACATGTCCTAATCACATATACCATAGATAGGTATCATTTGTATCAGATCTTGCATCTATAGTCATAGATGCTTCACCTGTAACAATGCTCCCTATGAGTCTATAGTTTCCTGTTAGCTGTCCCTTCATGAAAACCATAACATCCTTAATAACTTTGAGAACTCCACCTTCTGCTATGTACTTGCAGCTATTTGAGTCAAGTGCCCTCAAAGATACTAAGGTTTTCCTTAATTCTAGTACAAGTCTCGCATCTACTAAAATTCTTACTATCTCATTAAACATCTTGATTTTGATAGTGCCTATCCCAATGGTCTTGCACACAGCATCATTCCCCATTAGGACAGACCCACCATTATATGGTTAATATGTATCAAATCAATCCTTATGTGGATACATGTGATATGAATATCCAGAATCTAAAATCCAAGAATTAGAATGTTGATTCTTGCCTGATGATATAGAGAGTACATCTCCATCATCTCCATCTGAACTGTCAGCCACGCTAGCTTCCTCAGATGCCTTATCTATACCTTTCTTCTTCAAGTCTGCCTTCTTCTTCAAGCACTCTCTCTTTAGATGACCTTCCTTCTTGCAATAGTAACAAAAGACCTTTTTCTGTACCCCTTTTGATTTCGATCGACTCTTCTCAGATCCCTTCTGATTTTATTTCCCTCCTTCTTGCTCCTTGTCACATCTGAAAAGACCTTCTCCTTGAGATTTCATACTACTAGCCTTCTTCCTTATATCATTGGACATGAGGGCAGCTGCGACTTCATCCATCTCAAGGGTCTCCTTCCCATACAAAAGTGTCGTTACCAGGTGGTCATATTCTGGGAGCGACGATAGCAACAGTAATGCCTTTTCTTCATCCTCGATTTTAACCTCCAGGTTTACAAGTTTACTTTTGATCTGATTGAACATGTTAAGATGCTCTAATAGATTTGTATTTTTCTCCATCTGTAGAGAATACAATTACTTCTTCACAAACAACTTGTTTGTTAAAGACTTCATCATGTAGATGCTTTTAAGTTTTACCTATAACTATGGTGCAGATTTGATACCTACAACATATTATAGGGCATCATCAGAAAGATTTAATCGAATAGCACTTACCGCCTTTTTCTCTATCTCTTCCCAATCTTTGTCAGTAATTTTTATAGGTTTCTTCGACTTTCCCAATAATATTTTTGTCAAACCCTATTGTATCATAATATCCTTCATCCTTTGACGCCAGAGGGTGAAATTGTTCTTCCAATCGAATCACTCGATATTATGCTTGACATTCGATCCCTTCCCTACCATCATGATAGTAAACCCTAGAAAACGGAAACCTAGAGCTCTGATACTAATTTGTAAAAACGCAACCCTAAAACAATGCAGAAGATAATCGAAAAACAACAACAAGTAATGCACACAGATTTACAAGGTTCTGCAAGATTTCCTACATCCCCGGTGAGATGAGATCCTGCTTTACTATCAATGAAGAATAGGGTTGCAACGGTCGTCTCTCACACCTCTCAGTATTTCTTGCATTCTAGAGAAAGAAACCCTTGCTACAAATATATTGCAAAAAACTCTAATCCTAAAAGTACACAACTACCCTCAAATAAAAATTCAAGCTGGGGGCGCACACCCCCTGCTATACAGAAGGGCCTCCTACCCCCTTGAAACCCCCCGTCCTATCTATGTGTCATCCTGCCTGTTGAGGCACTGCACCAATACTCCCTGGATTAAACTATGATGGAATACAAGACATTGTACACTAACATATGATTTGTCATTATTCACCATTGAGCCGGGGGTCACAGTGGACACAGACCACGCCGAGCCCTCGCCTCGGCCAGAGCGGGATGAATCCACACCCCAGCTCTCACTTTATAAGCCCCTGACTTGTCTATTATTTGCACAAGCCCTCTAACCGATTCCTGACTAGCAACCCTTTAGCAGAATTCCTTATAGGGAAGGAGTAATCCACGCAGTGCCAGCCAGGAAACCCATCCCCTCAAGACTCTACCAGCAAGACTCCATGCAGTGATGGACTCCTAAAAGGAAGGAGATTATGCTGCTGAGAATCTCTCAAAGATACGATCAGAGCGCCATTGTAAGTTACCTAACAAACTCCAACTCCTATCAGGCAAGGAATGTTCAGAATATTCCCCTCATTCTAGCAAGAGTCCAGAAGAACAAGGAGATTAGAATAATAGGTGGAACGCCCTATAAATAGAGAAGGTAAGCCTCTAGAGGGGGGATCGACTCTTGAGTACTAAATAAATACCTTGTGCGAGATTCTTACTTTACCATTGGAGGGTTATCACACCAGATCCACCCGGTGCCCCCTATTAACTGATTTTCCTTATAGGATCACATCACTGTCCCTCAGCATACTATGCTCATCAGAATTTACCGCATCAGGGTGTACAAAGGCTTTGGATTGAATGCGACTCAGCTTCAATGGTTATCTCTATTCAAGCTAATTCAGTTCCATGGTATTTTGTGCAAGTTTGGAGTTTCCTTCAATCTTATCTATCATCAATTGATTGGAAAATATCACTGTTGTAGGGATGCAATTCCTCTAATGCCCAGACGTAAAACCTGTAATTATTTTTTTGATTTTTCCTTAGTATAACCTTCGATGCTTTAGCAATAAAATGATAGATGATTGGAGGAAGACGGAAACAGGGAAATTACAGGACTTGACCTTTAGGCTCCAATAACAATTCCAAAAGCGTTGTGTTTAATCTTCTTAACTGCATTACATCTATTCTTTGCTCTTCTATGTTACATATCTCCAACAGAATTACAAGAAATTCGTTATAGGATTTTCTCAAGTTTAAACCTTCTATGAGGCACCTAGAGATCGACTCAAATGAAAAAGAATTAAGGAAAAACTAAAAGAAAGTGAATAGTGGTTGAGGTGATTCTAATGGAAAATTGCACTTTTTAGGCTTTGGTTGCTTCTAGTTGAGCTGCAGCTTTGCTGGCGACGATCTGTTCGTAGAGGTCCCTTATCTTCAACCCAACTATGGTCTGGAAGAAACCTGTTCCATTGTTACTTCCAGGGAAGTCAGAGTGCTTCAACATTTGCTGTGTAACTTCACCATAGAATTTTGTAGAGATGCTGCTCAGATGGCTCTCCACATAAATTAGCTCATCTAATCTATCAAATTGCCCATCCATTTCCAACACAGACACCTAAACAAGGAGATAAAATCATAAGGGTTTAGTTACTCACATCGCACTAGCAGATCCTATAATTAAAATTGATGCTATTAGAGAACCATGGTTGACTAGATCACGTCCTTCGCTGTAAATTGAATTCGATGATTTGTTCAATCGGAGATTTAGAAATAGATTAAAGCTTCTTAAATCACATATTTCATTACTACTACATATGAGGTATTCTTTGCTTATAGGATGCATCCAGATTATTGAATAATATAAAGAACAGAGCTTGAGTGAGTTGTTTGTTACCTCATGGCTGAAGTAAGTGTCAGGGCCATAGAAGAATTTGATACCAGGATATGAACATGTGAGTTTCCTTCCACAAGGGATCCATGAAATAGTGGATCCCTCATCAAAAAGGTAAACAGGGTTGAAGAACTTCACTCCCTCTTTCATTATCAACCTAACCCTCAGAACCTTCCCTTCATTGTCATCAGGAATAAGCTGGGTTGGCAGCACTTCGATCACTGCATCTGCGTATTGCTTCTGCGGGTCTGCTTATATAATAAAACCATGAATTAAATGGGACTCTATAATTCCCATTATTGATCCATGGACCAATCACTAATAAGGAATAAGAGTTACAAACTGTCTACTAGCTGCTAGGTGAAACAATTAAGAAACTAATTTGAGGAAGGAAAACTTACCAATGTAGGCATCAAAGTCTGGTTTTCGGGCTTCAATACTAGCCTTAATACTTTCTAGACTATGTCCACGCTCTGCCATGTCCCTCTGCAAGCCTTGAAACATAAGCAGAGGGCAAGGAATACGGATTGAACATTATTGATGATGAGACATTTGGAGATGGGATTATAACAGAAAAAATACCTGAATTTTCCAAGCAAATTTGACCTCATTGCTGATGTCCAAGTAGATACTGAAGTCCAAGAGGTCCCTTACACGAGAATCATACCTATATATCACCAACCAAAACAACTCATTAACTAACTGGACATTGTAAAAGAATATGTGAAGAGAATTTTTTACTCTCTCTCTCATAGAAACTAAAATTGATTTCTAACATATGAAGCTGATATTAACCTGTAGAGAAAGTTTGAGAAATTATATATAAAACAAAATTCCCAGTTATAATGAAATCAACTTCAACAAAAGAAAAGGAAATCGTTAAAATTACATTGGGTGCAATCCTTCAATGACCAAGATCTTGGTAGGCTTAATAAGTTCAGGAGGATCCAGGAGACCACTGACATGGTTATCTATGGGCTTTTCAACAGAAATTCCATCCTTGATAGCCTTGACCTGCTCATACATGAGATCAAAATTGTTTGCTCTTGGGTCAAGTGCAGTGACTCCCTTCTCCTTCCTACCTGTCCTATCAAGTGAGTGGTAATCATCCAAACAAATCACAGTGGTTGTATCACTGATTAGGGTATTTGAGTCTGGGTTTCCACCCTTTGGTGGCTCTGCCGCACCACCAAACACACTTGTCAATCTCCTCATGAAGGTACTCTTCCCACATCCAGAATCAGCTGCCAATCCTATCACCACTGTCTTTGGTTCCTCTGCTGAGCATATGATCTCAGAATTGTTGCTGCTGCCTCTCCTGCTGCTTCTCCTACCAGTGCTGTAGAAGAAGAAAACCTGTCTCTGATGGAAGCCCAAGTGAGTCTTTGTTGGTGTGGAGACTGAACAGGTTGTATTGAGAGAAGGGGTTGTGTAGAATGTGCAAACTGCCATTTTTCCTGTACAGAGACCTCTTAGAAACTTCTAAGAAAAGAAGTTCTTGAGGTGTGTGTTTTCTGAAATTTAGCTACTTTTGTCAGCAGACATGAAATGGGTTTTCTTCCTCTCCTTTGATTTCAAAGGCAAAGTTCAAAGAGCTGGGAGAACAAGAAAAGGAAGAGAACAGAAAGTGGTTTGAAGGAATGGAGAAGATATGTTGTTTTGATGGACGAGTGGCCTGTTCTCTTATATGGGTTGGTCCCAGCCCTTTGTTATTGTACAAAATGGATTTTGGAGTAAACAAAGAGAAAGGACATGGTTGGAGTAAACAAAGGGGTCTGTGACTATAGATGTCCTTTTGGAACCTTTGAATTAGGTGATACCTGTGATGTCCACACATATACTCATGGGAGAAGCCTGGGGCTGAGCTTCTGCAATTTGGATATGTGGTCTGCTACGTGGCAAGAAGTGGGTGGTTAGTTATAGATATGAGAGGAGGAATGGTGTGGACTTGGAGTGGAGATGATCAAATGGGGGCTTATGTAAATTCTTGGTTTGGATTCTTCTTCCTGTTGTGTACCCAGCAGGGACCAAGTGGTCCGCCCGGGCTCACCATACCAGCTGATTCAACCTGTCAACCCAATGCCCGGCTCTTAAATGAACCTGGTCACATGTTAATTTAGCAATGGAAATAATTCTTTATTGGGTAGTTATCCATGAAACAATTGAAGGTGATATTAGTACTCGTCGCATGCATGAACATACAGAAGATGTGTGAGATGACAAAAGGTATTTAATTGAATTAGGGTTCTAAAATTTGACACATAATTAATCTAGACCATGTCTTCTCTATTTAACAATTGGAATGGACATATCATCGATTCACATGGTAGAATAGATGCCTTATGATATATAAAAAATTAACAGACTCTCATGACAATAATAATACTCTAGTCTAAACCACCATCCCCATATTTATCTCTCTTTCGAACAAAGTGCAAGGATGTCTTTTTACAGAGGCTGAAAAGAGAAAGCCACATAAGCCACATTCTGAAACAAAATTCTTTTTCCCTAATTTGTTTTATTATTATTATTATTATTATTATTATCAGGGAAAATGAAACGCAGCACACCATTATGTAGATTCCCATGGGTCCCACACTCTCTTTCTTTATTAAATGCCCACCTCTTTTGTACAATTCATCAATCATTCTCCACTCCTACCGATATGAAACCCTACGGAGGAAAGAGTAGAATAGCCATATCCTTATCATTGTTTAGAAAATGGCATTGGTGTGAATCGATACAGATCGGACAGAATCGGTCTGGATTAGGTTATAATGATGGAAAAATGCATTGTTTGGTAACAGACCCGATATTGACCACTGTATTTGTGGAAAAACAATAAAATTTCCAAAAATTTTTAGAAATTGTAAAAGTCAAAATGGGTGGGAAAGACTGGAAAAAAAAATTGTGAAATATTGGACAAAATCCAACAAAAACAACAATAAAACATATAAAGAGTTTTTTAAAATTCAGAAAATATAATAATAAAAAAGATATTAATAAAAAGGAGAAGGATAGGTATGCCGCCTGTATTTGGTAAACTAGCGGACAACACCAATGAGGGTGTCCGATGAGGTATCATATAGGAGGGTAGGGGTCATTTTGAAAGGGAAAAGAGAGAGATGACATAGTGGATTCTAGCTTATGGTATACCGACAACATACCCAACCTTTTCCCTAATCAAAATCATAATATGTGATTTTGTACAGCAAATAAAACCACAAAGGTAAATAAGTGTATATCAAAAATTTTTAAATTATTATTTTATGAAACATTGCACAAAATACAACCAAGAGTACAATAAATGTGTAAAAACTGAAAAAAATATTTTATTACAATAAAAAAAAATATAGTAATAAAAAGATATAAAAAGTAGCACATTAAGTTACCTGCTCACATATGATACGTGATTAAAAGTGCTTCACATGAGACTAATATTAATGTAATAACACACATCAATAGAGCACATTAAATAGTTATACCTCTAGTAGGGATCCTTACCAGGAGGTGAATGCTCCCAGGTAAGGGTGTCAAATTGGAATTGGAACCAAAAATCGAATTCAGTTCTAGACCAAATACCTTGAACCAAATCCAACCCATTATAATATAGTTAAATCCCAGATCTAAAATAAGTATTTAAAATTTGGTTCGGTCCGGATCTAGATTTATGCCAAGAATCGGAAGTTCTAATCGAAATCGGACCGAATAACTTAATGTCATTTTTTCCTCTTTAACTAAAAACTTGACGTAACTTATATGGAAACCCGACATAATCAATCATCTAAATGATAAATCATCTGATAGAGTTTCAATTAGAGTCCAACTCTAAAACCCTTTGTCTTTCAGTTATCGTTTAGAAGATTGATTACTCAGGATCATTAACGATATTTAGTTTCAATCACCTAATGATAAATCATCTAATAGAGTTTCAAGTAGTGAAATTAATGATATTAGAAGTTCAATAGATAATCGATTTCTTACGATCATTCGACATGGATACATATCCATTGATAACTCATATTTTTTGTTCATTCTTTTGTTGGGGAAGACCAATAACCTAGTGAATGAGCATTTATATTTTGTCTTCTAAATAGCAGCTACATAAAAAAATTTGAATTTGAAATTGGATACTGGAACCAAATAAGAACCAAATACAAAACCCGAATAGGAACCAGAACAGGACTGGAACCGGATAGATTGGGTACAACTACCAATTTTTAGAACCAAGATGAGACTTGGTTCGGTTCTGGATCACACTAACACTTCTTGGAACCAAAACCAAAACCGCACCGAATACTTGGTTCCAGACCAATTGACACCCTTACTCCCAAGGCGCAAACCGCATCGCACCGGTTCTGATCATGATGATGTGATCATGGATGGTATTGGGCCCAATCTAACAATCTGGGTTGTTTTCACCCTAAATCACCCTCTCTTACATTGGACGAGAATTAAGGGCTTCGGGAATCACCACCTATATTCAAGATCTAGGACCTTAAAATTTCCTCTCTTCTTTTCTACAGAGGGAGTAACTCAATTTCATAATATTGTTTGCCTAGAGACTTGATAATCATCAATTTACATATGTCAGAAGGGGTTAGACACCCAGTCTGCCTGACCAATACCAATCTTCCTTGACCATATGTTCCTACCAAATCTTGTGAACTAATGGAGACACAAACATTGAATGGATATATGCAATTTTTGGAGGTCCAAACACTAAAAACTACCTCCACTAGAGGTCTACAAAGAAAGATTATGTTTCAAAGGCCCTCATTGGTTGGGAAGAATCCATTAGGAATGTACAAGAATTTCAAATACCTTAAGGTCTTGAATGGTAATCCTTGGAAATAGAGTCCAATGAAATTGATTGCATGTAATCAAACTCGTACAAAAATTTCATCTCAAAGCTTTGTAATGTGATTCTACATCCAAGTCAATGAGGATGCTTTTGTGACAATTCTGTTGTAGTTCTTTTCTCTCATAGAAATAAAAAGTACTTCAGTCACTACGCATTTAGAAGCACATTACTGTATGAGATTGATTCCAAAAGTTTTTCAGGAGCATGTTACTCTATGAGATTAATTAAATCCTTTAATGCATTTTGTTAGTGATAGTTTTCTTATTAATGTAATCAATTGGAACTAACTTTATAAGACTTATGTCTAATTTTTTCTTCTCAAGAATAACTATATATCATTCTTGTTATTGCCATTTATTTAGTATATGTGCACACTTGGTTATTTTCCTCCTTTTGATAACTGAGGCTATATGGTGAAAGATGGGGAGCATTTAGTCACTTGATTATAGTTCCAATTGCATAAATAGTAACAGGTTAAAGTCATAAGGGCATATTGTAATTGTTCTAGTCTATGGTAATATGGGTCAATGAGGAGAGGAGACAATAATTGTTACACACATGCCTTAATCCGGTTTAATTTAAGATTTTATGAATAGGTGATAAAACAAAGAGTGTTAGCACCGGTGACTTGTGGATAGCTACAGTCTACTATTTGGAGAGAGTGTTGAGGCAACTGGAAGGGGTTTAGACCTCTGAAGCATTGGTAGTAAGTAATCTAACCTCATTGTTTTACCCTCCTTAAGCATGATGATTGTACCCCATTTACGTTCACAAACCCCTATGAGAATCCCCTCCCCAAATGGGCAAAGGCATTGAAGAATCAAGTTAAGACAAGTACAACAAGGTCTACCAATTGATCAACCTACAAGTGGATGGTGATCTACCGGTGGATCTATACTATCCAAATTGGACTCTTAGTTGTGGGACCTGACGTATCGTGGTCTAACTTCTAGATATGTTCCCCCATATATGGAGCACTTCTAGCAATCAATTAATGACATAAGGAGTCAAAATGGTGGGTCCACGTGGTCCAATAAAGAAATCAATGGGTTTAGGCTTTTGTAAGGCACTAAGAGGCAAACAGGCTTTAGTTGCCTTTGCCTATATAAGGCAATGAGCCTTTAAGGTTCTTTACTTCACAAATCTAAAAGCATGGGAGGGAGAGAAAGAAGAGAAAGAAGAGAAAGATAGGAGAAGAAGGAGAAAGGAAAAAGAAGAAGAAGGGAATCCAAGGCCAGACTTACCTCTTGCCTTCTGCATTTGCTCAACCAATGTAGGTGGTTCACCTCCACCTCTCCCTCTTCATTTTCATGTCTTTATGTAGTTAGATTTTGGGTTTTTTGTTGGATTTGGGGATAAAATCAGGTACTAGGGCTTGGGGTTCAAATGTATACACTTCCTTGTGCTTGTGGAACCCCAATACATACCCTCTAACCCAAGAACCATGCTTGACAAGCTTAGGATAGGTGATTTGGGTGGAAAACCAATATTTTAGGGTTTCAAACGTAGATTTGGTTTGATCTCCTAATTCCACCATTAGAAATGTGATCTGATAGGTTCAAAAAAAAGGTGGAGTGACCCTCTACAATCTCTATGGACAAAAAATGGCGTAAGTGGTTGGTTGGGAATGAGAGAAAATGCAGTTTATAGACTTCTATTGATAGATCATTGATCCATTGGTGAGACCTACTAGTGGATAAGTCATAGACTTCTGAAGCCACTGACCCATCCACTAGTGAGACCTATTGGTGGGATTTGATCCACCGATTGCATCTACCAGTGGATTGTGCTATACTATTCTCAAGAACAATTTAAGAAATTTTAGAGAATCTTCTTGGGGGTTTTAACACCTTCTTTAACATTGAATTTACACCATATTTTCAAGTCAAAATCAAGATTTTGGTGGGGCTAATCAGGGTACTTTTTGGATGTTGAATTTTATGATTTTTTTCACCTAGTCAGCAGACGAGGTGAGCTGTGGTTTGACTTTCTTTTTTAGTGTTTTAAGTTTATCGAACTGCTGAATGCCATATCATACATGTGCCTTTAAATTTATAACATCATGTATGATTTACTTAGTTATACCAATTATTCTATAAAAACTATTGCTATTCATTATTGTGTATGGGTGGGATCCGATGTGACTGAGGAGAATTCTAATACCGTCATCGTCAAGTTAATTGATGCATCACGCATTGTGTGCATATTAGAGATAGGATTGGATATGGATAAGTGTTGTGATGGTAATTCCGGTACCGTGTATGCCATACTAATAGCGTATATGCTAGACTTCGCTTAGACATGAGATAATGTGATACCTTGTATCAAAAGTAGTTGAATACCCAGATGTCTGGACCTGGCAGATACTGAGGATAGTTGGATGTCTATTGTGTCCAGTGTATATGGCACTGAAGAAAGAGCAATTGGAAATCCAGTTAAGCCAAACAAGAGGGAAAGATGTCCAACTAGTGTGCATTAGATCATTGTACACTCGACTTGCGAGCCAAGTAGTTAGGGCTACTGGTGGACAAGTTTTATTGTCTCCGGTAGGTCACCCACCTAACCATCGGCCAGTCGGTGACACCTGCCGAAGGGCCTGTCTACTGAATAAATTGCATCCTTTTTTTTTTGTGGGGCCCACAACCCCACACATCAACACACCATGTTTACCTCATAAATAGGGGTCCATATATTGATTGTATACCATCTCTCAGGTCAGCTGGAAGTGGGGTCCACATGGAGTTAAGGGTTTAAATTAATTAATTTAATTAAGGGTCCTAACCATATAGGCCCTAAGGTCTGTTTTAGGTTAGGCTATATAAAGGAGAAACCTAGCTATTGTTCATACTATTCATCCCATTCGTGGGCACAAAAGAAAAGAGGAAAGAAAAGAAAGAGAGGAAAAGAAAAAGAAGAAGATGGAGGGAAGAAAAGGCGGGCTGGTAGGTGTTTCGCTTGTCCTACTACAGCTGTTGCCCAGCCAACGCTTCTACTGTTGCTGCTATTGCTTCTGCTTCTTCTACTTCTGTTGCCCAAGGAGCCCTAGAACTGCTACTCTTGTTGCCCTACATAAAGAGTATCATACCTGCACTAGTGGCTGAATAGCTATGCAAGGAAGGTTGTTGCTACCTCTGCATCACCCAAGCACTAGGTAAGTGGTAAATCCCTTCCCAACTATGTGAATTCCAGTAGTAGGGTTAATGAATATATGAAATTGGAGATTATGATTTGTTTGAATTTTAAAAGTAACCGCAAGCGTATAGATCAGTGTAGCTACGAGTCAAACACAAGTAGAGTAGCCACTTTATTTTTGGTTTCTTTTAGTAACGCGAAAGTGTATCGATTAATTATGGTGATCTACTTTTAACTACCATCCTAAAACACATGTATCTAAAATAACATCCTAACCAATACAAGTAGAGAAATTGGAATTGAAATTGAAATTAAAAACCTAATCATTAATCATCTAACCCTAACCATTCATCATCTAAGAATTTAAATACTCAAAGCAAATAATTCAAAAGCAATAAAGAAAAAGTAAAAGAAAAGTACTGAAATAAAATAAATAAAATCAAAGGGGAATTAGGCTAGAGAGAGTCACACAAGTAGGTATCTCTACTTAACCCGAGGAAAGCACCATCAATAGTATGAGCTTCCCTACTTGACCAGAGAGTATCTTACAAGGCTTTTCTACTTGGCTTTAGGGAAAGAGATGTAATATAAATAATCAAAGTAAAATGATGGTTCCATGGTTAGAAAGGGGCAAAGGCAACACATGCATCTAGCCAAGGACGTTGAGGAAAAGGGAAAGCATCAAAGTAAAATTGAAATTTAAAGCCTAAATTAAGAATGAATGTATAGTAAGAAGAGAGAATGAGAGGGGCGGTGAGAAGACTTATGTAGAAGCCTACTTACCTAAACTTCAATCCTTGAATTAAACTTGATTGATTTGAAATACTACCAGCCCTAAAAACCAGATCTGAAATAAACCAAATCTGAAATTACTAGGCCTAGAGAAAACAAATCTTAGAGAAAAACTTGCACTTGAACAGAGATGCTTCAAAGCTTGGTTCTTATCACCTAGATCTAAGCCTTAAACTACTAAATTAAAATTATTACAGCTTGAATAACCTGAACAACATAAACCATAAAAATAAAAGACATTGCATTAATTAAATAAAACCAATTACAAAAGTTTTCAAAGAAAAAGCAAAGAAGAACTAAAACTAGAACTAGAGCATAATGAAACCTAGAGAAGAAAAGAGGAAAAGAGAAAACACTAAAAAGAGAAGTGTGCACTCCCTCTTTGGTCGGCTCTCTTATACAGGGAATGGGGAAGTAGTCCAACGATTTTAGTTTACTAGTTTAGGGGATTTTTTTTTTAGATTCTTGTTGGTGAGGTAGAAAATAGGAGAAAAAAGAGAGGAGGGAAAATAGGGGAAAGAACAAGAGAACTTCCAAGTGTGGGCCCCTCTTGGATCATGTGATGAGGTGGAGGGGAGAGAATGAGAGAAAAGGAGAGAAAGTAGGGGAGAAAAGATCTTCAATGATTTCTCATTCCTTTTTCCTTTTTTTTTTCTCTCTCTTCTTGCGTAAAACCTTCTTGGACGATTTCCATTCCTTGCTTTGATCGATTTGGACAATCTTCTATTTTAATTTGAAATTTCGTCCATGCCCCTTGTCTTTAAGTAGGTGGAAAATAGGAGATCTTCAACAAAATCTCCAAAAAGATAGGAGATCTTCAACAAAATCTCCAAAAAGATAGGAGATCTTGTGTTCCACGCCTAAAGGAAAGATAAAGTGGCACCTAATGTGGGTCCCTCTTACTTTGTTGGAATCTGGATTGTCATTTGTAAGCCTGCATCTCGATTCTCTTCTAGTCCATTATTCTTTTTCTGGCCCGAAAAGAATAATGGCATGTATGGGTGCCAAAACAAATGTGTACTATTAATGCAACATGTCCCATCTTGTTCAAAATTTCATCCTCTTCGCAACCATGGAAAGAAACGGGACCTCTTTATGTGTAAAATTGAAGATATGGAGCCCGATGGTCCCTAAGGCCCTATAAATGCAAAACCTATAAAAAGAAAGAAAAACCCAAGGTAGGTCCATTCTAAGTATGTAAAAATGCATGCTTTACTACCTAAGATTTAACACTTAAATGTGCTCATCAGATTTAGTCTATTATGATTCAACTCTCTGCAGCTGAAATCCTAATTTTGGAACAGGTTTAGGGATCCAATTGACTACTGACCTATCCTTATGAACCCTGAACCATGGGGCTTTTATTAATTAACTCAAATACATGACAATTGAAGGTGGGATAGGGATGTACATGCTCAAAGTTCTGCAATAAGAGTATGCATAAATTACTTTGGTTTTTCTAGGTTGGAAAGTAGAGAATTGGACACAATTGGTCTGAACTGTTCCCTATAACCAATTGTTAAGCCCAAATTGGAATTGGAATTAGGTTCCTATAATTCTAATTAATCATTCCAGCTCTAATTGAGTGGTGAAATGTATGGAAAAGAGCACAACCCTTTCAATTTGACAGATTTCCATTTAATTGCTTGATAATTTATTGGGAATGAATGAACTGACCTAGAGTTCACTTAATTTGATTTTTAGATGGACTACCAAAGACCCTACACATGCCTTATACCTTTCATGGAGTGTGTGTGAGAGTGCCCAAGGTATAAAGGTCAAATTGAAGTTGCAGAGCTCACCATAAGAATTGGTAGAATTGGGATTTCTACAGGCCTTCACCGGTGGGTGGCCAACGGTCAACTGGTGGCTACAACCCTCCTACCAGTGGATCTACTGTACCCTAATTTGAGCATTTGTCTTACTATGTGATCCCTGCCCTCTTAACATACTTGCAACACACTAGACATGGGTATAATTATACAAGAAAGAAGTATTCTTAAGTAGGGTTTGGTGAGAGAAAAAGTAACAGAGAATGCTCTAGATTGTGTAGGAAGTCCAACCTAACCAGACCATAGACTATGATATCCTACAAGACTATGATAACCTTTGTGATGTGTCTGGTAACCATTAAGCCTATGAACTGGTCCCATTGGATGGATATTGGAATTATGACTAGGTAGACTAAGTCAATGGTCTACATATAGGTTAGGAAGTCAGTTGGAATAATTAGATTGTCAGATGAGAAAGATGCTGACCCAAGGTGAACCCCTTCTCAATAGTTGGCTTGAATTTTGATGAGGGAATTCAGTAGGAATTTGGAAAATTAAACCAATCCTTGGACAGATTGAAATAAATCTAATATTTTCTATTTGAATTAATTTAGGAACCTAAGATACTCGGCGAGGATACACGATGATGGGAATTTTACAAAAAGGCTTCGAATTCCGGTGTCAGGGTGAGTGGGTGATTGTGATTTATGTTACAGAATGTTTCTACACTTCTGATTTTGTGTGCCCATGTATAATGCTTTGCTTCTATGTTATAGATGTTTTATATATTTGTATAATTTCACATATGACTTTTGATTATCGATATTAATATGATCATGGTTTTTTGGATATGGTAGAGATGAGGTGTATGGTAGTAATTATAGTATTGATGATCTGAGGCACGGTGTGGCCAAGGGGAGGATTCCGGTATAGTGGGCTCAAAGGTCAATGTTATGATTATGACCATAGTTGGATATGGATGTTGATTGTTATTGCATTATTATGGATGTATGTATACTGCATAGGGTTAGTCAAATCCCAGTGTTATAATCCCTTGCCAATAGGGGTGAGGTATTAGCTAATCCCACTTGGTGGTAGGTATTGGGGACTACTATGTCTGAGTATGACATATTGTATCCATATAGGATACAACATGGTATGACGTATTGTACACATGACTGTCAGACAGTATTGGTGAACAATGTGTTGGATTCCGGGACCATGACTATCAGGGGATTACTTTTTAGGGGTTGGCTGGGGGACTAAGGTTCTTTCTGGGATTGGCTGACTCTTACTTGCAATTAGATTGTATCTCTAGAGCTCAACTTACTGGGGAGGTGATACCACCTACATTAATTATAACACTTATACTCACATTTGAGACTTAATAACTAGAATGGAATAAATATAAATGAAAATCGATCATGTGGTTGTGCATTTGTGGCATCATGTTATGCTTATTGTTGTGAGCACACATTGGCATTATAAATGGATGTGTGTGCTTGCCTGCTCACCCCTCACTAGGCTAGTGTAGCTCACCCCTCGTGGATTTCTCTTTTTAAATGGTGGAACCGGAGCTGAAGCAAGCAAATGTTCAGCAAAGGTTGTGAGGTCGTGCCTACGAGACACTATGGAGATGATAGATGTTCCCTTCTGATATTGTGACTTATATTCACATTGTATGTAGGATGTAATTATTTATGTAATTGTGGGTTAAAATTCAAATTTGGCCTGTAATATGGTATTTATCATTGCAGACTGATCACCATAGGTAATATCAAAATATGATTTTTTATATGCATACTCTGATTTTAGTAGTGATCTTGTGGCATTGTGAGTTTGTAGCATGCTTCTGTGATCCTGGTTGAGATAGGCTAACTAGTTTGGAATACAGAGCAGCATACCTTAACCTATAATTGAGGCAGGGTGTGATAGATACGGTGTGGCCAACGGTGATTTCGATATACATTAGCCACACTAATTGCATCATTATGAAAGACATATATTATGATTATAAGTGATAACTACCAAATGCTACAAACCCTTTCCAACAGAGGTGAGGTGTTCAATAATCCGCTATGATAGGTTTGATGAGAATTTCTTGAATGCCATTTTCGTGGTATACTGTGATTATTTCTAGGGGTGAAAACTTGCACAGCGTGGCCAATGATAATGCCAGTGCCGTGGCTGCCAAGATGGGGTTATCAGGGTTTTCTCGGTGACTAAGAGCACATTCCTAGACTTGTAAGCTTCTAACCACAACTAAGATTTGTATTGTTGGGTGTTGATTATGATTTTGGGACCAAGGATATAGCCAAATGTGTTGCAATAACATTAACCCGGTTACTTGTATGTTAGGTGGATAATAATAAAATAAATTACATTATACTCACAATTTTACATTATTTGTTTCTGCTTGTATGAATCCCATCCCTCACTAGGCTTAGTGAAGCTCAGACCCACGTGTGTTTCTTTTTAGATGATGATGCAGTATAGTTGTACCAATGGGTAGCTTTGTTTATGGCCAAGTATGGTGGGGACTCATGGACTCCAAAGCTCGAGGAGCACAACATGGACTGTGCCTATGACAGTTTTGCCTATAGCACACCTTGATTGAGGATGTGTTGTAGACATCATTTCTTTTAATGTATTTTTATGTTACAAATTATGGATATTATACCGTATTTCTTGACACTAGAATTGAGATAATTTTTATTATTATAATATAACTAAAACTTAGATTCTCCCCAGTTTCTTAGAATTGATATATTCTATTTTATTATACTCTTTCCGCTACATTCTGATTTTAGACTTCTTTTGGTTATGGATTGTGATGGTTAATGTACTGTCAGAGATCTTGGCAGTGTTATAGGATGGTGGTAAGCGTCCTAGTCATATGTCCAGAACCTAAGAAAGGGTTGGATATGATAGCTTGGTATCAAAGTGTGATGCTTTGCCTTAAGTCACAATCTGGAAAAATCCTAGGATTTCTAGGGATTGGGATGAAACTTAAAATACTTAAACAAAAAATAAGTCTAACAGTACACAAAGTGGGGAACATCCTTAGATAGGCTTAAATCTGCTTCATTGATATTAAGGAAGAAAATTACATAAGCTTTTACATTATAATAAGAAAAAGGTGGCATAAAGGAAGTAAAAAGACATAAAATGGAAAAGTGCATAACTGATTACATAAATTCAACATAACACACTAAGAACTTCAACATAAGCATAAAAAGATTCTAAGTTGTAGTGTCATTCTCATGCTATAGCGGAGGCGGTGCTATAGACTTAGAGGGAATCTAAAGAACACAGTCCACTCCCTCATCTTCTTTTCCACAGAGACACACATCCATCAAGAGTCTGGAATTATCGATCTGGGAGAACCTGCGATCCATAGTCTCGGCCATTGATTCCAGGTGGCCAAACATACTAGCCAAGCTATACTCCCCTGAGGGTCCCACAGATGAAGAAGCTCTGGTGTAGTGCATCGGTGGTGGATGAATGGTGGTGGTAAAGGATCCCTAGGAGCCGATGGGGGAATGCCATCATACCTGGGCAAGTCCTTGACATTCTCCTCCACATCTATACCCTCCATTTCATCACAAGTACCATTTGAGGTCTCCAGGCTCATCTTCTTCAGAGACACTTGGTCATAGACCTGGGACCCCTATCCTCCAATCACCTCACTAGTAAGATCTACCCGAAATAGATGAAGATGTGAGTGAGCAACTTTCCATAAAATAGGTTTCCCTCCACTAGAGTGTCTACCCGATGTGCCTTGTTCCACATCAATAAGTAGGTAGATGTAGACACCCAATTTTTTCACCCTCTCTCGGCTATGATGACTTATGGATTGTGGACCCAACCTATCACTTCCGATCAACAGAGATGACAACTGACTGAGGTAACCCAACCCATAAGCATTCTATACTCACCTAAAATCCCTAGAAATCCCATGTGAGACAAAAGAAGGGTCCAATTATTACTTCTTATATACGAAGGAACCCAGTCCAAAGCAATCGTATGGATGGATAGTACTTGGAATCACAATTCCAATGATATATGGTGCATCAAAATTGGACATCAGATCTATTGCAATCATTTCCAAAAGATACACCATGCACACCCAGACCTTGGCATGAGCACCCAAACCCGGCCCATGCAAGCACCCAAACCCCGCCCTTACGTGCCTCGCGCCCCATAAACTTACCCATGCTTGCCTTGTGCCCCATTACCCCACCTATACATGCCTCGCACACCATAGCCTCACCCATGTGAGTCCAGTGACCCTCACTGCATGTGTTCCCCAGCCCACTTGCAGGCGCCCCGCATGCATGTATGTGGCCTCGTGCTCACCCGTGCATTCCCACCAGCCACCGACAACCTCACTCTAATGATTGGATTTTGGATTAGATTCCCTCTTCACCTGCTTGCGTACTTTGAACCCCCTCTAACATACCCTACACCATGACCTCCCATTGGCCAAAAAAGTATCATTTTCATTCCATTGGCAAAAAAGCATCTTTTTCCCTCATTAGCCAAAAAATCAGTTCCTTCAGCCCATTGGTCAAGAAAAGCATCTTTTCATCCCATTGGCCAAAGAAATTCATCTTTCACCCTATTGGCCTAAAAATATATTTTTTTACCCCATTATCCAAGAAAATCTAACTTTTTACCCCATTGGCCAAGGAAATCTCTATTTCCATCCTTTTGGCCCAAAAAATCTATAAATACCCCCTCCCTTTGGTTTTTCACACTCAAGACTGCTAATGATCACCCTTTGTAGAGAAGCTCTGCCCTCTCTCCTCCCCCCTTTTGAGGTTCTACAAGTCTTCGAAGTGATCTTCATATGTTCTTCGAATCTTCGAAGTGTTCTTCGGGCCTTCGAAGTTCTTCAATCATTCGGATTTCTTCAAGCCTTAGTCTAGCCCTCCCATTGTCTATCCCTAGCGAAAGCTCTGCCAGAGTGCCACCTTAGACTAGCCCTCCCATTCCTATCCCCAATGGAAGCTTTGCAGGAGTGCCACCTCAGCCAAAGCCTGAAAGTAACCTTCCCTAGCCAAAGCTCTGTCAAAATTTAAATCTGAAAGTAACCGTACCTAGCCGAAATTCTGTTTGAATATTACCACTGTCAGCATCTCTCTCGAAAAAAAGTTGGAATTCAAGACCATCTTCCCCTGAGCCAGGAGAATCCATAAGAAAGTTTGTGCTGGCACTAATTGGGAGTCCACCCATCTTGACCCAAAACAAGGGTCAAGCTCATGTATAATCTCTCACACGAATTAGTATAATGTAGACTTTTATTAACCTTGTTTTAGTGTACAAAATTAATTAAATTCAATTAATGTATATATGTGTGATAACTTAGGCATGCATGTGGAATAGGAATAATTGTAGAAAATGTTCACTTTCAAGCATCTAGTAGGACGACCGGTTGAACCGGTTAGATTGGGTGCCTAAGACCTTCTCAACTCTACAACTTGACATGTACCCTAAATCTCTGGACCAGACCAACTTTCAGGTACTTTTCTTAGGAATTGGGCCCACCCCCGGGTCCTAGGCCCATAATCCTAGGTGGTGACTCCAAACCACTTTTGTATGATACTAATCCCCTCGTATTAGACCATCATCAAATACCCATCTCAATGACGACTTTTACACTCCTGCGAAATAGGCCCCCACATATCTTCGAGCGGTGGTACTATAGTACAAAGCCCACGGGTAAGCACACACTTCACACCCCTCCCTAAGAAAGACAAAGAGGGGAGAGAGGGCCGAACGTAAGACTTTTTTTCCCCCACAGGGAAAAAGAGGTCTCTTTCCAGTTGCTACCCTCACAGTGGTGACTCCACTGGGGAATTGTCAAGCTTCCGACATTAGATACTACCATCAAATGCAAGAACATTTTCCACCACATATATTTGAAAACATGTTTGGCTAACCCCATGTTTGTAATTGTATTTGCTAACCGCATCATGCATTATGCTCGAAGTGAAATCATTTGACGAGGGACTTCCTATCATGCCTGCACCCTTGGGGAGGTCAGTGCATGTCATAGGGAGTACTATGAAAGCAAATGATAGTCGTTTCCTATACAAGGGTGTGGGGTATTGTTAAACGGCGAGGATTTTCATAATTGTGCTAGTATCCTCAGGGAGGTCCATGCAGTTTATGACATTCTGAGATCGAATAATGATATTACCGCATTACACTTTTGCACACAATCACTCACGTTCCACCCCCCCATAGCCAGTTGCTTAACCTCATGTGTAGTCACGTGTAATGAGCAAGGAAGTCACCCCCTTGACCTCGTTCCTCCGAGTATATCAAAAGGATCACATACTTTACGTATATAGATCAAGTTAAGGAAGCCTTATTGGTCCTATTGCATCCACTGCGTACTCGCATCATGTAGAAAATAGATGAAGAATGCTAGGAATGCCACAAACTGATATGTAGAATTTGTTTGAGGTCTTGAAAAGGAATATTCCTATAATCCATTCTAGTCATAAGGAAATGCTTTCCTAAGTGGGTTTCAGATAAAAGGTGTCCTTCCTTCTTAAAAATGAAATATAGATGATTTGGTATACGTAACTCTAGGTTAATTCCCATCAAAGTCCCGTAAAATGCCAAATTATCTAAAAGACTTGAGGAAATTAGGAGGAAGGTCACCTAATGGGCTAAGATTAAGGAAAGCATGAATTTATTGGCATGTCTTACAGGAATATTCTGTTCAAGCCATTTGTGTGTATCTCCCACCTATGATATTGAGTGGACTAGGGGCATCAACCCCTATCCACTCCCTATCATTAAGTGGACTAACTTTGGATGAATCATTGATTGACAATTTAGTGGATGAATGAACAAAGGGTTTGGAATATAAGAATCCTAAGATAAACCACTTTTGGTTCAAGAAAAATTCCACACCTCAAGTATTCTACGCGGTCTGTTTGGACACGTCAGGATAACTGGTTGACTCGTTTAAGTCCAATGTCACCTCCATCGTCTCTCTGATACTGTCTCCTTCCAAGTGATTACAGTCCAATTCACATGGATCCACTCAACACTGAACCACCTGAGGAAGCATGGGTCCACTCAGTAGAGACTTTGCAAATAGAAATGACTAAAGTTAAGAGTGGATTAGCTCAATTATTGCACCTGCTACGGAACCTTCCTAGGACTGATCCCAGGGTTGAACCAACATTGATTATAGGAGAATTGGAATAGAACGGACCTACGGGTTACCATAGGACTTCTATGCAAGTTGACTCAGGAAAAACAGAATCGGACAGGCCAACTGGCCAATGAGGAGTTTCAGCCACCCGTCCGAATGGTTAACGAGGAACCTATTTCTGAGTTCCTCTACCTAGGGTGGTGATTGAAGATGAGGAAGAGGATTTTGCGGTACATGTCCAAATGGAACCTCCAGAGATAGAGGGAGAAAGAAAAACCAAAGAGCAGTTGGAAAAGTTGGAAAATATGATCCGAGCAGGAAAGAGTTTGAAAAGTCAAGTAGTGGATTCTAATGAGATGAGTTTCTTTTCCAGGGCAAGGATTCCCGAGAAGTTCAACTGGCAAACCAATATATTTGATGGGTAAGGGGACCCCAAGGCTCATCTAAAGGTCTTCCTCAGCATCACCAAATCATTACAGCTTGCTGCCAATCAAATGGGACAGGCTTTCATGTGGACTCTATCAGGGCCAGCACTGAGGTGACTTACAAAGTTGGAATCTACCCAGACTCAGAATTGGATAATAGTGGTAAAAGCATTCACCAAGCAGTACTCGTACAACACTAAAGTAGATGTGAAGCATCGAGAACTTGAGACCTTAAGACAGCAGCCTAGAGAAGGATTCACCGCCTTCTTGATGAGGTTTAGAGACAAGGCCGCCAAGATGGTAGATCAACCTTCTGAAGTAGAATAAGTAGAAATGTTGATTAAAAATCTGTCCAAGCCTTACTATAATGCCCTCTACTATCTGCATCTATAAACTTTTGATGCTTTAATAGCCATCGGCACACGTGTCGAGAATAGAATCTTACAGGATCCACAATACCAAGGAGCTTCTTAAGATGTGGGAAAGAATTCTAGAGTTGGCCAAGGAAAGAATCTTGAAACCAATGTGGTAGAAGTGTGAGAGTAGCGGCTGGAGAAGATGCTTATGCGTTCCTCCCTTTGTGGGGGGGGGGAAGAAGGGCTTGCATCCATTCCATCCCCTCTCCTCTCTTTCTCTTTCATGAGGGAGGTCTGTGTCGTGTGTGCTTACCCTGTGAGCGCTGCACTGCCGTATCCTCACTTGGAGATACGTGGAGGCCTATTTCGTAAGAGTATAAAGTTCATCTTTCAAGACGGCGATTTGATGATGGTCCAATATGAGGATCGGAATCATACAAAAGGGTTTGGAGTCGCCACCTAGGATTATGGGCCTAGGACCCTGGGGTGGGCCCAATTCTTGAGAAAAGGGTGTGAAAGTTGGTCTGGTCCAAAGATTTAAGGTAAGTGTCAGGTTGTAGAATTGGGAAGGTGTTAGGCACTCAAACTACCCGGTTCGACCGGTCTTCCTACTAGATGCTTAAGAACGAACATTTTCTACAATTATTCCTATTCCGCATGCATGGCTAAGTTATCATAAATATATACATTGACTTTAAATAAATATATACCCTAATACAAAGTCAATAAAGAGTCTACATGATGACAATTCAGTTGAGAAATTATACCTAAACTTAACCCCTGTTTCGGGTCAAGAGGGTTGGACCCCTAATTAGCACTGGCTCGGACTCTCTTTTGGATTCTCCTGGCTTAGGGGAAGATGGTCTTAATCTTCAACTTCCTTTTCTCGAGAGATGTTAATTGGACAGAGTTCCGACTAGGAATGATTACCTTTGGATTTTGACTATGGTATTGATTCGGCAGAGTTTCTACTAGGGATGGGCTACTTCAGAGTTTTGACTGAGGTGGCACTCTGATAGAGCTTCCGCTAGGGATAGGCTATGGGAGGGTTAGGCTATGGGTATTCCGATAGAGCTTCCAATGGGTATAGGCTAATCCTAAGGATTGAGGAACTTCAAAGGCCTAAAGAACAATTCAAAGATCCGAAGAACACTTCAAATCTTATAGATCTCCACGAAGACTGGAAGAACCTCAAGAGGGGGTGGGAGACTAAGGAGAATTTTTCTGACGTAAAATATCACTCAAAGAAGACAAAGGATTGAGAAGTTTTGAAGGCCCGAAGAACACTTCGGATCTTATGAAGATCTCTCCGAAAGCTTGAAAAATATCAAGGGGGAAGGGGAGGAGAGAGGGCAGAGCTTCTCTTCCTAGGATGCTCACTTTGAGGCTTGGATGTTGTGGTGTGTAAAACCAAAGGGAGGGGGGTATTTATAGAATTCTTGAACCAATGGGGAGAGAAAGGGAATTCCCTTGGCCAATAGAAGGAAAAAGTGGTTCTTATAAGCCAATGGGAAGAAAAAATGAAAATTTGGGCCATTGGGGTGGGATATGTTTTTCTGGACTAATAGGAAAAGTGAGTCATTTTTTGGGCCAATGAAGTGAGAATATTCTTTTTTGACCAAAGGGAGGTCGCGACGTAGGGTATACTAGCGAGACAATGTAAAATGTGTAAACGGGTGAAGAGAAAATCTCTTCACCCACCGAGTAAGTGGAACTCAAATCCCAACCATTGACTGTGGCACACAAGGCTGGGTAGGGGTGCATGGGGCATGCATGGGTGCATGTGGGAGATGGGCAATAGGGGCACATTGGCTGGAAGGGTGCATGTGGGCTGGCCTATGGGCTAACCTACTGCTGCACATGGGTTGGCTTACGTGCATTGGCAGGCGAGCAAGTGGGTTGGCCTACGTTCACATGCAGGCTAGCCTGTGGCTGTTAGCAATTGGCCTATGTGCATGCATGGGCTGGCATGTGGCTGTGCACGAGCTCGCTTGTTGCTAGGAGTAGGTTGGCCCAGGTGACATGCGCACGGAAAAAGATAATTTTCCAGGGAAGATTACGAGAGATCTGACAGTCCGATTGTGACTTACCATATATCGTCGGAATCATATTTCCGAGTACTATCCATTTGTATAGTCATTTGACCAGATTCCTTTATATATAAAAAGTCAAAATTGGACCCTCTTTTCTCCCGCGTGAGATTTCTGGGGTTTTTAGGTAGGGGATGTTTTTGGGTTTCCTTAGTCAATCATCATCTCTATTGATTGGAAGCAAGAAGTCATGTCCAAGATCCGCATTTCATTATAGCCAGAGGGGGTGACAAAATTGGATGTCTACAGAATACCCCTCTTCGGCCAAGGCCTGTGCCAACAGCCAAAGGGTAAAGAAAAGAACAACCACATTTTGTCACCCGGAGCATGTACTACCGTCATTTTGTTCATTAATGATGGAGTTATAAAATGCAACAGGTAATATCTTTTAACTAATTTAAAGTTTGAGACTTACCTAGATTGCTAATTTGTAGGAAAGAAATTCACTACTCTTCCAATCCTACAAAAGACTCTAGTACTTGATCTTTGTCTTTTCCTATCTTGGGCTTTTATGTGCCAGTCTAGGGAATTTAGTCTCTAGGTTGGGTCTTTCGACCCAATCTGAGCTATCTAGAACTGTCAACTACAAGAAAGAAATTTGCTACTCTTTCAATCTTGTAAAAGAAAAATATTTGGATTCCTGAATTTTCCTTGGCTGGGCTTCAATGTGCCAACCAAGGGAATTCGTCAATGAGATCAGGCCACTCGGAGCCGATTCAAAGAGATTGGGCCACCTAGGGCCGGTTTAATGAAATTGGGTCGGGTACATGCAATTGTTTCTTTTCTTGACTTTCCCTTGATTCTTGATTTTTTGCTCTTTGCTTTTGATTTGATTTTTACTTTGAATTTTGACTATGAAAAATTCTTTACCTACCAATAAAATTTTGACATTTATCTTCCTCTTTTCCTTATGATATAATTTTCACCTACTTGAATTTGAATTTTACTCTCCCTTTGATTTTTATCTTCCACTTCCATGTGATATATTTTTTACCCACCACATGAACTTGAATTTTTCTTTCCCTTTGATTTTTACTTTCTATTTCCATGAGATATAATTTCCACCTACCACAAAATAATTTTGAACTTGGAATTAGATTTGTACCTTGGAATTGGAATCTCAATTTTTTTTTTGGGAAAACAAATTTTTTACCCATAAAATGCCCCCCCATTTGTTTATTCCTCATTCTGACTTTTCTGAGTTATGAACGATTTGTGAGTGAGTGAGTTCGGGTTTTGGAATCTTCTCAAGAATCCAAACCTTTTTACCTTTTTTTGGATTTCTTCAAATTTTTTTCCGAAGATCTTCAGGTTTTCCTTGAAGTTTTTCATCTTTCTCTTGAAGATCTTCATAGTTCTTGAGGAAGGAGTCCTTTGGAGAATTTGACATCTTTTTGGGATTTTGTGCAAATTGGGGAACTTCTTGGAGCTTTTTATGATTTTGGAAAATATGACAGAAAATAGAAAGAGAAAGACTTGTGGAGAAGTCCAGTTGGATGGTTGTAGCAATTCTTCTCAAAGGGATGAGGGCCTTGTAGATTGGTACTCCGGACAGAGTCTCCATAACACTCAGAACCATATTTGTAACTCAGTATGGGGCTCTTGCGTAAGTCTTTACATTTCATTCATTGTTTGCTCATTTATTATATTTGTTTTTTTTTTTATTTATCATTTTTTATAGTTATCTTTTTTATTATCATGAAGGGGGGGTACCACCAACCTTGGCCCTGTATGGCCATCTGAACATGGTTCGAGTATGGTACAAGATGCTTCCCCGCAGAGTAAAGGAGATGGTTGACTCATCTTGCCTGAGTCGATTAGCTTTCATAGAGACTAGGAAATTCAGTCCGGTATTGGTAATGGCCCTAATGGAGCGATGGTGGCCGAGTACCCACTCCTTTCATCTTCCTGTTGGTGAGATCACCATCATGCCCCTGTGCTTCTATGCCTTGATAGGCATACCATTTGGGGGGAGACCCTTGACCCTTCTTGAGACTCCAACAGCCAGGGAGTTTGCAGACTTGACAAGCATTGATATTACGAATGATCAGACACATATCTGCCTTGGTGAGATTGGTGCACGTTGGTGGAGCACTAGCCTAGGGGTAAACCCTGGTAACATTGCACAAGTAACCTGCTCCTTCCTATTGTTTGTTGTGGATTAGTGTCTCTTTAGTGATCTCTGAGGAGGTATGGATATTAGCCTGGTAGCCTTCTTCCAGAATCTTTGGGGGATGATAGACTCTTGGGATTGGGGCGGGGCTGCCTATGCATACCTTTTGTGGACCCTAGACCTGTTATCATATGGAAACCGAGGTCTCAAGGGAGCAGGCTACATTCTCCAGGTAATTCTTGTACTCATTTCCTTTCATTTGGTTACATTTCTTTACTTTGATTTTTTAAATCAGCCTTGGTGCTTTGAGCACCTGGAGATTATAGCCCCCAAGCTGAAAGACCCTCGAGCATTACCCTTTCTCATAGTCACGAGATAGGAAAACAGTCGGCTACTTAGGGGTCGGTGCCATCCTCCAAGGACCACTACTCGTTCTCTTCTGAACGGCCTTATAGAGGTATGCCACATTTGTCATTAAATTTCCTTCCGTCCTATGCTATACTTACTTCTTCTTGGATTTGCAGGTCACTTGGAGGCCGCTCCAACCTCTTACATTCCCAAACCTTGATGAAGTTGCTTTGGCTAGGTATCTATCTGAGAACCAGGTCATATTCAAGGGCATTTTGGGCCATGCCTGGTACTTGGGAGAGAGAGTCATACCCCAGTGGTCAGATTTCAAAGCATGCCTTTCTCCTTGTCTCTCTCCTCCCACCATGCATTCTCTGAAGTTCATTCCTGCAGACCAGATTGAGAGGCTAGCAGATGGAGTATGGGATGACTCATTCCTTGACCGGGATAGGGACTACAAAACCTTCCTTGAGGAGGAGATAGTATGCACCCCTCTTGGCCCTGATGGTCCAGAGGTATGTTGCCCTTTCTTGAGTATTTCCTTCATGCTTCAATTTCTTTTTGCCTTGGTCTTGACTAATGTTCTTTTAGGGGAGAACACAATGTCTAAATCTTTCTACAGTTTAGTCACACGTTAGTGCTAATTGTCCATCACAAACTGGACCCTCTACTAGTGCGGGTGGGTCTCTCAGGATATCCACCATCCCCTTCCATGGCTTCCCAGGTTGGTGCTATCCCAATGCAACCAATCCTAGCCTTCCACATCTTCTGGAGCGAAGAACAGATGTAGATGCATCCCTTGGGTTGCCCATTCCTTATGATTATGTAAGTATCTGACCATCCCTCAATTAACTTTCGACCTCCTTTGACTGATACGCTCTTTCTCAGGTGTCTCTGGAGGTCTATTCTGAGATCAGGATGATGCATCATGGCTTGTGTGAGGCGATGATTGCCAAGGTATTTTTTATCTCTTTTTTCTTTTTGCCCTTCTTCTTTCACTACTCTTCTTCTTGATCCTCTCCTATATTTCTTAAGACGGAAGGATTGTTTCCTTGGAGAGCCAAGTCAACACATGTATATTTTTTCTTTTTCTTTTCCCTCCCCCTGTTTGTTCACTTTTTTTATTTTAGCATTTTATGGATGGAAACCTATCCTTGGCACAAAGAAAATTTCCTTTTATTTATGGTTTGGGAATGTTTAGGTAAAATTAATTCCACAACTCAAGACTTCAATAGAACAATAGGGATAACACGAAAATCCAAGTATTTCCTCATTTTACTACCAAGCGAATTACAAGAAAATAACTTTCCTACCATAAATGGGATAGATAGGTAACAATGTAGGGAGACAATTCTTGGGGTGGGTAAAAGTTCACCAACTCCTCTGGGTCGCCTGCTTCCAGTCCATATTGTTGGCTGATATAAGTGGGCAAGTAAAAAGACGTATGAGTCAATCCAATGAACCTGATGTAATTGTATCCAGGGGTCTTCATCAGAAAATCCCCCTGTGGCTTCCCTAGGCATCTCCATGCAATGTCCTTTGTAGTTCTTCCTTGTAGGTACTCTTTCCAATAAAAAATGAGCTTGAACTCCGAGGCTTCCCTCCTTTCCTGGTAACAAAGAGCTCTGAGTCGGCATTCTTTGAATGGCCTGTTTAGCTTCAGTTTATCAAGTAGTCATAGTTGGAAAATGGTGGGGCTTCCATGATAATGATCAAGTCTGAACCTATGGCTATGGCTCATATCATCAAGTCCTTTGAATGTCTCTGCAAAGACTGTGTGAATGATATCTCTTCCTTTCTTTATTGCTTTATCACTTCTATTAGGACAGTTGGTGCACCACGTCTCAGAGTTCGGAGAATATAGCGAGCTATCATGCATAGTAGATAAGCATCCTGTGACCTTTGCTGATGGATTTCCCCTAGTGGTAGGTATTGACTGAAGTGGACACCTTCAGAATATCAATCTTTTCATATCTGATGAATTGCTTCATTTCCTCCTTTTTCCATCAGAAAAAGTCCTGAATCTCTACTGAGTGATCTTTCTTCAAAGATGGTTGAATCAACTTGCTCTTAGGTGGAGATAACACATAAACTCAGAATTCCTCGAGAGTTGGATGGATCTCAACTAATCCAAATTGAACACATAAAGATTGGTATCCTAGTGTTGAGTCACTTATTGGAGTACACGGTGATGTAGCTTTATGCACCCGATCCGACCAAGCATCGACATAATCACGGATTCTAGTAGTCTTGGTGCCCTCATGTTTATGTCCAAGGTCCATTTTCTCAACGTCTCATTCAACAAGTTCATGACTTTTCCTCTAACCATCACAAACAAAAGGGAAGACGATGATTTATCAAGTATCACTCATTAGCTAATGACACAAACCAAACCTTCACCACTGTTGTATCAAACACACTCTTTTATTTTTACTGATCAAGGATGAGGAATAAATTGACCTTGATAAACTAGTGCCATGTGGTAACTTTTGGGAGATGGAATTCTGAATACGAATCTAGAGGACCATGGACGGATGACGGATGTCCAATAGCCTTGCATGCCAAATGAAAATTCATGGGGGACACAAGCTATGATGATCTTTTTAGATACCTTGATTATTAATTTAGGAACCAATTTATTGCCTTGATCTGGTTGAGACTGCACTTGCACATGTCAAGTTGCCAATATATCCCTTGAGAGGAATCAAGTCTGACGTAGTTTGGGCTATTCACCCTATTAGACATAGTATCTCTTAAGTTGATCCATGTTGACCAGTTCGGTATTTCTTCACCACTGTGGTCTATGAGTTTTATAGCTTTGCCTAGTAGAATTTCTTTGACAATGAATGGGCCACTCTAGTTGGGCCTGAACTTCCCTCTTGGGTCATAAATTGGGGCTCTTTGCCCTCGAACAAGTTCCCCCTCTTCTATGTGATGGGGCTTCACATTCTTGTTGAAGGCCTTTGCCATTCTCAGTTGATATTTCTTCAAATTATCCATGGCCTTCATATGCCTTTCGTCGAGAAAGTTGAGGTCATCGTGTCTAGCCTTCACCCATTCTCCTTCAGGTAACTGACTATCAAGAAGCACTCTTAAGGTTGGTACTAAGGTTTCCATAGGCAGCATTGCTTCAACCCTATACACCAAAGAGAAAGGAGTTGCCCCTGTAGAGGATTGCACAGAAGTCCGATATGCCCATAGGGCAAGGGGTAACTTATCCGCCCAATCCTTATGCGTTTCAGCCATTTTCTGTAGGATGACTTTGATGATTTTGTTGGCTACTTCTACTGTCCCATTAGTCTATGGCCTTTAAGTGGTAGAACAATGCCTTCTGATACCAAACTTTGTGTAGATTTTATCGGTTTTGCCCCAGAAATGGGATCCCTGATCCGATATTAACTCTTGAGGTACTCCATATCGACTAATGATGTTTTCTTGGATGAATTTTTCCACCTTAGTAGATGTAAAGACTGCATATGATTGGGTTTCTACCCACTTGGTAAAGTAATCGATAGCTACCAAGATGAACTCGTGACCATTGGATGCCTTGGGGTTGATCTTCCCAATGATATCAATGCCCCAAGTGGAGAATGGACAAGCAGAACTGAGTGAGTACAACTCCATTGGCGGGATATGTATGATACTAGCAAATATCTGACATTTGTGACATTTCTTGACAAAACTCACACAGTCTGCTTCCATTATATTCCAGTAGTATTCCAACCTAAGAATCTTCTTAGCGAGCATCTTGGCATTCATATGGGGCCACAGAGGCCTTGATGAATTTCCTCCATTATGGTTATAGCTTGTTCTTCATCCACACACAGTAACTGTATTCTGTCATAGGACCTCTTGTGCAACAAGTCTTCTTGAAGGATAAACTAGGTGGCATATCTTCTTAAAAATTTCTTTTCTCTTTCTATGGCTTCAACTAGGTATGTCCTTTCTCTAACGAAATCCACAATATGATCGAACCAAAACCGACCATCTATGGTGAGAGAGTTCACCGAATTGTGATAAATGGGCCTACTTCTTTGTTCTACCAAGAATGGTCGGACCCTAGCCATAGGGTTACATTCTAACATAGATGCCAAGGTCACAAGGGCGTCGGCGAACCTATTGTTATCTCTCTAAAAGTATTTGAATGAGATCTTCTCAAAGTGTTCAATCACCTCTTCCAGATGTTCTTGGTATGGTTTCACCTTTTCATCTCTGATTTTCCACTTTCCTTGTGTCTGACAAATGACAATGGATGAATCTCTGTACACTTTAATCCTTTTGCACTCCAATAATCAGGGCCATTTCTAGTCCCAACGCACAAGCTTTATATTCAGTAATATTGTTGATACAGGGGAAGTCGAGGCGGAATGACGAAGGCAAGTAAAGGCCATCAGGAGTGACAAGCAACATTCCCATGCCACACCCCTTTTCATTTGTTGCTCCATCAAAGTACAATTGCCATTCATTAGTTGTGTCTTCTTTTTCTATTGCTATGATTTCTTCATCAAAAAAAGCATCATCCAGGGCTCTTCCATCTTCTATGGGGTAGGCAGCCAAATGATCGGCTATAGCCTACCCCTTGATAGATTTTTGAGTAACATAGGTGATGTCAAATTCTGATAGTAGGAGCAGCCACCAAGCCATCCTTCCTGTTAGAGATGGTTTCTCAAAGAGGTACTTGATTGGATCCATCCTTGAGATCAAACGTATTGGATAAGCCACCATATGGTGTTGCAGCCTTTTTGTTGCCCAAATCAGTGCGGCACAAGTTTTTTTCAAAGATGTGTACCGCGTCTCATATTCCAAGAACTTCTTGCTGAGGTAATATATGGCATGCTCTGTCCCCTTTTTCGTCTCTTTTTGTGCTAGCAATGAACCCATGGAATAGTCTCCCATTGATAAGTATAACAGAAGTGGTTCTCCTTCCACTGGTGGTGTTAATACTGGTGGGTCCATGAGGTATCCTTTGATCTTATCAAAATCTTGTTGGGATTGATCATTCCATTCTATGTGCTGATCCTTTAGAAACTTGAAGATTGGTTTGCAAATTGTAGTCAACTGAGCTATGAATCTACTGATACATTGGATATGACCTAAAAATCCTCATATCTACTTCTCAGTGCGAGGCGTGGGCATTTCTTAAATTGCCTTGATCTTGATAGGGTCGACCTCAATACCTCTTTCACTCACCAAGAACCCTAACAATTTTCCTGTTGTTGCCCCAAAGACACACTTCTGAGGGTTCAACCTCAGCTGATACTTCTTGATTCTTTCAAAGAATCGCCTTAATACGGGAATATGCCCTTGCCTATCTTTTGACTTCACTATCATGTCATCCACATAGACTTCTAGATCTTTGTGCATCGCGTCATGTAATATGGTCGCAGCTACTCTCTGATAAGTTGCCCCTGCATTATTCAGTTCAAAAGGTATCACCTTATAATAATAGGTTCCCTATGGAGTGGTGAAGGCTATCTTCTCCTAATCTTCGGGGTGCATGCTCACTTGGTTGTATCCCGAGAATCCATCCATGAATGATAACACGGCATACCGTATCATGTTATCAACCAATACATCAATGTGAGGTAATGGGAAGTCATCTTTAAGGCTCACCTTGTTGAGATCCTGAAAGTCTACGCACATTCGTATTTTACCATTCTTCTTTGGCACTGGTACAATGTTGGCCAACTGTGAGGGTATTGGCCGGAGATGGGCTAGACTATCCATCCCCATCCTCTCTCCTCTCTCTCTCTTCACTTTCATGTGTGGGGGAGGGGTTCGAGTCGTGTGTGCTTCGCTTGTGGGATATTTCGCAAGAGTGTAAAATTCATCATTTGAGATGGGGGTTTTGATGATGCTCCAATTTGGGGATCAGGATCATGCAAATGGGGTTTAGAGTCACCACCTAGGGTTATGGACCTAGGACTCGGGGGTGGGCCCAATTCCTGAGAAAATGGCCGAAAATTTGGTATGGTCCAGAGATTTGGGGTAAATGTCAGGTTACAGAGTTGGGAAGGTGTTAAGCACCCAATCTGCGCGGTTCAACCAGTCTACTTGCTAGATGCTTGAGAACAAACATTTTTCATAATTATTACTATTCCACATGTATGGCTAAGTTATCACACATATATGCATTAATTGAATTAAGTCTACTATATACACTAAGACAAGGTCTGTTTAAAGTCTACATTATGACAAGTTGGTTGAGAAATTATATCTGAATTTAACCCATGTTTCGGGTCAAGAGGGGTGGGCCCTTGATTAGTATCGGCTCAGATTGCTTTTCATATTCTCCTAGCTCAGGGGAAGATGGTCTTGACCTTCAACTTCCTTTCTTGAGTGATGCTGATTATGATGGTATCAGAACAGAGTTCTGACTAGGAATGGTCATTTTCGAATTTGGATTCAGAAAATTTAGGGAAGGATATTTCTGGGCTTGGGATGAGGTGGCACTTCGGCAGAGCTTCTGCTTGGGATAGGCTAAGGGAGGGCTAGGCTAAGGTAGCACTTCGACAGAGCTTCTACTGGAAATGGCTATTTCTAAAAATATTCCAGGGACACTCGAACAGAGGTTTGGCTCGAAAAAGCTATTTCTGAAAAGAAACGGGTTGACCTAAAAAATGGATTGAAGAACTCCAAAGTCCCAAAGAACACTTTGAAGATCCGAATAGAGTTTCAGATATTAACAAAGATCTCTTCATAGACCCAAAGAACCTCAAAAGGGGGATTTCTATCTCAGGAATGCTCAAGAACGCTCAAGAACACTTAAGAACACTCAAGGGAGATGGCTCAAGAACATACTATTTTTGGCTAAAAATTGGATCTAACTAAGAATTTGGATTGAAGATCTTCAAGATCCCGAAGAACACTTCGAAGATCCAAATGATTTTTTGGATCATGATGAAGATCACTCCGAAGATCAAAGGAAAATCAAGAGGGGGAAGGAAAATTTCACTCTGAAAGAGGAGGGGGATTCTAGTGTGTGTTTTCTTCTAAGGGAGGGGGTATTTATAGTTTTTTTCAGCCAAATAGGAGAGGGGAAATTCCTTTATCCAGTGGACAAAAAGGGGGCTCTTGCTTAAAGTGAGGAGATAGGATTTTTGTCCAATGGGTAAAGGGGGGTTGAAGACAGAAAAGGGTGGGGAGGGCTTTTATCCAGTGGGTAAAAAGGGGATTTTCAAAAAAATGGGAGGAGAGAGAAATTTTAGCTAAAAAAAGGTGATTTTTGAAAAAACGGGAGGAGAGAGAAATTTTAGCCAAAAAAGGTGATTTTCAAAAAAATGAGTGGAGAGAGAAAGTTTAGCCAAAAAAAGGTGATCTTCGAAAAAAAGGGAGGGCAGAGAAACTTTAGTCAAAAAATGTGATTTTTGAAAAAGCGGGAGGAGAGAGAATCTTTAGCCAAAAAAGGGTGATTTTTGAAAAAGTGGGAGAAGAGAGAAGGTTTACCCGGAAAAGGTAGTTTTCAAAAAAGTGGGAGGAGAGAGAAGGTTTAGCCCGAAAAGGTAGTTTTTGGAAAAGCAGAAGGAGAAAGAAGGTTTAGCCGGAAAAGGTAGTTTTCAAAAAAGTGAGAGGAGAAAGAAATCTTAGGCAGGTAATGTGGGTGATGTCACGGGTGTGCGAATGTATGGCTGTGTAGGCAATGTGCACAGCGGGTGCATGCACACGTGAGTGTGCGGGCAATATACACAGTGTGCGGGCTACCTGCGCATGGTGCAGGCAAGGTGTGCATGGCCATGCAGGCAAGGTGTGCACAACATACAGTAAGGGCATGCACACCTTACAGTGGGGGCACGCACACTGTGCAGTAGGGGAGTGCACGTGTGCGGTGGGGCCATGCACATTGTTCCGTGGGGGCATACATGCTTACGGTTGGGGCGTGCACGCGTGCGGAGGGGCAGTGTACACTGTGTGGCGGGGACGTACACACTTGCGGTGGGGGCACGCACACTGTATGGCGGGGGCGCACAGCATACGGTAGGGGTGTGCAGGGCCATGTTGGGGTGTGCATGGTTGTGTGCATGGTTGTTCATGGCATGGTTGCATGCATGTGTTGCAACCTGTGGTTAGTGAGCACGCACGCGGGCTGGCCTGTTGGCCAGAGTGCGCAGTGCGCATGCGATTATGAATTTTTTCAATGATGATTACGGGAGATCCATCAGTCCGATTTTGGCATATCACATATCATCGGAATTGTATTTTTGAGCACTATTCATCTATACAGTCATCTTGACCGGATTTCTTCGTATACAAAAAGCCAAAATTGGACCCCTTCTCTCCTGCATGAGGATTTCTAGGGTTTTAGACTCAAGAGTGTTTCGGGGTTATCTAGGTGGGTAGGAGATGAATTTTAGGATGTTTGGGTTAGGTGAGGGATTTTTCCAGGTTTCCAGTAGGACTGTCCATGTGCACGACATATGTGTGGGAATGCATAATTTTCTGGGGATGATTGTCGGAGATCTGTCGACCTAATTTTAATGTAGCATATATCATCGAAATCATGTTTCTGAGCACTATTTATCTGTATGGTCATCTTGACCAGATTCCTCCATATATAAAAAGTCAAAATTAGACCTTCCTCTCTCCCGCATGGGGATTCTAGGGTTTCTGATAGGGAATGTTTCCATCGGCATCTCTATCGGTCAAAAGCCGAAAGTCATGCCCAAGATCCATATTTCATCATAGCTAGAAGAGGGTGACAAAATTGGGTGTCTACAGAATGACCCTCTCTGGCCAAGGCCTGTGCCAACGGCCGAAGGGCAAAGAAAAGAATGACCACATTTTGTCACCTAGAGCATATACTGCTGCCATCTTGCTCAGTTATGATGGAGTTGAAAAAATGCAACAGATAATATCTCTAAAGTTTTAGGACTTACCTGGGATGCCAATTGGGGGAAAGGAATTTGCTGCTCTTCCAATCCTGCATAAAAAGTTAGTACTTGAAGGGCCTCGCATGTGCCAGTTCAAGGAATATGGTCTCCAACTTGGGTCTGGACTATCTGGGACCGATGGTTACAAGAGAGGAGTTCGTTGCTCTTCCAATCTTACAACAAGTAAAAAAAAAAGTTTGATGCTTAGATTTTCCTTAGTTGGGCTTCACATGTGCCAGTTCAGGGATTTGGTCTATGAGATTGGGCCGCCTAGGGCTGGGTTAACAACATTGGACCACCTAGGGCCGTATAAAAGTGATTGGCCCGCCTGGAGCCGAGTAAATGCAATTGGGAAACTTGGGGCAGAGTCAATGAGATTGGGCCGCCTGGGGCCGGGTAAATTATGTCTTCTCTTGATTTTTCCTTGATTCTTGATTTTTGGTTTAGAATTTGATTTTTTATTTTGATTTGGAATTTGATTCTTGATGTTGATTTAGAATCTTTTGATTCTTGATGCTTGATTTGGAATCTTAAATTTTATTTTTTTTGGAGAATTTTTTTATATAAAATGGGTCCCCTCCCCTGTTCATTCTTCATTCTAACTTTTCTAAGGGAAGTGAGTTCCTGGAACCCTCCTATTTTTCTTGAATTTTCTCATCTTGTTCTTGAAGTTTGTTCTTGGTGTTCTTCATTTTTCTCTTGGAGTTCTTGAAGATATTCATCTTGTTCTTGAGGGAGGAGCTATTTGGAGAATTTGACATTCTCGTAGGATTTTATGTAAATTGGGAAACTTTCTAGGGCTTTTTGCAAATTAGGAAAGTTTCTGGAGGCTTTTTACAATTTAGGAAAGTTTCCAAGGCTTTCTATAGGGCCGAAAGGAGGAAGAGGAAGACTCTGGGAGAGGTCCAGCTTAAGAGTTAAAGCAGTCCTTCCCATAGGGATGAGGGCCTAACCTATTGGTATTCCAGGAAAACCCTTCACAACAGCTGAAATCACATCTGCAACTTCATATGGGGTTCTTGGGTAAGTCTTTACATTTTATTCATTATTTTGATCATCTTTTATTCCCATTTTGTATTGTTTTTGCTTTTTGCTGCTTCTTTTCTTTTACTATTTATTTATTATTTTCATTAGCATGAGGGGAAGGAACCACCTACCTTGGCCTCCTATGGCCATACGAACATGGTTCAGTCCCGGCATAAGATGCTCCCTCGCAGGGTGAAGGAGATAGTTGATGATACCTATATGTGCCGGCTGGCCCTTGTAGAGACCCGAAAGTTTAATCCGGCATTAGTGGGGGCCCTAATGGAGTGGTGGTGGCCGAGTACTCACACTTTACACCTTCCTGTTGGCGAGATCACTATTACGCCAATGTGCTTCTATGCCTTGATGGGCATTCCATTTGGGGGTAGAACCATGACCCTACCCGCAGGATTCCCGACTACCAAGGAGTTCACAGATCTGATCGGTATCACCATTAAAGAAGGCCAGATGTGCATCCACCTAGGAGAGATTAGTGCCCAATGGTGGAAAGTTGGCCTGGGGGAGAATCCAGGAAAAATGTCTAACATAGCACGTTCCTTCCTACTATTTGTCGTGGGCAATGACCTCCGAGGGGGAGTAGATATCCGTCTGGTGTTCGTCCTTAAAGATCTTCGCACAGTAGATACCTTGGACTGGGGCAAGGCTGCCTATGTATATCTCCTACGATCCCTAGACCTGCTGTCCTATGGGGATAAGGAACTCAAGGGGGCAAGCTACATCATCCTGGTAACTTTCCTTCTCATATCTATTTTCTTTCAGTCATTTGGTCTGCACTTTCTTACTTTGATTTCTTAAAACAGCCCTAGTGTTTTGAGCATCTGGGAACCATAGCCCTTAAACTGAGGGATCCTGAGACATTCTTCTTCCCCCCGGCCACAAAATAGGGAGATAATCAGGTGGTCCAGGCCCGACGCCATCCTCTAGGGACCACTGCTCGTTCTCTTTTGAATGATCTCACTGAGGTATGACATGTCTGATATTGAAATTCTATTCGCCTGATGTTGTACTTACCCTTCTTGGTTTTTTAGGCTATTGGAGACCATTACATGACCTTATGTTTCTAGATTCTGAGAGAGTCGTCTAGGTTTATCAACTATCTGAGAACCAAGTCCTTTTCCAGGGCCTGTCGTGCCATGCTTGGTTCTTAGGAGAGAGAGTAGTTCCCCAGTGGTCAGACATAGATCCACGCCCTTCTCCTGGTCTTCTTCCACCCACTATGCATTGTCCAGAGATTTTTCCTGCAGATGAGATGAAGTACTTGGCTAATGGAGTATGGAAGGACTCCTTTCTTGATCTGGATAGGGACTACGGAGCCTTCCTGGAGGAGGAGACAGTGCGCACCCCTCTCGGTCCCAATGGTCCAATGGTATGTTACCCTTTCTTGAGTATTTCTTATAGATTCCTCCTTGTTTTGGTCTTGATTGATGTTCTTTCAGGGGAGAGTGAGACGTGTAGATCCTTCTGTTGTTCGGTCGCATGCCAGTGCTACTAATCTTTCACAAATAAGGCCCTCTACCAATGTCGGAGGGTCTCTCAGAGTTGGTAACATCCCTTTTCGTGGCTTCCCTACCTAGACCTATCCCAACGCGACCAACCCCAGTCTCCCTCATCTTTTGGAGTCGAATACAAATGTAGACGCTTCCCTTAGGCTGCTTATTCCTTATGGTTATGTGAGTATCTGATCATTTTCCAATTAAATCTTAACTTCCTTTGGCTGATATGCTCTTTCTCAGGTGTCCTCGGAGGTCTATGCTGAGATTAGGAGGATGCACTATGGCCTGTGCGAGGTGATAGTTACCAAGGATCAGGAGATTTCTCAATAGGGTGCACTGATTGAAGACCTGACCCAAAGGCTGAAGCAAGTTGGAGTAGCATCTATAGACTCCCCAGTGCTTCATGAGGATGGTTCAGAGTATGGTTTAGATGATGGCTTCTGACCCATAGGGATTTATTCCTATATTTCCTGCAAACATAAATACATGGATATTTTCTTTCTTTTTTCTTTTTCCCTCCCCTTGTTTGTTCATTATTTTATTTCAGCATCCCTATGAAAACTTACTTTTGGCATAAAGAAAATCTTTCTTCCTTTTTTTTTTTTTTTATTTGTTTGCAATGCTGAGGCACAATCAATTCCATAACTCAAGTCATAATTAGAATAATCGAGATAACGCGAAAATCCATATACTTCCTCATTCCATTACCAAGTGAATTACATAAAAAGGGGGACCACTTTCCTACCACAGACGTGATAGGTGAATAACAAGGTGGGGAGACAATTCTTGAGGTGGGTGAAAGTTCACTAACTCTTCAGGGTCCGTCTCCTCGAGCCTGTATTGTTGGCTGATGTACTTAGGGAAATAAAAGGACGTGTGAGTCAATCCCATCAATTTGACATAGTTGTGGCTAGGGTTCTTCATTAGAAAATCTTCTTGTGGCTTCCTTGGGCACCTCCATGCAATATCCTGCACAGTCCTTTCCTATAGGTGCTTTTCCCAGTTGGTGATAAGGTTAAATTCTGAAACTTCTCTCTTATCTCGATAATAAAAAACTCTAAGTGGGCTTCCCCTTAATGGTGTGAGCTTCAGTTTCTCGAGGAGCCAAATCTAAAAAATAGCAGGACTTCCTTGATAATGATCTAGTTTGAATTTATGGCCATAGCTCATGTCATCAAATCCCTTGAACGTTTCTGCAAGAACCGTAGGGACGATTTCACCTCCCTTCTTCAACTGTTTTACTACCTCAATTAGAATAGATGGTGCACCATGTCCAGGAGTGCGGAGAACATAACGAACTATTATACAAAATAAATAAGCATCTAGGGATCACTACTAATGGATTCCTCCCATTGGTAGATATTGGATGAAGATCTGAGCCATCTTTAGAATGTCGATCTTCCCATACCTGACAAATTGCTTTATTTCTTCTTCTTTGCATCCGAAGAAATCCTGAATTTTCTCTAAGCAATCTTTTTTTAAAGAAGGTTGGAACAAACTGCCTTTGGGTGGAGATAGCATACAAACCAAAAATTCTTCAAGCATTGGGAAAATCTCTGCGAATCCAAGCCGAAATACATGCAGGTCGGCATCCCAGTGTTGAGACACCTGTCAGAGTAATTAGTGATGTAGGTTCACACATCCAACTTGGCTAAGAAATGACACATTCATGGATTCCAGTAATCCTAGTGCCCTCATATTTGTGTCTAAGGTCCATTTCCTCAATGTCTTATCCAACTAGCTCTTCAATTTTCTTGAAACCAATACAAACAATGAGATATGATGATTTATCAAAGCATTACTCATTAGCTAATGATTCAAACAGGCATTTACCACTGTCACATCAAGCTCTTCTTTTTTTTCTTTTTTTCTTGACTGACCAAAAGTGGAGAACAAACTAGCCTTGATAAACTAATGTCAGGTGGTGACTTTCTTTTCAGGGGATAGAATCCTTGATAAGAATGGATGGACCATAGGTGAATGACAGATACCTAATGGCCTTGCATGCCAAATGGTAATTCTTGGGGGATAGAATCTTAGGTAAGAAGTGATGGACCAATGGGTGGATAACAGATACCTAATGGCCTTTTATGCCAAATGGCGATTCTTAAGGGACACAAACTATGATGATCTTTTAAGGTACTTTGATTATTAATTAAGAAACAAATTTATTGCTTTAGATGGTTGAGACCGCAGTTGCACATGTCAAGTTGCCTATGTGTCCCTCAAAAGGAATCAATTCTGACATAGTTTAGGCTATTCACCCTTTCAGTTGGGCCTGAATTTCCCTCTTGGGTCATGAATTGGAGTTCTTTGTTTTTGAAGAACAAGTTTGCCCACCTCTATATGGTGGGGCTTCACATTTTTATTAAGGGCCTTGGCCATTCTTAGTTGATACTTCTTCAGATTATCCATGGCCTTCATGCGCCTTTCATCAAGAAAATTAAGCTCGTCATATCTGTCCTTCACCCACACTCCTTCAGGTAGTTGACTATCAAAAAGCACCCTTAGGGATGGTACCGGGATTTCCATGGGTAGAACTGCCTCAACTCCATACACCAAAGAGAAAGGAGTTGCCCCTATCGAAGATTGAACAGAAGTTCAGTATGCCCATAAGGCAAGGGGTAACTTATCAACCCAATCCTTGTGTGTTTCTGCCATTTCTGTAGAATGACTTTGATATTCTTGTTAAATACTTCTACTGCCCCTTTGGTCTGTGGCCTGTAAGTTGTAGAGTGATGCCTTCATACCAAATTTTGTGCAAATTTTTTTGATCTTGCCCCAGAAGTGGGATCCTTGATTTGATATCAATTCTTGTGGTACTCCATATCAGGAAATAATGTTTCCCTGGATGAACTTGGCCACCTTAATAGATGTGAGGATTGCATAGGACTGAGATTCTATCCATGTGGTGAAATAATCAATGGCTACCAAGGTGAACTCGTGGACGTTGGATGCTTTAGGGTTGACCTTTCTAATGATATCAATGCCCCAAGTGGAGAATGGCCGAGGTGAACTGAGTGAATGCAACTTTGTTGGTGAGATATGTATGTTGTTAGCAAATATTTGACACTTGTGGCATTTCTTGACAAAGTCCACGTAATCCGCTTCCATTGTGTTCCAGTAATATCCTAACCTGAGGATTTTCTTAGAAATAACTTGGTATTCATGTGGGGTCTACAAAGACCTTGATGAATTTCTTCCATTATAGTTGTAGCTTGTTCCTCATCTACACACAACAATTGTATTCCATCATAGGACCATTTGTATAATAGATCCTCTTGGAGAATAAACTAGGTGGCATATCTTCTCAGAAACTTCTTTTCTTTATCAGTTGCTTCAATTAGATACTTCCTTTCTTTGATGAAATCCACTATGTGAGTGAACCAAGACCGACCATCCATAGTGAGAGAGTTCACTGAATTCTGATAAATGGGCCTACTTCTTTGTTCAACTAAGAATGGTCAGACTTAGCCATAAGGTTACACTCTACCATAGAAGCCAAGGTTGCAAGGGCATCAGCAAACCTGTTATTATCCCTCTGGAAGTATTTGAATGAAATTTTTTCAAAGTGTTTAATCACCTCTTCTAGATGTTCTTGATATGACTTTAGCTTCTCATCTCTAGTTTTCCATTTTCCCTGTGTCTGATAGATGACAATAGATGATTCTCCATAAACCTTAAAGCAGTTTCGAGCCCCAAAGCACAAGCTTCATATTTGGCAATATTGTTGGTACAGGAGAATTCGAGGTGAAATGATGAAGGCAAATAAAGACCGTCAGGAGTGACAAGCAATACTCTTGCACCACATCCCTTCTGATTGGCTGCTCCATCAAAGAATAACTATCTTTCATTAACTATATCTTCTTCCTCTACCACTATGATTCCTTCATTGGGAAAGGCATCATCCAAGGACCTTCCATCTTTTGTGGAGTGGACAGCCAAATGATCATCTATGACCTGGTCCTTGATAGATTTCTGAGTAACATAGCTGATGTCAAACTCTGATAGCAAAAGTAACCAAATGACCATCCTTCCTGTTAAGGCCAGTTTCTCGAAGAGATATTTGATGGGATCCATCTTTGAGATCAAATGCACAGGATAGGAAACCATATAGTGTCATAACCTTTTAGTTGCCCAAATCAACGCAGCACAAGTTCTTTCCAAAGATTTATACCGGGTCTCATATTCTAGAAACTTCTTACTGAGGTAATATATGGCATGCTCTGCCCCCTTTTCCATTTCCTTCTGTGCTAGCAAAGAGCCCATGGAATGTTTTCCCACAGACAGATACAATAGAAGTGGTTCTCCTTCCACTGGCAGTGTCAATAGTAGTGGGTTCATAAGGTATTCCTTGATCTTGTCAAAGATTTGTTGGCATTGGTCATTCCAATCCATGAGATGATCCTTCTCTAGCAGCTTGAAAATTGGTTCACAGATTGTAGTCAACTGAGCTATGAATCTACAAATATATTGGATGTGACCTAAAAATCTTCGTATTTGCTTCTCAATCTAAGGCGTGGGCATTTCCTGAATTGCCTTGATCTTGATAGGGTCGACTTCAATGCCTTTTTCACTCACTAAGAAGCCTAACAACTTTCCCGTTGTCGCCCCAAATACACACTTCTGAGGACTCAACTTCAACTGATACTTCTTGATTCTTTCAAAGAATTGCCTTAGTGCGGGAATATGCCCCTGCTGATCTTTAGACTTTACTATCATGCCGTCCACATGGACTTCCACATATTTGTTCATCATATCATGCAATATGGTCGTGGCTGCTCTTTGATAGGTTACCCCGACGTTCTTCAGTCCAAAAAGCATCACCTTGTAACAATAGGTTCCCTATGGAGTGGTGAAGGTTGTTTTCTCATGATCCTCTGGGTGCATGCTTATTCGGTTGTATCCAAAGAATCCATCCATGAATGATAATAAAGCATGCCCTGTCATATTCACCAATACAACAATGTGAGGTAATGGGAAGTCATCTTTAGGTATTACTTTTTTAAGATCTCGGTAGTCTACGCACATTCGTACCTTTCCATCTTCCTTTGGTACTGGTACAATATTGGCCAACCATTGGGGGTACTTCACCACTTGTGAGAAACCCGCATTCCATTGCCTCACAACTTCTCCTCTGATCTTTTCACTCCATTCTGGCCGCATTCTTAGGAGCTTCTGTTTTATCAGCTTTGCCCCAGGGTAAGTCAGCAATCGATGCTGCACAATGTTGGGTTCGATACTAAGTATATCCTCATAAGACCAAGCAAAGACCTCGGAGAATTCCTTTAGAGGATTACTTATCCATTTGCTTCTTCATCATCAAGGGTAGTGCCAATTTTTACCTCTCGAAGGCATTGGTCGGTTCCTAGATTAATAACCTGAGTATCCTCACAGATGGGTTGGGCTTTCTTTGGTTTGCATTACTTTATTAATTCTTGATATTTATTAAGATCATCATCGAAAAAAGGAGGCAAGTCATACTCTGAATCAAAAATTTCATTCATGAAAGGAGTAACAGACTCGTCATACAAGGACTCTGGACTCTTCTCAAAAGGGGAGATTGACACAGAATCACAAATAACAGATTCGACTATAGACTCGATAACTAGCTTGATGCTTTCACTAGGGGTAATCAGGCTGGTTGACTTAAAAGCATAAGCTAACTTGAAGTTTTCTCTAATTTTTGTCCAAATCAGAAGTGGTTCAATGGCTTGATGGATGAGGAGATGTGGCAAAGGGCCTTCTTCACCTGCTGAGAAAGTTGCTGCTATTTCTTTAGTGGTTCCTCTGGATAGGTGCCCACTTCTTCATAAATACCAGCTGATCAATCTTGTGCTCTCGGAAGCCAAACTTTCTGAGGGGTGAAGATGAATAGAGATTGCTCAATCCTTTTTCTATGGAGTCTATCTTTTCGAGCCTACTGAGGGATGCCATCCCGGTACCTCGGTCACATCTTTGATCACCTTCACGAGCCTTCCCATTACAATTGGCTCAGGTATAGTACATATAAACCATCATCCTCTGTGCTCTCCTCTATTTTGCATACACACTTCTTCCTTTGAAAAGATGGGGCTTCAGCTTATACAACTCTCGGGCTCTTGGCTCTTGTAAGAGAGAGCAAATGAAACCTTTCAAATCAATGGGAAGCGATAGGCTCCATGTGATCTTCTTCTCCCATTCTCTCTTCATGAGAACTCGAGGACTAGGTGCCTCCATCCATTGGATTAATGTTGTAGGATTACCAAAGGAAGACCTAGTCTCAATCAGTGCAATTTCTGCTATCGCAGTGAATCAACTATCTTGGTTACCTACTTTGATTAGAATTTTCGGTTGTTTTGCTTCATGAGTCACCCAATCAAGCTCGTCTTGGGAGAAAATTTCAAGTTCTGGTTGCATCTTGGTGGCAGTTTCATCAAACCACGGCTCCACATTTCCACTAAAGGGGAAATCCTCTCCTTCTTTCACAAAATATCCATTAAGAGTAGGGTAGTAAGTGATGGAGATCTTTCTAGTCATCCTCATCACTTTCTGCCCTTTGATAGTTGGGGGAGTGTACCCAAGACCATTCTTCCCTCTGTTCACTTCCAAACTAGGCTGCTTTGGAACTCCTTAATGATATTTCTCTAGCCCCATGCTAGGAAAGTACTGCATATTCTTCATCATTTGATTTACTGGCAGACTCCAAATGGCTTCATAGTTAGTTGGAATTTTCTCCTTTGGAGCTTCTTTGGCAATGGCTGTGTAAGTGGTGTCTATTTCAAAACCACTCAATTGCACCTCCTAGTCTTGTTCTTCCCTATTTTCAATGTTGGCTAGAGTGTTAACCACTTCAACATCTCCATCCACTAAGACCACCTTCCCCTTATAAATGAACTTCATTTTTTAATGGAGACTAGAGGATACCACCTTCGCAGCATGCAACTAAGGCCTTCCCAAGAGCATGTTAAAATCTGTCGGTATATCAATGACTTGGAAATCAACATCAAACTTCACCGAGCTAATCTTTATAGCAAGGGTAATGATGCCAAGGATCTTCCTCTTGGTATTATTGTATGCCCTTATGGTTTGGGTGGTTGGCCTCATTTCTTCTAAGTTGATGCCGATACTCTTTGCTGATCTCAATGGTAGCACATTCAAAGCAGACCCATTGTCAACAAGAACCTGGGGAACTATTTTATTAAGGCATTCAACTGAAATGTGGAGACCCCGATTGTGTTGGGTTTCCTTAGGAGGCTCAGAATCCAAGAACATCAGGGACTGCACCGCATATGTTACTCCTACTATATGTACGAGGTGTGTCAGATTTATCTCAATTGGCACTTGCACATTAGCGAGAGACCTCAAGACTGGTTCACGTTGCCAAGGGGATGCCATCAATAATCCCCAAATGGAGATATTTACCTGGGATTTCTTGAGTTGAGCTAAAACTGGGTTCTCTGGCTCTTTCTTTACGCTGCTAGTTCTGGCTTTATTAGCCCTTGGCTGCTCTAGTGCTAGAGGCTTGCCCTTATAGTCTTTCCCACTTCTAGTTTTCATCACGTTGATTGGTGTTTTCACAATAATCTCGGTGGGATAACTATCCTCATCATCACTGTTGGTTAGTGTGATTATCCCCACCATAGAATCATTTTCATCTGATTCTCCTTCCCTGCTTGGGGTGGGAAGTCGAGGACCTCCACAAATATCCATCGCCCTGGCTTGTAGCTTCTTAACTGCTTTAGAAAGCTATTAGAATGCAGTGTCTACCGCCTCTGCGATTATGTAATCTAGTCCTATTTCCTCCAGATCATCCAATTGCTCCTAGAAATAAAGATCACTGATGCTTACTTCCCCTTAACATTTTGTCAATTTCTTCTACCCTTTCTTGCATTCTCAATGTGTTGGAAAACACTTCATATAGTTTTTCTTCCAACTCAAATGTGGAGTACTGTTCGTCCATATAAACTTGCGTCAGCTCTCCAGATTCCCCCTCATTCTCTGAGTCTGATGTAGAATCATCTCCCTCCATGCATAAGGGTAAATGCCACTTATTGGATCAATTATTAGGTCATCACTGCCAATGGTATAGACTGAGAAACATGTCGGATGTTTTGGTGAGTAATATTCTGACTCATCATCATAATCATTATACCAAGGCCCTATAGTCATCCCAATCTGGATACCCATCATCCTCTTAAGAATCAGAGTCATCTCCATCCTTCTCATCTTCATTTTCGTCATCAGCGTCATTGTCATCATCCTCTTCTTTGTTGATTTCACTCCCACTTGATTCTTCATCAGATTCCTTAGGACCATCAAATTCTTCGGCATCCAAACGCTCGTAGTATTCAAAGTGTATGGAGCGAAATATCTCCATAGGGTTGGTCCTATCATTATTGGATTGAAGTTGGATCAGTCCTAACTCATCATCCTCTGTGTCACTCCCTATGTGGATTAAGGAAGTGTATTCTTTGATCTGCTCCCCTATGGCCAATGTGGTTACTGTTCTGAGAAGATCAGCTATAATTTCTTCAATTGCCTCTGGATTGTCTTCTGAAGTTACAGTAGGCTGAATTAGAGAAGTGGGATCACTATCCTGCTCTTCCCCTAGTGCATTTACTTACCCTATTGATGAAGTCATCTTTAGGGAATCTGGTAGTGCAAGTATATCCTTCCAATCTTACCCATCCCTCCATCCTTCTTTTGAGTTATACACTAAACCTTGAGAATGGGATTGGTATGAGGGTGATGAGGGATATGAAGTGGGATGGTATGAAGATGATGTAATGTGAGAGGTAGGATATGAAGATTGGGGATGATAGGATGAAGAGGGTCCTCCACTTTGATGGTGGGGGAAAGGTTGATGATATGGCGGAGGTTGATAATATGGCAGAGGTTGATAATATGGCGAAGGCTGGTAATATGGTGGATTCTTTTGATGAGGAGGGATGGACGAGGGGCACCCAATCTTCTGACCCTTCCTCTGATGGTTCTCTTCTTCTAGGGGTTCTTATAACTCCAGCCCTTTGACTCATGATTTTCCTATAAGCACGGGCATTCATATGATTCTTTCGAGCTCCAGGTATAATGAGTTGAGTGGGGTCACTCTCTATAGTTTCTTTATCTAGATTTTTCACATGATCAGGGAGTGGGTTGGTATTAACATTAGGAGGCTGCTTGATCTTGACCTCAATGGTTCCATTGTCTACCAATTCCTGAATTGCATGCTGTAAACCCAAACATCTTTTAGTATTGTGCCCCTTCTAAGTGTGGTAGGCACAATACTCATGATCCCTATACCAAGCTAGAGGAGGGTTGTTGATCACTCTTGGAGTCATTGTCCTTAGCAATCCTTACTTCTTTAACTTCTCATATGCGGCTGTTATGGGCATTCCCAAATCAAAAAACTACCTTCTTGGGCGAGGAGCCTTTTGGGTGGCTGCATCTGCTTGTATTATGAAGGGTTGTGAAGAGGTGGTTGGTGAGACTGACTACTGAACTGCACTCACCATATTAGTTTTCAGACCCTTTCCTCATCCGACTCGGGTGTTCTTGCTTGCATCTTGGGAGGATCCTTGATACTGTGCCTCTCTCAGGATTCTATTCTCCACCAGTGTGCCAGTGGCTATCAAGGCATCAAAAGTTTACAAATGTTGATAGTAAAGATCATCATAATAGGGCTTTGCCAAGTACTCAATTAACATCTCTACCTGCTCTACTTCTGAAGGCCTATCTGCCATCTTGGTGGCCTTGTCTCTGAATCTCATTAAGAATGTGGTGAATCCTTCCTTAGGATGTTGTCTCAATGTCTCAAGCTCCAGATGCTTCACATCCACCTTAGCATTGTAGGAGTATTGTTTTGTGAAGGCCTTCACCACCATCACCCAATTCTGAGTTTGTGATAACTCCAACTGTGTGAGCCACCTCAATGTTGGTCCCGATAGGTTTAACATGAAGGCTTGCCCCATTTGGTTATTTGCAAGTTACCACGACTTGGCGTTGCTGAGGAAGACCTTGAGATGAGCCTTGGGGTCTTATGAACCATCAAATCTATCAGTCTGCCATTTAATTATTTTTTGAATTTTTGCTCCAGAGAAGAAACTCATTTCCTCAGAATCCACTGCTTGGCCTTTTGAGCCTTTTTCTTCTCGAATCATGTTCTCCAACTTCTCTAACTGCTCTCTAAGCTTCCTTTCTTTCTCCGTCTCCGGGGGCTCAAAGTGGACATGTGCTGCAAATTCCTCTTCTTCATCTTTGATCAGTACCTTAGGAGGAGGGACCCTGGAATAGGCCCCTCGTTGACCATTGGGACGGTAAGGTGAAGATCCTCTATAACAGGTTGGCTGGACATGCTTTGGTTCCCCTAAGTCAGCTCGGGAGGAATTCCCACAATGACCCATAGCTCTATTCTAGTTTACATCTCTTGTTGCCAGTGCTGGCTCATTTCTAGGATCAACTCTGGGAGGGTTCTAAAGTGTATACAGTATTTGAGCTATCCCTCTTTTGACTTCAGCCATTTTTGTCTGTAAGGTCTCCACGGGATGGACCCAAGCATGTTCGGGTGTTTCCATGTTGAGTGGATCCATGCTTACTGGGCTGTAATCACCTAGTAGTAGACAATCTCGAAGAGATGATGGAGGTGATTCTGGATTTAGGCGAGTCAACCAATTACCCTGACGCGTCCAAAGGGATCGCGATGAATACTTGAGGTGTGGAATTGTGCCTGAACCAAAAGTGATTTATTTTAGGATTCTTGAATTCCTAACCCCTTGTTCATACATTCACTAAATTAACAAACGTTAATTCATCCAAGGTCAGTCCACTAAATGGTAGGGGTGGATAGGGTTTGATGACCTTGGTCCACCCAATGCCATAAGTGGGAAGTTCAAACAAATGGCTTGTTGAGAATATTCCCATAAGACATTCCATGTAATAAAGTTATGCTTTCCTTGCTCTTTTCCAACTAGGTGTCCTCCCTCCTGATTTTCTCGGGACTTCTCAGGACTTGACGTGACTCTGGCAGAATTTCCCCTGAGTCACGTATCTGGACTTTTTCCTTGAGGAGGGACACCTTTTATCCGAAACCCACTTTAGGAAAGCAATTCTTTACGATGGGAATATAGTGTAGGAACATTCCTTTTCAAGACCGCAAATAAGTTCTACAATTAGCTTGTGGTGCTCCTAGCTTCTTCATCTATTTTCTACATGATGTGAGCATACGGTGGATGCAATAGGACAAACAAGGCTTCCTTGACAGGATCTATATACGAAAGGTACATGATCCTTTTGATTTACCCATAGGTACGAGATCAAGGGGGTGACTTCCTAACCCATTACTCGTGACTACACACGAGGTTAAGAAATTGGCCACGGGGTGGTGGAACCGTGGGTGATTGTGTACAAAAGTGTATGTAGGGTAACCATCATTCGATCTCAAAATGTTGTAAAGTGCTCGAACCTCCCCGAGGGTGTTGGCATAAATACAGAACTCCTCACCATTTGATGATGCATTCGATCTCAGAATGCTATAAAGTGCACAGACCTCCCCGAGGGTGTTGGCACAACTATAACATCCTTGCCATTTGATGATACCTTCTACTCTTGTATAAGAAGCGGGTATCATTTGCTCTCAGAGTACTCTCCATGACATGCGCTGACCTCCCTGAGGGTGCGAGCATGACAGGGAGTCCCTCACTGAATGATTTCACTTCAAGCACGATGCATGATGCGATTAGAAAATACAATTACAAATATGGGGTTAGCCAAACACGTTTTCAAACAAATCTAGTGGAAAATGTTCTTGCATTTAAAGGTAGCATCTAGTATTGGAAGCTTGACATTTGTCCCTAGTGGAGTCGCCACTGTGAGGGCAGTGGCTGGTGATGGGCTAGACTATTCATCCCCGTCCTCTCTTCTCTCCCTCTCTTCACCTTCATGTGAGGGGGAGGGGTGGTTCGAGTCATGTGTGCTTCGCTTACGGGCCCCACACTATCGTATTATTGCTTAGAGATACATGGAGGCCTATATTTGTAAGAGTGTAAAATTCATCATTTGAGACGAGGGTTTTGATGATGGTCCAATTCGGGGATCAGGATCATGCAAATGGGTTTTGGAGTCACCACCTAAGGTTATGGGCCTAGGACCCGGAGGTGGACCCAATTCCTGAGAAAAGGGCCTAAAATTTAGTTTGGTCCAAAGATTTAGGGTAAGTGTCAGGTTACAGAGTTGGGAAGGTGTTAAGCACCCAATCTACCCATTTCAACCAGTCTTCTTGCTAGATGCTTGAGAACAAACATTTTTCACAATTATTACTATTCTATATGTATGGCTAAGTTATCACATATATATACATTAATTGAATTCAATCTACTATATAGACTAAGATAAGGTCTATTTAAAGTCTACATTATGACAAGTTGGTTGAGAAGTTATACCTAAACTTAACCCCTATTTCAGGTCAAGAGGGGTGGGCCCCTGATTAATATAGGCTCGGACTATTTTTCAGACTCTCCTGGCTCAGGGGAAGATGGTCTTGACCTCCAATTTCCTTTCTTGAGAGAAGCTGATTGTGATGGTATCCAGACAGAGTTCCAGCTAGGAACGATCACTTTCATATTTGGATTTGGATAGAGCTTTGGCTAAGGAAGGCTATTTTTTGGCTTTAGATTCGGACAGAGCTTCGGCTAGGGAAGGCTATTTTCGATCTTGGGATGAGGTGGCACTCTGAAAAAGCTTCCACTGGGGATAGGCTAAGGGAGGGCTAGGCTAAGGTGGCACTTCAATAGAGCTTCCGCTGGGAATGGCTATTTCTAGAAATATTCCAGGGACACTCGGACAGAGGTTCGGCTAGGAAATGCTATTTCTGAAAAGAAACGGGTTGACCTAAAAATGGATTGAAGAACTCCAACGTCTCAAAGAACACTTTAAAGGTCCGAACAAACTTTCAGATCTTAACAAAGATCTCTTCATAGACTCGAAGAACCTCAAAAGGGAGGGTTTCTATCTCAAGAATGCTCAAGAACACTCAAGAACACTTAAGGGAGGTGGCTCAAGAACATACTATTTTTGGCTAAAAATTGGATCTAACTAAGAATTTGGATTGAAGATCTTCAAGATCTTGAAGAAGACTTCGAAGATCCGAATGAGTTTTTGGATCTTGACGAAGATCGCTCTGAAGATCAGAAGAAAATCAAGAGCGGGGGAGGAAAATTTCACTTTGAAAGAGGAGGGGGATTTTGGTGTGTTGGTGTGTTTTTTTCTAAGGGAGGGGGATATTTATAGTTTTTTCCCGCCAAATAGGAGAGGGGGAATCCCTTTATCCAGTGGACAAAAAGGGGGGCTCTTGCTTAAAGTGAAGAGATAGGATTTTTGTCTAATGTGTAAAAGGGGGTTGAAGGCAAAAATGGGTGGGAAGGGCTTTTGTCCAATGGGTAAAAAGAGGGTATTCAGAAAAAATGGGAGGAGAGAGAAACTCTAGCCAAAAAAATGTGATTTTTGAAAAAACGAGTGGATAGAGAAAGTTTAGCTAAAAAAAGGTGATCTTCAAAAAATGGGAGGAGAGAGAAACTTTATCCAGAAAAAGATGATTTTTTGAAAAGCAGGAGGAGAGAAAAACTTTAGCCAAAAAAGTTATTTTTCAGAAAAGCAAGAGGAGAGAGAAGCTGTAGCCAGAAAAAGGTAATTTTTGAAAAAGCGAGAGGAGGGAAGGTTTAGCCAGAAAAGGTAGTTCTTAAAAAGCGAGAAGAGAGAGAAGGTTTAGCTAGAAAAGGTAGTTTCGAAAAAGTGGGAGGAGAGAGAAGGTTTAACCAGAAAATGTAGTTTTTAAAAAACCAAGACAGAGAAGGTTTAGCCAAAAAAGGTAGTTTTTGAAAAAACGAGAGGAGAGAGAAAGCTTAGGCAGATAGTGTGGGTGATGTCACGGGCGCACGAATGTATGGGTGTACGGGAAATGTGCACAGTGGGTGTGTGGGCAATGTGCACAATGTGTGGGCCACCTGCGAATCATGCAGGCACAGTGTGCATAGCCATGCAGGCAAGGTGTGCACAACATACAATAGGGGCATACACAGCGTGCGGCGGGGGCCAGCACATTATGCGACAGGGACACGCATGCATGCGGCAGGGGTGTGCAGGGGTGTGAAAAGGTGTGCATGGCTGTGGGGCTGTGTGCATGGCTATGTGTATAGCATGGCTGCGTGCATGTGCTGTAGCCCGTGGGCAGCGAGCACGTGCTCGGGTTGGCCTATTGGCTAGAGCGTGCAGTGCTGTCGCGAATATGGGTTTTTTCGATGATGATAATGGGATATCTATTGATCCAATTTTGGCATATCATATATCTTCGGAATTGTATTTCCATGCACTATTCATTTATATGGTCATCTTGATTAGATTCTTTCGTATATAAAAAGCCAAAATTGGACCCCTTCCCTCCCATGCTGGGATTTCTGGAGTTTCATACTTTGAAGTGTTTTGGTGTTATCTGGGTAGGTAGGAGATGAATTTTATGGTGTTTGGGTTAGGTGAGGGATTTTTCCAGGTTTCCAGTGAGACTTTCCGTGTGCGTGGCATATGTGCGGGAAGGCGTGATTTTCTGGGGATGATTGCCAAAGATTCGTCAGCCTAATTTTGACGGATCATATATCGTCGGAATCATGTTTCGAGTACTATTTATTTGTATGGTCATCTTGACCAAATTCCTCCATATATGAAAATTCAAAATTCTAGGGTTTCGGATAAGGAATGTTTCCATCAGCATCTCTGTCGGTCAGAAGCCAAAAGTCATGCCTAAGATCCATATTTCATCATAGCCAGAGGAGGGTGAAAAAATTGGGTGTCTACACCAACCATTGGGGGTATTCTACCTCTTGTAAGAACCCCGCATTCCATTGCTTTACTACTTCCCTGATCTTCTCACTCCATTCTGGACGCATCCTCTTGAACTTCTGTTTGACCGGCTTTGCCCCAAGGTAGGTCGGCAAGTGGTGCTACACAATGTTGGGGTCTATACCAGGCATGTCCTCATATGACCAAGCGAAGACTTCAAAGAATTCCTTCAGAAGATTGATCATCTGTCTTGCTTCTTCATTGTCTAGGGTGGTGCCAATTTTTACCTCTCGAAGGCATTGGTCGGTTCCTAAATTAATAACCCGAGTATCCTCAAGGATGGGTTGGGCTTTCTTTGGTTTGCATTATTTTATTAACTCTTGATATTAATTAAGATCATCATCAGAAAAAGGAGGCAAGTCATACTTGGAATCAGAAATTTCATTCATGAGAGAAGGAGTAACAGACTCAACATACATGGACTTTGGACTCTCCTCAAGAGGGGAGGCTGACACAAAATCATAAACAGCAAACTCAACAACTAACTCGACTATAGACTCGATGAATGGTTTAATGCTTTCATTAGTGGTTTCCAGTTTAATTGACTCAACAACATGAGTAAACTTGAAATTCTCCCCAATGCTAGTCCAGTGTAGGAGTTGTTCGATGGCTCGATGGATGAGGAGATGTGGCAATGGGCCTCTTTCTTCTTCTAGGAAGGTTGCTGCTATTTCTTTAATGGTACAATGGTTCTTCTGGATAGGTGCTTGTTTCTTCACAAATACCAGTTGATCAATCTCGTGCTCTTAGAAGCCGAACTTTTTGAGAGCTGAAGATTGGTGGAGACTACTCAATGCTTTTTCTATAAAGTCCATCTTTTCCAGCCTATTGAGGGATGCCATCTCTGTGCCTTGGTCACATCTTTACCTACCTTCACAGACTTTCCCGTTGCAGTTGATTTGGGCATAGTACATACAAACCATTATTCTTTGTGCTTTTCTTGGCTTCGCATAAGTGCTTCTTCCTCTGAAAGGCCTAGGCTTGAGCTCATGTAACTCCTGAGCTGGTGGCATTTTCAGAAAGGAACAAATGTGACCTTTCAAATCTATGGGAAGTTGTAGAGTCCAGATGAGTCTTATCTTCTTGTCCCATTCCCTCTTCAAGAGTACTCGGGGTCTTGGCAATTCCTTTTACCAAATCAGTGTTGTGGGGTTTTTAGAGGAGAACCAATTTCCAATCAGTGCTACTTCCACTATTCTGGTGATGCAACTATCTTGATCATTTTCTTTGCTAGCATTTGTTGTTGTTCTATCTCATAAGTTATCCATTCAACCTCATCTTAAAAGAATACATCAAACCCTGGTTGCATCTTTGCGGCGGTTTCATCAAACTAGGGCTCAACATTTCCATAAAATGAAAAATCTTCTCCTTCCCTTACGAAGTGCCCAATGAGAGTGGGGTAATAAGAGGTGGAATTTTCCCAGTCATCCTTAGTACCTTCTGCCTTTTGCTGCCATTCTTGCTCCTGGGTCCTGGGGTTTGAGGAATGTACCCAAGACCACTATTTCCTTTGCTAACCACCGGAGTAGGTAATTTTAAAATACCCTGATGATACTTTCCCAATCCCATCCCTAGAAAGTATCGCATAGTTAGCCATATAGCCTCATAGTTAGCCAGAATCTTTTCATCTGGCATTTCCTTGGTGAGTGCTGCACAAGTTTCTTTTATTTCAAAATCACTAAGTTGAACTTCATGGTCTTGTTCTTCTCCATTTTCAATGTTGGTTAAGGTGGTCACCACTTTGGGATCTCCGGCTGCTATAATCACCTTTCCTTCATGAATAAATTTCATTTTCTGGTGGAGACTAGAGGACACTATCTTCACATGATATAACCAAGGCCTTCCCAAGAGAATGTTGAATGACGTCGGTATATCAATGATCTAGAGATCAATATCAAACTTTATTGAGCCAACCATTATGGCGATAATGAGCATGCCAATGATCTTTCTCTTAGTATTGTCATATGCCCGTATGGTTTGGGTTGATGGCCTCATCTCTTCCAGGTTGATGCCAATACTCTTTTCCATTCTCAAGGGTAGAACATTCAAAGTAGACCCATTGTCAATGAGAACCTGAGGAACCACCTTATCCAAACATTCTACCATGATGTGTAGAGCTTTATTGTGCTGGGCTCCTTTGAGGAGTTCAGTGGTTGAGATGACTGTATCACATATGTTGCCCCCACTATATGCGAGAGGTGTACCAGATCTATCTCGATTGGCACTCGCACATTAGTGAGAGACTTCAAGACTGCTTCATGGTGTGTGGGGGAAGCCGTCAACAATCCCCAAATCAAGATATTAGCTTGGGACTTCTTGAGCTGAGCCAAGACTGGATTTTTTGGTTCTTTCTTCAAGCCACTGGTTCCTACCCCACTAGTTCTTGACTGTTCTATGGCTAGGTCCTTGCCCTTGTAGTCTCTTCCACTCCGAGTTTCCATCACATTAGTAGGTTTCTTCATGACGATCTCTATGGGATAACAATCTTCATCATCATTGTTTGTTATGGTAATTATCCCTACTATGGGGTCATCTTCTTCCTCAAATTCTTCTTCACTACTTGGGGTAGGAAGTCGAGGTCCTCCACAAATATCCACAGCCCTAGCTCGTACCTTCTTGACTGCATTGGAAAGCCGTGCAACTGCTGTATCTATCATTTCTGCAAAGGTGGAATGTCCCCTTATTTTCTTAAGGATTATCATCTGCTCGGTGTAGCATTGTTCACTGATGGCCAATTCACCTAACATTTAGTCAATCTCATCAACCTCGAGTTTGATGTCAACCAAACGATTATAAACATAAGCCATACTTTCTACTATAGGATTTGTTTTGCCTTTAACTGTGACCTCATAGCCTTCACTGTCCTTTGAATCTGATGCCGGATCTTCCCCTTCCATATGAATTATAAGTGCCAACTGAATAGCATCTGTGGGATCAATCATTGGGTCGTTTTCACCAATTACATACATAAAATATCCTCCCAGATCCCTGGGTGAGTAGTACCCTGATTCATCATCATCATCATTGTGCCAAGGCCCCTGGTAGTCATCCCAATCTAGGTACTCATCATCGTCTTGAGAATCAGAGTCATCACCATCATTCTCATCCTCACTTTCATCCTCTTCTTTGTTGATTGCCCCCTCACTTGGTTCTTCATCAGATTCCTCTTGACTATCAAATTCCCCCGCATCCAAACGTTCATAGTATTCAAAGCGTATGGATCAAAAAATTTCCATAGGGCTAGACTTAGTCTCATTGATCCGAAGATGGATTAGGCCAGACTTATCATTTTCTATGTCACTCCCGATGTGGATTAGGGAGGTGTGCTCTTTAATTCGTTCTCCCACTGACATTGTATTATTGCTCTGAGGAAGTCATCCATGACTTCTTCAATCACCTCTAGATTATCCTCTGAAGATATAGTGGGGTGAATTAGAGAAGTCAGATCACCATCCTAGCCTTCTCCTAAAGCATTCACTGATCCTATTAATGAGGTCATCTTTGGAGAGTCTGATAGTGCGAGCATAGCCTTCTAATTGTACCCATCCATCCATCCTTCCTTTGGGTTATACATCGATCCTTGAGAATGGGATTGGTACGAAGGTGATGAGGGATATGAGGCGGGGTGGTATGAAGGTGATGTGACAGAAGAAATGGGATATTATGAGGAAGATAGGGGGTGATAAGATGATAAGGTCCCTTCTCCTTGACATTGTGGGGAAGTTTGATGGTAGGGTGGAGGTTGGTAATATGATGGAAGTTGGTAATATGATGGAATTTGGTAATATGTGAAGTTGGTAATATGAGTGAAGGTTGGAGGTATGGTACGGTGGATTCTTCTATTGATGAGGATGGATGAACGACGGGTGTTTGATTTGTTTATCCTTCTTCTGATGACCCTTCTCTTTTAGGAGCCTTTATGACCTTAGCCCTTTGAATCATGGCCCTCCTATAAGCACAGGCATTCATGTGATTCTTCCGAGCTAAAGACACAATGAGTTGAGTGGGATCACTCCTTGTTTCTTCTTCATTTAGGTTGTTCACACGGTCACAGAGCATGGGATGACAAAAGTGCTTATCCAATTTTGCCAGTCATTTCAGAAGGAGCCACACTCCTTTTGACAATCATCCTTAACAAATCCACGGATGTGCACTACCAATTCTGGAGGAAGGGACAACCTTTAAACAAGTTGGAATTTCTCTTGCCATTCAACATGCCTCTTTTCTTGGCATCCCTAATAAAATGGGTTGAATCATAGAACTTAGGATCCCAATTTTTTCAATCACTCATTGTTGCCAACATGTTGACGGTTACATGATCTAGGAGGGGATTGGTATTGACATTAGGAGATTGCTTCACCTTGACTTCAATAGTCCCATTGTCTACCAAGTCCTAGATTGCATGCTGAAGATCTATGCATCTTTCAGTGTTGTGCCCCTTCTAGGTATGATAAGCATAATATTTATGATCTCTATACCAAACTGGGGGAGGGTTGCTGATTATTCTTGGAGCCACCATCCCTAGTGATCCTTGTTTCTTTAACTTTTCATACACTGCTGTCATGGGAATTCCCAAATTAGTAAACTGCCTTCTTGGACGAGGAGCCTTCTGAGAGGGTGCATCTGCTTGTATCATGAATGGTTGTGAAGATGTGATAGGTGGACTGACTGTTGAACTTCACCTATCATATTGGTCTCAGAACCCTTTCCCCATCCAACTCTAGTGTCCTTGCCTGCATCTTGGGAGGATCCTTGGTAATGAGCTTCCCTTAGGATTTTGTTTTCCACACGTGTACCGGTGGCTATCAGGGCATTAAAAGTTTACAGATGTTAATAGTAAAGGACATCATAATAAGGCTTTGACAAGTTTTTAATCAACATTTCTACTTGCTCTGCTCCTGAAGGCCAATCTTTCATCTTGGTAGCCTTATCCCTAAACATCATCAAAATGGCAGTGAATCCTTCTCTAGGCTATTGTCTCAACATCTCAAGCTGCCAACGTTTCACATCCACTTCGGTGTTATAAGAGTATTGCTTAGTGAAGGCTTTCATCACTATTATCCAATTCTGGGTTTGTGAAGACTCCAACTGGGTGATCCACCTTAGTGCTAGTCATTATAGGATTAACATGAATGCTTGTCCCATCTGGTTATCCGTAAGTTTCCATGACTTGGCAGTGCTGAGGAAGACTTTGAGATGAGCCTTGGGGTCCCCTGACCCATCAAACCTATCGGTCTGTCATTTGAACTTCTTGGGAATCCTTGCCCCATAAAAGAAATTCATTTCATCATAATCCACTGCTTGGCTTTCCGAACTCTTTCCCGTTCGAAGCATATTTTTCAATTTCTCCAATTGCTCCTTAACTTTTCTTTCTCTCTCAATCTCTGGAGGTTCTATTCTTATGTGCACTATAAACTCTTCTTCCTCATCTTCAATCACTACCCTAGGAGGAGGGACCTTGGAATAGGCCCCCCGTTGACCATTTGGATGGGTAGGTGAAACTCCTCTCTGACCGGTTGGCCTGACTTGCTCTGGTTCTCTTGAGTCAACTCGGGAAGAACTCCTACGATAACCCATGGGTCCATTCTGATCCAACTCTCTTGGAGCTTATACTAGTTCAGTCCTAGGAGGGTTCTGGAGTGCATACAGTATATGTGCTATCCCTCTCTTGACCTCGGCCATTTTCATCTGCAAGGTCTCTACGGGGTGGACCCATGCTTCCCTGGGTGATTCAGGATCATGTGGATCCATGTAAACTAGGTTGTAATCACTTGGCAGTAGAAAATCTTAAAGAGACGATGGAGGTGATACTGGACTTAATCGAGTCAACCAGTTACCCTGACGTGTCCAAATGGATTGTGGAAAATACTTGAGGTGTGGAATTGTGCCTGACCCAAAAAGTGGATTATTTTAGGATTCTTATATTTCCAACCCCTTTGTTTACACATTCACTAGATTAACAACCAATCATCCATCCAAGTTAGTCCACTTAATGGTAGGGAGTGGATAGGGGTTGATGCCCCTAGTCCATTCATTATCATAAGTGGAAGGTTCACACAAATGGCTTGACCAGAATATTCCTATTAATACATTCTTTGCTAATAAAGTCATGTTTTTTTTTATTTTATCCCACTAGGTGACCTTCCTCTCAGTTTCCTTGGGTCTTTTTGATAATTCGGTATTTCGTGGGACTTTGATAGAAGTCAGCCTGGATCGCATATGCCAAATCATCCATATTTCAATTTTTGGAGGAAGGACACCTTTTATCCGAAACCCACTTAGAAGAACATTTATTTTTTACTAGAATACATAATAGGAAAATTTTTTTCAGGACCGCAAACAAATTCTATAGATCACATTGTGGCGTCCCTAGCATTCTTCATCTATTTCCTACATGATGCGAGCATCCGGTGGATGTAATAGGATCGACAAGGCTTCCTTGATAGGATCTATATATGTAAGGTACGTGATCCTTTTGATATACCCATAGGTACGAGATTAAGGGGGTGACTTCCTTGCCCATTACTCATGACTACACACGAGGTTAAACAACTAGCCATGGGGTGGTGGAACCATGAGTGATTGTATGCAAAAGTGTAATACAGGAATATCATTATCCGATTTCAGAACGTCATAAAGTGAATGGACCTCCCTGAGGGTGCTGGCATAATTATGCATCCTCACTATTTAATAATACCCCACACCCTTGTACAAGAAGCGGCTACCATTTGCTCTCAAAGTACTCTCTATGACATGCACTGACCTCCTCAAGGGTGCGGACATGACAAGGAGTCCCTCACCAAATGATTTCACTTCGAACATGATGCATAATGTGGTTAGCGAGTACAAATACAAACATGGGATTAGCCAAATATGTTTTCAAATAGATGTGGTGGAAAATGTTCTAGCATTTAATGGTAGCATCTAGTGTCGGAAGCTTGACATTTATCCCCAGTGAAGTCAGCACTGTGAGGGTAGCGGTCGAAGAAGATGCGTATGCATTCCTCCCTTTGTGGAGGAGGAAGAAGGGCTTGCATCCATTCCATCCTTTCTCCTCTCTTTCTCTTTCATGAGGGAGGGGTGTGTCGTGTGTGCTTACCCTATGGGTCCCGTAATGCTATATCGCTGCCTGGAGATACTTGGAGGCCTATTTCACAAGAGTGTAAAGTTCGTCTTTCAAGACAGGGATTTAATAATGGTCCAATACGGGGATTGGGATCATGCAAAAGGGTTTAAAGTCTCCACCTAGAATTATGGGCCTAGGACCCAAGGGTGGGCCCAATTCCTGAAAAAAGGGCCCAAAAGTTGGTCTGGTCCAGAGATTTAAGGTAAGTGTTAGGTTGTAGAATTGGGAAGGTGTTAGGCACCCAATCTATCCAGTTCAACCGGTCTTCCTACTAGATGCTTAAGAACGAACATTTTTCATAATTATTCCTATTCCGCATGCATGGCTAAGTTATCACAAATATATACATTGACTTTAAATAAATATATACCCTAACACAAAGTCAATAAAGAGTATACATGATGACAATTCGGTTAAGAAATTATACCTGAACTTAACACCTGTTTTGGGTCAAGAGGGGTGGACCCCCAATCATCATTGGCTCGGACTGTCTTTCGGTTTCTCTTGGCTCGATGGAAGATGGTCTTGACCTCCAACTTCCTTTTCTCAAGAGATGTTGATTGGGCAGAGTTTCAACTAGGAATGTTTACCTTTTGATTTTGATTGCAGTGTTGATTCGGCAGAGCTTCCGCTAGGGATGGGCTACTTCTAAGTTTTGGCTGAGGTGGCACTCTGACAGAGCTTTCGTTGAAGATAGGATATGGGAGGGTTAGGCTATGGGTATTCTTGTAGAGCTTTCACTGGGGATAGGCTAATCCTAAGGATAGAAAAACTTCGAAGGCCCAAAGAACACTTTGAAGATCCGATGAGCACTTCGGATCTTACAAAGATCTCCACGAAGACTGAAAGAAACTCAAGAGGGGGTGGGAGACTAAGGGGAATTTTTCCGACGTAAAATCTCACTCAAAGACAAAGGATTGAGAAGTTTCAAAGGCCCGAAGAACACTTAAGATCATATGAAGATCTCTCCGAAAGCTTGAAAAATCTCAAGGGGGGAAGGGGAGGAGAGAGGGCAGTGCTTCTATTCCTATTCCTAGGATGCTCACTTAGAGGCTTGGATGTTATGGTGTGTAAAACCAAAGGGAGGGGGTATTTATAGAATTCTTGAACCAATGGGGAGAGAAAGGGAATTCCCTTGGCCAATGGTAGGAAAAAGTGGTTCTTTTAAGCCAATGGGAAGAAAAAATGAAAATTTGGGCCAATGGGTGGGAGAAATTTTTTGGACTAATAGGACAAGTGAGTCATTTTTTTGGGCCAATAAGGTGAGAATATTCTTTTTTGGGCCAATGGGAGGTTGCGGCATATGGTATGCTAGCGGGACAGTGCAAAATGTGCAAGAGGGTGAAGAGATTTCCCACCAGGTCAGTGGAACCCAAATCCTGGACATTGACGGCGGCCCACAAGGCTGGGCAAGGGTGCACGGGGCATGTATGGGTGCGAACTGGAGACGGGCAGTGGGGGCACACTGGCTGGCAGGGTGCACATGGGCTGGCCTGCTACTGCATGTGGGCTAGCCTTCGTGTGTGCGTAGGCAGGCCTACATGCACGCGTAGGCTGGCCTACATACGGACTAGGACTGGCTTGCGGCTATGCGTGGGATGGCCTGCATCCTCGCGTGGGCTGGTCTACGTGCATACAAGGGTTGGCCTGCTGCTATGTGTAGGTTGGTATGCTTGACATACACACAGAAAAATATAATTCTCAAAGGAAGATTGTGGGAGATCCGACGGCCCGATTTTGACGCATATAACGTCGAAATTGTATTTTTGAGTACTATTCATCCATACGATCATTTTAACCAGATTTCTTCATATATAAAAGTCAAAATTAGACCCTCTTTTCTCATGGGAGGGATTTCCAAGGCTTTTAGGTAGGGGATATTTCTGGGTTTCCGTAGTCAATCATCATCTCTATTGATCGGAAGCAAGAAGTCACATACAAGATCCGTATTTCATCATAGTAAGAGGGGGTGACAAAATTGGGTGTCTATAAGAAGCGACATGAATGGGTAAAAAAATTATTACATGTGAAAAGATTATCTCTCCCCCAAAAATAGTAAGGCATATAATCAACTTCATTAAGGTGGCTTATCAAAAGGCATATGACTCTTTCCAAAGGTACATTTATATGTACTACACGAACAGGCACTTCTATCGTCCCTTGTTCTACAGTTCTTTCTCTTGGCACGTGTAAAATCTAAAAGAGGTAACAACAAAAACTGATCCCACTCAACTCATCACATCTAGAGCTCAGAAAAATCACATGAATATCCGCACCTACAAAAAAATCATAAGGCAAAGAGCCAAAGTCATGAGAACTCCCAAAAGAGAAGAATCATCAGAAGAAGAATCAAAAGATCAAATATCCACCATCCCTCCTTCATCATCAACAAGAGAATACATCTTACCATACCTTCAACCTTCACCCTACCATCAACCTCCACCATATCATCAACATCTACCATACCATCAACCTCCACCATACCATCAACCTTCACCGCACCATTAAGGAGAAGGAACCTCATCATCATCTTACCACCCCCTATCTTCATCAGAATACCCTATCTCCTATATCACATCACCCTCATATCACCCCACCTCATACCCCTCATCCCCCTTATGTCATTCCCATTTTCAAGGTTCGGTGGATAACCCAAAAGAAGGATGGATAGGAGGGTACAGTTGGAAAGATATGCCTACATTACCAGAATCTCCACAGATGACCTCATCAACAGGTTCAGTGAATGTCTTAGGAGAAAGCCAAGACATTAAGCCCACTTCTCTGATTCAGACAACCATACCTCAGGAGGATGGTCCAAAGACCATTGAAGAAGTCACAAATGACCTTCTCAGAGTAGTAATGGCATTAACATTAGGGTAACAGATCAAAGAGCACACCTCCCTAATCCATATCAGAAGTGCCACAGAAGATGATGAGTCTAGTCTAATTAGGATTCGATCCAATTAGATCAAGGTTGGACCTATGGAGATTTTCCTATCCATATGCTCCGAATACTACGGGCATTTGGATGCAGGAGAATTCGAGGGCCATAAGGAATCTGATGAAGAACCAAGTGAAGGGGAAATCAATAAAGAAGAGGACAATGATGATAACAATGAGGATGAGAGTGACGATTGGGATGATAGTGATGACTCTAGTGCTCGAAGTAATAATGAGAACAAGGACTGGGATGACAATGACTACCAGGGACCTTGGAATAATGATAAAGATGATGAATCTGGGTAATACTCACCAAGGGATCCAGGAGGATACTCAGTGTATGCAGTGAAGATGACCCCATGATTGACTCGATAGATGCTATCCAATTAGCACTCATAATCCCTATGAGGGTGTATGAATCCATGTTAGAACCAAAAAATAGTGAGGATCTTAAAGAGCTCAGAAAACTCTTTAAATTTAATTTGGATGATCCCGTGGTGAAACTCAGAAAACGGATGATTGATATCTTTTGGCAATTGGATACAATGGTGCAACATTTGGATGAAACAAGTAAGATGTTATGAGAAGTAGCCATCAATGAGTTCTACTATACCGAATAATTGGAAAACCTTGAAGAAATAGGGGGAGAAGATACATTAGAGGACGCACTGGATGCTGGATTCCAATGGCTTTCCAACTCAGTCAAGAAATTATGAGCTAGGGCTCTAGATATCTATGGAGGACCTCGACTTCCCACCCCAAGCAGGGAAGGAGCACCTAAGAGAACAATGTCAGCACCACTGAAGAGATAGTAGTGGCCTTCCTGGAAGAAGAAAAAGGCCCTTTGCCACATCTACTCATGCATTGAGCCATTGAACCACTCTTGAACTGGACAAGCATTGAAGAGAACTTCAAGTTTACTCACGCTGCTGAGTCAACTGACCTAAATACCACTGATGAAAGCATCAAGTCAGTCGTCGAGTCTATTATCGAGTTTATTGTTGAGTGCTCTATTTTTTATTATGTGTTTGTTTTCCCTCTTAAGGAAAGTCCAGAGTTCGTGTATGTTGAGTCTGTTACTCCTTCTTTCATGAATGAAATTTTTGATTCCGAGTATGACTTGCCTCCTTTTTCTGATGATGATCTTAATAATATTATGATCTAATAAAATAATACAAACCATAGAAAGCCCAACCCATCCATGAGGATACCTGGGTTATTAATTTGGGAACTGACCAATGCCTTCAAGAGGTAAAACTTGGTACCACTCCAAATGATGAAGAAGCAGAGTAGTTGATCAGTCTCCTGAAGGAGTTCACTGAAGTCTTTGCCTGGTCTTATAAGGATATGCCTGGAATAGACCCTAATATTATGTAACATCATTTGTTGACCTACCTCGGGGCAAAGCCTATCAAGAAGAAACTCAGAAGAATACATTCAGAATGGAGTGAAAAGATCCGAGAAGAAGTCATGAAACAGTGGAATGCAGGTTTTCTACAAGTGGTGAAGTACCCCTAAGGTTGGTCAATATAGTACCAGTGCCAAAGAAAGATGGCAGGATACGACTATGCATAGACTTTTGATATCTTTACAAGGTGAGCCCAAAAGATGATTTTTCACTACCTCACATTGATGTATTGGTCGACAATATAGCAGGGCATGCCTTGTTATCATTCATGGATGGATTCTTGGGATACAATCAAGTGAACATGCACCTAGAGGATCATAAAAAGACAACCTTCACCACTCCATAGGGAACTTATTGTTATAAGGTGATGCCCTTTGGACTGAAGAATGCCAGGTAACTTATCAGAGAAAAGCTATAGCCACACTACATGACATGATGAACAAAGATGTGAAAGTCTATGTAGACAACATGATAGTGAAGTCAAGGGAACGGTAGGGGCATATTCCCACCCTGCGGTGATTCTTTGAAAGGATCAAGAAGTACCAATTCAAGTTGAATCCTCAGAAGTGTGTATTTGGGGCAACATCGAGAAAATTGTTAGGTTCCTTGGTGAGTGAAAGGGGCAACGAATTCGACCCTATCAAGATCAATACAATCCAAGAAAGGCCCACACCTCGGACAGAGAAGAAGATACGAGGATTCTTAGGTAATATTCAATATCAGCAAGTTCATAGCTCAACTAACTACGATCTACAAGCCAATCTTCAAGCTGCTAAAGAAGGATCAACCCACAGAATGGAATGATCATTGCCAACAAGCTTTCGATAAGATAAAAGAATATCTTATTAACCCACCAGTATTGACATCACCGGTGAAAGGGAACCACTTCTATTATAACGATCAGTGGGAGAATATTCCATGGGCTCATTGCTAGTACAAAAGAAAAAAGAGAAGGAGGTAGAGCATGCCATATACAACCTCAGTAAGAAGTTCCTAGAGTATGAGACGTGTTACACATCTTTAGAAAGAACTTGTGCTACACTGATTTGGGCAACTGATGAGCACATTTATGTGTGAAATCAAGGGTAGTAAAATATACATTTTACATATTTAGAATGGAGCTACCTTGGGTTTTACTCTCTTTTTACAGGTTTTATATTTTCAAGGCCTTAAGGACTATCGGGCGCTATATCTCCAATTTTACATATAAAGAGGTCCTATTTCTTTTCAAGATTACGAAAAGGATGAAATTCTGAGCAAGATGGACATGTTCAATTAAAAGTATGCATTCGTTTGGTCAACCATACAAGTGATTATTCTTTTTGGGCCAGACAAAAATAATGGATCAAAACTGAACCGAGATGTAGAACCAGCCCATCTGCAGTTGTCGCAAGGGTATAAGGAATATTTCAAATTCCAATAAGGATCGATGGATCACAACCTTAAGTGATTGAAGATTCGTTTTTAATAACAACAACTACCTAGCGTAGTTGGTGAGTTGTGGTGTTCAAAATCCCTTGTTTATTAAGAGGTCTCAAGTTCGAACCTCTTAACTGCCATTTTGTTTAGGTTTTTTTCTAGAAGATTTTCTCTCTCCTACTCATCACTTAAAGGAGGTCGGCCAAGATGGTTGCACACAAGTTTGAAGAAGAGAGAGAGAAAATAAAAAGAAAAAATAGGAAAAAAAAGACAAGTGCATGGATGGAATTTTCCATAAAAATAGAATATTGTCCAAATCCAAGTAAGAAAAATTGGCCAAGGGGGATTTCTTTCGCAAGAAGAGAGAGAAAAATAGGAAAAAAAGATAAGAAAAATCATGAGAGATCTCTCTCCACACATTTTCTCTCTTCTCTCTCCTCCACCTCATCAACAAGATAAAAAAATATTTTTTTAGGAAGCTAAAATCGTTAGCTTCACTCCCCCATTCTTTATATAATAAACTTAACACAAGGGGAGGAGCCACTTCATTCTTCTTCTAGGGTTTTTTTTTTTAATTGCTCTATCTCTTTCTCTAGTTTTTTCTTTCTCTAGCTCTAGTACTAGGTTTATGCTTTCAACACTTTTGTAAGTTCCTTTTATTCAATTAATGCAAGCACTTTTGTTTTTGATTCAGTATTTTATTTTTATTGTTTAAGCAATTGAAGTTATAATATTCAAGTTCTAGTTCTAGGCTTAGTTCTAGGTGACAAGAACAAGCTATGGAGCATGTCTTTCAAGTTCAATTTTTTTTTTTCAGATTTTTTTTTCTCTAGTACTAGAAATTTCAGATTTGGTTTATTCCAGATCTGGTTTTTAGTATTGGTAGTATCTCAAATCAATCAAGTTTTCAGTTCAAGGGTTGAAGTTCAAGTAAGTAGGCTCCTTTAGTAGTCTTCTCTCCCCCCTCTCATTCCCTCTTCTGATTACCCTTTCTTTCTTAATTTATGATTTTAATTTCAGTCATTACATTATTTTTTTTCCTTTCCCCCAAGGTTCATGGCTAGTGTATGTGTTAGCTTTGCCCCTCCTAGCCATAGAACCATCATTTTATTATTTTTTATTTTAATTGCCTCCATTTTCCTAATGCCAAGTAGAGTAACCTTTATAAGAGTGACTCTCTGGTCAAGTAGGGAAGCTCATATTATGATGCATCCCTCGGGCTAAGTAGAGAAACCTACTTGTAAGTCTCTCTCTAGCTTTATCCCCTTTCTTTTACTTTATTTTTACTTCAACATTTTTTCTTTCATTGTTTTTTAAATGCATGGGATGTTTATTTTCAGTTATTTATTTATTTAATTTTAATTACATGGCTTGCGTATTTAAATTCATAGATGACAAATGGTTAGGACGTTATTTTAGATACATATGTTTAGGACGATCGTTAGAATCAGTTCACTTTCATATTATTAAAAGAAGCAAAAGCATAAAGTGGCTACTCTCCTTATGTTCGACCCATAGCTACACTGATCCGTATGCTTGTGGTTACATTTTAAAATCTTAAACAAGTTTTTAGCACCGTTGCCGAGGAGACAATTCCATGTTATTTTTCTCTTTCTTTTGGTAAATCAGAGTGCTTTGTCTACTTTATTTTGTTTTTCCTTTTCTTTTATTAAATTCCTGAGAAGAACAACTTGCAATAATAGTTGTATCGGTGGAGGTCGCCATGCCTTACAGTATGATAACGATAGGTTTCGCCCTATAGCAGTACCTCAGGAATTGACCTGAGCAACCGCGGATCCCTGCCGCTAAGCTCCTAAAAAGCCAAAAAAAATATAAAAAATATAAAAAAAAAGTTTTTCTATCCATTCTTTTATGCTTGTCTTACTCTAGTTGTGGATAGTTTTTTGTTGCATGAGTGTTAGGTGGGTATGTAATACTAAGAATCGGTTAGAAAGAAGAGATCCAACAAGTAGTGACCCTATACATTTGCACTCTTTAAAACCTTTCAATATGGAAAACCAATATCAAAACCCTTCACCTAAGTCTTTGAAAGATAGGTTCTACCCTGTTAGAACAGCCCAAACTTCCTGCATAGTTCTACCACAAGCCCAGGGCAATAATTTTGAACTCAAATCTCAATACATCACTATGTTGCCCCACTTTTATGGGCTAACCTCTGAGGATGCATACCTATTTCTAAGGGAATTTGAAGAGGTATGTGTTCTAATTTAGATCCAACAACTTTCTGATGATACTGTTAAGCTTAGGTTTATCACTTTTGCATTGAAAGACCAAGCTAAGAAGTGGTTGTATGGGTTACCCATAAATTCCATAACCTCAAGGGAATAGTTCACAGTTGTCTTTCTTAAGAAGTTTTTTCCAATTCACAAGATCAATAAACTTAGAAGTGATAACCTTCAATTTAAGCAAAAGCCTAGTGAGTCCTTTTCCAAACTTATGGAGAGATTCAAGGATCTACTCCAAGAATGCCCTCACTATGGCCTAGACTTATGGCATTTATGTTAAATAATTTATGAGGGTATTGATTACCAACCTAAACAAATGATAGAGTCTATGTGTCCTGAGGGATTTACATCCTTTACAGATGAAGGAAAGGCATGGGAATTCTTACTTGACTTAGCTGACAAAACCCGTGAGTGGGAATCAACCCAAGAGAGTGAAAGAACTATAGGAGGAAAAGAATATTTTGTAGATGGGAGTAGCCAAGGAAGCCCATTTGGATAGCCTAATCAAGAGGATTGAGGCTATTGTTCCTAGAAAGCCATCATCAATCAATTTGGTTAAGATTTGTGCTTGGTGCCAGTCTCCTGGACATGTCATAGAAGAATGCCCCAACACCTCTGAGGGCACTTCTAATGTTAGTGTTAATACCTTATACCAGAATAATCCATATAGTAACACCTACAATCTTGAATGGAGAAATCACCCAAATTTCTCCTAAAATCAGGGCAACCAAGCAGGGCCTTCCAATTTCCATAATCAAGGTCAACCTGGACCCCAGATGTAATATCCTAATTCTTAAACCCGGTCTGATTACACGGTTGACCCGGTTTAACCATGCAGTACCCGAATCGGAGAGGGTTAAGGCAGGTTCCTTATGGACCATGATGGCAAGGGTGACTTTGAACACCGACTGGCCAGACAAGTCTGAGTCAGTGCCAGAGGAGATGGGTGTACCCAAGCCGTGTACATGCACATATCATAAGGCCATGTACGGATAAAGCAGGTATGTAGCCGTATCTTAAGGCGCATACGTATATTACATCTTATGCCAAGAGTGAGATTCGTGTCGAGAGTCGAATTCTATCAAAATCCCACTTGTTGGCCAAGTTTTGGCCCTCAGATGGGTGGTCACAGGTGGGCGCATCCGCCCACCTGAGTGACTCACCCATGAGGTTACAAGATGTTTTAAAAAGTATAAATAGTTATCATTATGTTTTTCCTTTTTCTCATTTATGACACTCGGGCGTTTGGTGAGAAGAGTAAAGAGGAGAGAGAAAAGAAGGGAAAGAAGAGGAAAATGGAAGGAAGAGGAAGAAGAAATGGATTTCAATAGCACCGAGGTTTGATCTCCCCATTCCAACGCTGAAAGAGTGATCTCCAATACGAGATCTACGTTTAGAGGTGAGCAAAGGTTGGGTTCCTTAAACTTTCACCATACCCAAATGAAACCCTTAATTTGGGTAGAGTTTCTTGAGGTCTCATAAATCCCCCTTGAGATGATGAATCTAAGGTTTAATAGATGGTTTATGTGTTGATTTTGAAAAATTTGAAGAAGTGTTTCCACGGTTGGAGGAGCATTAGTGATTTGAAGTGATTTTGGGGTCTTTGAACGAGTTTTTGAGCAAAGAAGGTAAGATGGCTTCCATTCCTTAAATCTAACCTAGATCTAGGTTAGAACCATCTTATGAGACCTTGAATGTGTGGAGAATGGGTTTGGAAAAGCCCCATTTGATTCCCCAAAGGTCGGGGAAGGTTTGGGGGAAAATGGTATTTTCCCGCCAAGACCAGTGGGCCAAATGGCCCACCTGAGGGCACCCACCTAAGAGGGCAGGCCCTCGGGGCCAACCGACTGGCCCAACTGGTGGGCCGACCGGTAGGCCAACCTGCCCGCTGGTCATGACCGGTGGGTCTGACTGGTGGGTCAAGACAGTTGAGTTGTCCAACCCACCTGAGAGACTCCCAACGTGATTTCTACGTCCGAACGGACCCAAATCGGACGTGCGACCGTCATTTAGGATTCTAAACATGATTTTGTCACCAAATCTTATTAGTTTTGACCCTAAAGTGATGAAATGCTAATCCCATTCACTCATGATAGGTTCACCAAATCTTACGCTTCTCGCATCGGATCTCACCCGTACCAGGTGTGAGTCTTTGTACACTACAGGTAAGTGGGGAGAGGACGTTTGGCCTTGTTTCAAGGCTTGTTTGGCATTCATCTAATTGTATCTAGACTAGCCATGTCATCATGCAAATGCTATGTAGCTTAGCCATCCTCATATTTTTATGCCATGTGTGTTGTGTTTATTTTCTCAATGTCAAATGATGATGTGCTTATATGATGAATGTTGAAATCATTGTGCATGATGCATTAATAGACTAGATGCCATAGTCGGCTTGGACACAAGTGCATTGGTGGCCCGTGGAATGGGACACGGTGGCACTATACAATCGTACTATGTCATATAGGAGCATGCGGTTTAGGATTATCATCTTCCCGTGCTACGACCCTTCCCAATAGGGGTTGAGGTGTTGGGTTACCATTCAGGGGGAAGCAGTGGTCGCGATTTTTGGGTCACTGTGGCGGTTAGATATACGCTCGACTGGTCATTAGGACAATCGGCAACCTCGGTGGTATATTCAAGAGGGCCAATCGTACTGCTTTTAAATTGCTGGAGTCAGCACCTTTAATTTCTGTCATTTACTTTATGTTGAGAGCCAGTGGTCGGCATGTTTTACTTTTTCGAGTACTCACGGTGGGCCTTCTCCAACAGCCCTATAGGCGTATCGCAGGATGGAGTTCGCAGCTCGTACCCAGAGTATACGCGCACTGTGGTTGTTGTAGTACTAAACCAAAGACTTAGTAATGTAATTTAAGTGGATGTGATTAAAAATGAATTGCATAGCATACAGTGCATATGGTTGTGATTTGTTGTATGGACTGCTGTGTGGTCCTTCTTTTCACTTATTGAGCTAGTGAGCTCATCCCACGTGTGCACTGCTTTTAGATGATTTTACAGGTCATCAATCTGAAGAGCACGGGTCAGGCCCCATAGTTGAATTCCCTGAAGAGGATTGGTGGGTCCCCGAGGAATTAGAGCATGGTACGGATTGCCCGTGTGAGGGCCGTGCTACGGGACCATAGTTTTTGATACCGAGATGAGCTTTAGTTTTGATACCAAGTTGAGCTTTACTGTTGATACCAAGCTGAGCTCTTCTTTTGATACCGAGTTGTGCTTTACCTTTTGATACCGAGCTGAGCTCTACTTTTGATACCGAGCTGAGCTGTACCCTTTGTGTTTTTGATGATCCCTTTTGTGTACTTGATATGTAAATTGTATTCTTTTGTGTAAATATCATGCTTGCGGGCCCACATGTACTTAACTATGTATTACAATTTAGGTATCAAGTATAATGGGAATATTTACAGGTAAATTAAATCTTTCGCTGAACTGATGAACACTTTCTTAAGTTGTGGGTATGTTGTGGTTGGATACTGTATCAGATGATCCTGGCAGGTTTGGGTTAACCGGTATTAACCCGATCACCGGTCTAGTTCTATGTGAACGGGGTGTGACAACGGTGGTATTAAAGCGTGATGCTCTATTCCACTCACAGCATACCATTAGACCCCATAGAATCTATAATAGGAAATGGGATTGGGTTAATGTAAAAAAAAAAAAAAAAAAATTTAAAGAGATAAAAGTCGAAGAAAGAAAGTAATAAAAATGGTTGCATTTAGATATTGCATACATGGCATACGTGAGAGAAAATGAAAGGTTAATTAATTGATGTCATAACCCATCAAGTACGAGTTTGATGAAATTTCGGCAGCATAACGGTGCAAAACAAGATTTCCAAAAATTTTCACACAAACACCTGATAAACAACATATATATATATATATCAATAATCATAATTAACAAAAGACACCACAACTAAACTAAACAAGTTATCAAACATACAAATTCGCCACAAACCACCATCAAAACACATCACCCCACAAATAAGTCCAGTTACAGAGAAAGTACAGAGAATGAGAAAAGAAAGAAAAATACAACAAGATCAACAACTTGAAATAGGTGAGAAGCTAGTGTGGATGAGCTAAGTCTTCACTGATCATCATCATCGTCATTGTCCAATACTACTACTCTGTTCACCTGAGGTCTCAAGTTAACGTTGAGTCAACGGTCGTAGTAGTCAAACCTTGAGTTCACCAGTTGTACATCCCTCCGAAGTCGACCAAAATCTGCTGAAATGGCATTGGCCGTTGTATCCAAGTCCTGGTCCAGTCTGAGAAAGGAATTCTCCAAAGTAGCCTGCCTCTCCAGGATGCATTCCTCCCTAGAAGCACTCTCATCTAGTCTTCTTAACAGTTGATCTTGGTTGTCCTTCAAAGCCCTCATAGTAGACATCATGCCCTCAAAATCATATGCACCACTCTCAGGTGATGGGGCTCTATGCTGCGGGCCTGCAGCTCTAGTGAAGCCAGAATCAGCACCTCTCGACTCATGAGGCACCTCCTCAAGGATGTCCTCGTCCACAAAATCATCCTCCCCACCCTGAGGAACATAGTCCTCATCCTCCTCACTAGACTCCTCCTCCATGGGAACATCCTCCCTAGGGGCAGCCCTCCTATCTCTACCTCTCTGAGCTCCCGCTCTCTGAGGTACATCCATAAGAGTGTGGAGACCCATCCTTAATAGATTCCCCCTGTCAAACTTATCTACTGGCATCTTTCCCTCCTCACCACTCAGGTCCACCCCAAAGAACTCAAAGATCCTGATGAGGATCCTGTCATATGGAAATCCTCCATCCTCAGGGTGAGAAGTATGGTGCTTCATGGTCTTGAGGATGACGTAAGGGAAGCACAAGTGCTCGTCAGCCCCCTCTAAAGCCTTATAAATGCAGAAGGCTAAGAAGGCCGCCATGAAGCCCACCTGGTTCCGGTGACCTCCTCTGGGGAGCAAGTTGAACTGGACCAAACGGGTAAACACATGAACCTCTGGGAAAAATGATGTCTCAGAATCCGGATGCTCCCTGCTGCCACAGATGGTCTCATAGATGTGGTCCAATGTCTCCAAACTCATGAACGGACCCATGGGCTTACTCTTGGGAGGACTGTAGAAACGGTGCCCAGCTGAAGAAATACCCAAAATACTAGCCAGGGTGTCCACGGTCAGCTGAATGTCCACCCCCTTCACCATACTAGTTATCGCATACTCTTCGTACTGGTAGGAAACCTCCAGGTTATAGTAGAATCTACGAACCAGCTACTCGTAGCACGGACGGTCTATGTGGAGGATAGACTGCTAACCTAATACGGTGAACCTCTCCTGAAGTTGAACCTTGTGGAAGTCGTCAACTACCACAGTCTTCTCCATCATTACAGACCTCTTCAGGAAGGCCTGCCAGTTGGTTGCTACCTCTGAACAGTGGAAGAGTTCCTCGTCATAGTCGAAATAATCAATAGGGGCAGATCTGGGTCGCCCTGTGCGAGGGGCTGGGGAACTAGTCCCCGCACTCTTCCATTTGGAAGCGGTAGTCTTACGCCAAGTGGAAGAGGATGCGGGTTCTTTGCCCTTGCGAGAATACATCCTGGCAAGAAAAGGGGAGAAAGAATGGTGAGTAAGGGAAAAAGAATAACAAAGAGAATAAATAAATGGGTGAGCCATAGGAGGGAGCCCCAAAACCCAATTCTCACAAAACAGAAAATGTGACAAGCAAGGAGTGATAGAGAGTCTATGGATGAAATGCATGGTAAGTGACAAAACAAAAATCATGGAAAAAAAATAGAATGTGACAAAATGTGACAAGTGAGGAATGATAAAAAGTCCATAAATGAAATTCCTGGCCAGTGACAAGACAGAGATTATGGCAAAACAACAATGTGATAGAAAGGGCATATAAAGCATGGCAAATAAAGAATGATAGAAAAACCCTAATTCTCATTGTGCAACTTCAATCTAAGGAAAAAAATGAAAAGACTCACAATAGAGTGAAGCATGAAGCTTACATGTTCATGGATGAAATGATATCATTCTACAATTTAGAATATACAAAAACATCTACTATTATGATATTGAGGGGAAAGAGGATCAAAGGAACCCAACACACAGAGATGGATTTTCATGGGAAGAAATGGGATTTCAAGCATACGTGACTTTTATGATCTCTACAACATGTCAAGTACAAATCAAACATAAGACATTGCATTTGAGTTATTAATTGGGAAGAAAAGAGCAGAGATTGAAGAAATCCCCAAATTTGAGAAAACTAGGGCACGGTAGGGGTTTTTCCTCAAAAATTGATAAGTAAATTCTAAAACTAGAAACAAATCACAGAGAAAACATCACATTCACATGAAATCACTGTCCTATACAAGGAAACATGGAAAAGAATTGAGATTTAAGACTACTCATGAGTTCTACCCCCAAAGTATATGTTCTGAGAAGAAAATGAGGAAGAAACTTACTTGTGAGTAGAGGAGTTGAATCTTCCCAAAACCGCCGGATCGTTGAGTGAGATCGCGAGTGGAAGCATCAAGGAGCTCTCAAAAATCGCCTGAGAGAGAGAGAGAGAGAGAGAGAGTGAAGGAGAAATGTGAGAACAAAGGAAGAACAGGGGCTTAAAAGCCCTGTTTGAAATTCCCGCTCAGGTAGGACCGACAGGCCGACCGATGGGCCAACCTGCCCGTCGGTGTCAACCAGCCGATTGAAGATTTGGACCGACGGGATGATCGGCGGCCCAACCTGCCCGCTGGTGGCAGTCCGTCGGTTGAGAGAAAACTTGAAAAAAAAATTATATAATAATAAAAAGAGAAAGGTGGGGGTATTATTATTATAATTACTATTATTATTATTCTTATAAGAATATACCTGAAAAAAAAAAGGGTGTGTGGATAGCACCTTATGGTCGAGTGGGACCATCATCCGACTTGTTGAAGCACTAGCACCATATTTTCGGGATCAATCTATTGCTAGTTGCAAAACCTTCATACACTATAATACCCTATGCGTTGGCATATGATTATGTGTCGATATAAATTCTAAGGTGTTTAACCAATGTGGTGTATGATATGTTTTAGGTACAGGGATACGATGGTACGTACTAGATCCGGTAGCAATGCACGAGGTACCTCACGTGATCCTCATCCAGTCGATCGACCACCGATTCCCAAAAGGTCCCGCTCTGTGGGGCAAACCTCACTTCCACAACCTCTAGAGACCTTTGGTCAGGGAGGGGCACAAGGGGACCCACCTATGACTGCACTTCCGGACCCTCCACCGGTGTTTACTCCGGGGGATGTTGCTACCATAATCTAGCAGTCACAATAGGCTTTTCAGCAACAAATGCTTCAGCAACAGCAAGCATTTATGACTGCTATACAACAATAATTGGACCTTTCTCAAACAGGTCAACCTCCCCGGATACTTACTCCACAGGACCCGCCTGTAGGGTCTGGTACGGGGCCACAAGTGGGAGGTACACCTCTAATTCTTCCATTCATTATTCCTTTGTATGTGGTGCCCCCTCTATACCCTTATTATCCAGCTTATGCGCCTAATTACCCACCGACGAATAATACGTCAAAGGTAGTGAAGTCATTCAAGAGGAACTTGCCACCTGTATTCTCTGAGGTGGGGAGTGATCCTCTGGAGCTGGACCAATGGATCCAAGAGCTGGAGAAAATATTTGAGGTGATTGAGTTCACAGATGCATAGAAACTCATTTGTGCGGGGTTACAACTCAAAAAGGAGGCCAACTCTTGGTGGCAAGCCTCTAAGCCCATATTGTTGGCCGCACTTTCAGAACCCACCTGGGAACAGTTCAAGGAGTTGTTCTTGGACAATCATTACCCACGTAGCTTCAGAGACCGCAAGGAGACAGAATTTATGACCTTAACTCAAGGAGGTAAGACTATCCTTGAGTATCAGCAGCAGTTTGAGAGCTTGTTCCATTTTTCCCCTAGGCATATGAGGACAGCTGAAGAAAAGGCTACAAGATTTCTGAAGGGCCTAAAGGCATCCATTGGGTCTGTACTTGAGGTCTTAGACTTGACAAACTATAGCCAGATTGTGCAGAAAGCCAAGACTATGGAAGATAAACGGAAGGGAGAACAGTCCCTCACACCTAGACTGTGGAAGAGAACAAATCCATTTTCGGATATAGACAGCTCCTCCAAGGCATACCGTGGGTTGTACAGTTCTGGGCCTACATATAGGCAGCCCTATAGGCCATCTAGCTACCCTCCTCGACTAGATGGTGGTTCGGGCTCTACATCTTTTTGCCCAAACACTAGTGTGGTACCTACAGTTCCAAGGCCGCCCCGACCTCCATCTTCAACGGGTCAAGTGTAGAGGGGCCCCGCCCCAGTTTCGACATCACAGATCCGTTGCTTTAACTACCATTCCTATAGGCACTATACAAAAGACTGTTGGGTCAGACCAGCCTTGCCCTCCAGTCAGCCCTCTGCGTACCGACCTCCCTTAACTCGGGGGAATCAACCGCAAGGAAGGATGTATGCCCTATCAGCTGAGGAAGCTGAGGCCAGCATGGAAGTGGTAGCAGGTACATTTTAAATTTAAGAATTTCCTTATGTTAATTATTGATGACCTGCTAAAATTATATGCATTGTACACTAGGTGTCCTATCTATATCGGGCATACCAGCCTATGTTTTATTCGATTCAGGAGCTAACACATTTATTCGTATCTAAGAGATTTACTGAGAAACTTGGTATGCCACCCAGGACCCTAGATCATGGGATGATTGTTAGTATGCCTACTGGTAAAGTTACACAGTTGAAGGAGGTGTATGGGTCGTGCCCAGTGGAAATCAGTGGGAAGAAATTGGATGCACAGCTCATTAAGTTCAATATGCAGAATTTTGATGTTATTCTGGGCATGGATTGGTTGTCGGCTCATCGAGCTAATGTGATGTGTGCTGAAAAGCTGATTAGGGTGACAGATGACGAAGGAAGAGAATTGGTATACCGAGCAGATAAAATGAAACGGGTGAGAAAGGTCCTCGTCTCTGCCCTTCAAGCTGTAAAGTTATTGGAGAACGGATGTCAGGGCTACTTAGCATTGGTACTTGATGTTGATGCAAGGATTACACCTCTAGAAGAGGTAAAGGTGGTTAAAGAGCTTCCCGACTTCTTTCTAGATGATTTGATGCATTTACCGCCTGATAGAGAGTTGGAGTTTGCCATAGACTTGGTTCCTGGAGCAGCTCCAGTTTCTAAAGCCCCATACCGGATGGCACCAGCCGAATTGAAGGAGTTACAGATGCAGTTGCAAGAATTGTTGGAGAAGGGGTTTATTCGCCCAAGTGTTTCACCTTGGGGCGCCCCAGTATTGTTTGTCAAGAAGAAGGATGGCAGCTTGCATATTTGCATTGATTACCGGGAATTGAATAAGCTAACCATTAAGAACCGGTACCCATTGCCACACATTGATGATTTATTTGACCAACTGCAAGGTGCCAAGGTATTTTTAAAGATAGACCTTCGATCAGGCTATTATCAGCCCAAGATAAAGAGCGGCGACATACCCAAGACAGCATTCAGGACTCGGTATGGTCACTATGAGTTCCTAGTGTTATCTTTTGGGTTAACCAATGCACCAGCAGCATTCATGGATTTAATGAATCAAGTATTTCACGATGTCGTCGGTAAATGGGTAATTATTTTTATTGATGAGTGGCAGAGGAGATGGCTTGAGCTCATGAAGGATTATGACTGCGACATTCAGTATCATCCCAGCAAGGCTAATGTAGTGGCAGGTGCATTGAGTCGGAAGGCACAGATTGTGTCACTCTCATACTTAGCAGTCAGCCCACCACTTGTACATGAGGCAACGCTAATGGATGAAGCTCTCTTATACGAAGGAGTAACCTTAGAGTTTGAACGTCAACCAGAAAACCTTAAATGGTTGACTGTATCCTTGGCGGCTCTACAAGTGCATCCGACTATCAGGCAAGAGGTAATAATGAAACAACCTTTGGATCCTGAATTGCAGCTGATCAGAGTTAAGGTTCAAGATCAAACAATGAACGACCAAAATTTTGTTTCAGCCAGTGATGGGGCATTGATGTTTCGGGGCAGATTGTGTGTACCCGATGATTTGGATATACAAGACAAGATAGTGCGAGAAGCACATAGCTCCGAGTACTCACTCTACCCAGGAAGTACAAAGATGTATAAAGACCTCAAACAAAATTACTGGTGGCCAAGCATAAAAGTCACAATAGCTCTATATGTAGCGACTTGTCTTACATGCCAGAAAGTAAAAGCTGAGAAGCATCGACCTTATGATACTCTTCAGCCACTCCCAGTACCAGACTGGAAGTGTGATAGGATTACAATGGACTTCGTCACTGGACTACCATGTACACCTAAGGGGATGGATGCGATATGGGTGATCGTTGATCGGCTTACTAAGACTGCTCATTTCATTCCCATCAAGACCAAGTTCTCTATGGCCAAATTAGCATAACTTTATATGGATAACATAGTGCACTTACATGGAGTGCCAGTGAGCATTGTATCAGATAGGGACCCAAGATTCACTTCCAAATTTTGGAAAAGCTTCCAGCATGCCTTAGGATCACAATTAAATTTGAGTACTGCTTTCCACCCACAGACAGATGGTCAGTCGGAGCGAACCATGCAGATATTGGAAGACATGCTTAGGGCATGTGCAATGGAAATGTGTGGTAGTTAGGAAGATTATATACCCCTTATGGAGTTTGCCTATAACAACAGTTACCAAGCTACAATTGGGATGGCTCCATATGAGGCATTATATGGTAGGAAGGGCAGGACTCCTATGTATTGGGATGAGGTAGGCGAGCGCCGAATGTTAGGACCTGAAATGATACAAATGACTTGTGACAAGGTCGATGTTATTTGGGAAAGGATTAAAGCAGCTCAGTCACGTCAAAAGAGCTATGCAGACAACCGCAGAAAAGACATTGAATTTCAGCCAGGAGAAAAGGTGTTTCTCAAGATCTCTCCTACTAAAGGGTTGCAAAGATTTCACAAAAAGGGGAAGTTGAGCCCAAGATACATTGGCCCATTTGAGATCTTAGCCCGGGTTGGCTCGGTAGCCTACATGCTTGCTCTACCACCTTCACTCGGGGATGTTCATAATGTATTTCATGTATCCATGCTGAAGCGATACGTTCATGATCCATCTCATGTATTACCCGTGGAACCAGAATATCTAGAAGCTAATATGACCTATACAGAGTAGCCAGCTGAAATTTTGGACCGAAAGGTGAAAACCCTTCGCAACTGCTCCATTTCCTACATAAAGGTGCGATGGGCAAATCATTCACTTGAAGAAGCATCTTGGGAGAAAGAGGATGAAATCCAAGCCAAGTACCCTCATCTTTTTGAACAACCAGGTACGCCAATTTCGAGGACAAAATTTTTAGAAAGGGGGGGTAAATGTAATACCCTACTTCTTAAACCCAGTCTGATTACACGGTTGACCCGGTTTAACCATGCAGGACCCGAACCGGAGAGGGTTAAGGTGGGTTCCTTATGGACCATGATGGCAAGGGTGACTTTGAACACCGGCTAGCCAGATAAGTCCGAGTTAGTGCCAGAGGAGAAGGGTATACCCAAGCTGTGTACATGCACATATCATAAGGCCATGTACAGATAAAGCAGGTATGCAGTCGTATCTTAAGGCGCAAACGTATATTACATCTTATGCCAAGAATGAGATTCGTGCCGAGAGTCGAATTCTGTCAAAATCCCACTTGTTGGCCAAATGGCCCGCCTGAGAGGGCAGGCCCTCTGGGGCCAACCGATGGGCCCAATCGGTGGGGCAACCGGTGGGTCGACCTACCCGTCGGTCATGACCGGTGGGTCTGACTGGTGGGTCAAGACAGGTGGGCTGTCTGACCCACCCGAGAGACTCATAACATGATTTCTACGTCCGAACGGACCCAAATCGGATGTGCGACCTTCTTTTAGGATTCTAAATATGATTTTGTCACCAAATCTTATTAGTTTTGACCCTAAAGTGGTAAAATGCTAATCCTATTCACTCATGATAGGTTCACCAAATCTTACGCTTCTCGCACCGGATCTCACCCGTACCAGGTGTGAGTCTTTGTACACTACAGGTAAGTGGGGAGAGGATGTTTGGACTTGTTTCAAGGCTTGTTTGGCATTCATCTAATTGTATCTAGACTAGCCATTTCATCATGCAAATGCTATGTAGCTTAGCCATCCTCATATTTTTATGCCATGTGTGTTGTGTTTATTTTCTCAATGTCAAATGATGATGTGCCTATGTGATGAATGTTGACATCATTGTGCATGATGCATTAATAGACTAGATGCCATAGTTGGCTTGGACACAAGTGCATTGGTGGCCCGTGGAATGGGACGCGGTGGCACTATGCAATCGTACTATGTCATATAGGAGCATGTGGTTTAGGATTATCATCTTCCCGTGCTACGACCCTTCCCAACAGGGGTTGAAGTGTTGGGTTACCATTCAGGGGGAAGCAATGGTCGTGGTTGTCGGGTCACTGTGGCGATTAGACATATGCCTGGCTGGTCATTAGGACAGTCGGTAACCTCGGTGGTATATTCAAGAGGGCCAATCGTACTACTTTTAAATTACTGGAGTCAGCACCTTTAATTTCTGTCATTTACTTTATGTTGAGAGCCAATGGTCGGTATGTTTTACTTTTTTGAGTACTCACGGTGGGCCTTCTCCGACAGCCCTATGGGCGTATAGCGGGAAGGAGTTCGCGGCTCGTAACCGGAGTATATGCACACTGTGGTTGAAGTAGCACTAAACTAAAGACTTAGTAATGTTGTTTAGGTGGATGTGATTAAAAATGAATTATATAGCATATAGTGCATATGGTTGTGATTTGCTGTATAGACTGCTGTGTGGTCCTTCTTTTCACTTACTGAGCTAGTGAGCTCATCCCACGTGTGCACCACTTTTAGATGATTTTACAGGCCATCGATCTGAAGAGCATAGGTTGGGCCCCACAGTTGAATTCCCTGAAGAGGATTGGTGGGTCCCCGAGAAATTAGAGCACGGCATGGATTGCTCGTGTGAGGGCTGTGCTGTGGGACCGCAGTTTTGATACCGAGCTGAGCTTTACTGTTGATACCGAACTGAGCTCTTCTTTTGATATCGAGCTGAGCTTTACCTTTTGATACCGAGCTGAGCTCTACTTTTGATACTGAGCTGAGCTGTACCCTTTATGTTTTTTATGATCCCTTTTGTGTACTTGATATGTAAATTGTATTCTTTTGTGTAAATATCATGCCTACGGGCCCACATGTACTTAACTATGTATTACAATTTGGGTATCAAGTATAATGGAAATATTTATAGGTAAATTAAGTCTTCTGCTGAACTGATGAACACTTTCTTAAGTTATGGGTATGGTGTGGTTGGATACTGTATCAGATGATCCTGGTAGGTTTGGGTTAACCGGTGTTAACCCGGTCACCGGTTCGGTTCTGTGTGAATGGGGTGTGACACCAAAGGCCTCCCCTTGCACAACAATCTTTTTTCAAAAATACTTTTCCTAGGTCAAATGTAGGACCTTAGGCTAGTTTTCTTAGAGCCCCTCTCCTATCATCTTATCAGCAACCCCCTGGGTCCAACACCGAAGAAGCAAGTAGAAGAAGTGACTTGAAAAGAAAAATGGCCCTCCTCATGACAAGCCATCAAAATCTTATGAGAGAACTCACCCAAGTTGTATCAATTATGCTTGAGATGGAAAAGGGAACTTTTTCGAGTCAACCAGAGCCTAACCCTAGGCATCATCTGCCTGTTACCTCACAAGCACCAACTAGCACAAGGTTAGACCCAACAAGGGCCCTCCAACCAATGTAATGTTGTTTATGCCCTTAGGAGTGGTAGAGAGTACTAACAGAGTGTTCCTAACTCTTTTCCATCCTTTACTCCTATTAACTCTCCTTCAATTGAGGACACAAGTGTGCCTCTTGTTCTAGGTTTGTCTAATGAACCTAAAGATTCTTTTGAAATTAAATATGATTTGGTTGAGGAAACTAAAAATGATTCTTCTGAAAAAGGATAAATCCCTAACAGTCCTTATGTTCCTCCTATCTCATTTCCTAATCACTTGGTAAACAAAAAGAAGATTGCTTCTATGGATAAAATTTTAGAAGTCTTCAAAAAGGTAGAAGTGAGCATCCCTCTTTTGGATGTCATATCCCAGATCCTCACCTATGCAAAGATACTGAAAGATTTGTGTACTCACAAACGTATCACTAGTGTGCCCAAAAAGGCGTTCTTGGCAGGTAGCATTAGTTCCATAATTACTCAGCCTATAGCAGCTAAGTATCAGGATCTAGGGAGCCCTACCATAGCTTGTGTCATAGGTAACACCTACATTGAGCATGCCTTACTTGACCTTGACACAAGTGTGAATCTTTTACCTTACCATGTGTATAAGCAACTACGATTGGGAGAATTGAAAGCAACTGGAACTACTCTTCAGTTGGCAGATAGGTCTGTTAAGATTTCTAAAGGGATGGTTGAGGATGTCTAACTAAAGGTGGGGGAATTTATTTTTCCTGTTGATTTCATTGTGTTAGATATCAAGCCCTTCTCAACCAAAGATGAGATCCCAATAATTTTAGGAAGACCATTCTTGGCTACTAGTAATGCATTAATCAATTGGCAAAATGGTTTCCTAAGGTTATCTTTTGGCAACCAAACTATTGAGTTTAACATGTTTAGGATAGGCAAGCAACCACATATGGAAAAAGAGATCAATATGCTTGAGGATTTTCTAGATTGTTTTGATGATTTAATTACCAACTTTGATAGTGATTTTGATTCAAAATTCTAATAGTGTATGGATGAGTTGGATGATAGTGAAAATTTTTTTCTGAAGTCTTGAGTCTTCATATACCTGTGGAGCCCTTAGGACCCCTTTCTAATTCCATTCCCAAACCTTCCATAGTTGAGCCCCCTAAGCTAGATCTTAAGGAGTTGCCATCTAATTTGAGGAATGCTATCCTAGGGCCTAACCAGACTCTTTCTGTAATAATTTCTTCAAATTTGACTTCTAGCCAGGAAGAGGAGTTACTTAAAGTGTTAAAAGATAATAAGGAAGCCCTAAGTTGGACCATGGCTGATATCAAGGGTATAAGCCCTTCTATTGTGTAACATCATATACATCTTATGGAGGATTCCAAACCATCCACTGAACACCCTAAAGAAGAGCTAACCTAGTGATGATGGAAGCCATTAAGAAAGAAATCCTAAAGTGCTTGGATCATGGAATAATTTATCCTATTTCTGACAACCAATGGGTAAGCCCAGTTCACGTAGTGCCTAAGAAGTCTGGGGTGACTGTAGTTTCCAATGCCAATAATGAACTAATTTCAACCTGCGTCCAATCAAGGTGGAGAGTGTGTATTGACTACAGGAAACTTAATGTGGCAACCTGGAAGGATCTTTTTCCATTGCCATTCATTGACCAGATGTTAGAGAGGTTAGTTGGACATGAATACTATTATTTTCTTGATGGATATTCTAGCTATAACCGAATCCCAATTGCTTTAGAAGATCAACATAAGATCACTTTTACATGCCCATATGGAACATTTGCTTACAGGTGTATGCCCTTTGGGCTTTGCAATGCCCTTGCTATGTTCCAATGATGCATAATGAGTATCTTTTCTGACATCATCAAAAAATTCCTAGAAGTATTTATGGATGACTTTTCAATTCATGAAAATTCCTATTCTGAATGTCTTCATCATCTTTCTCTAGTTTTGAAAAGGTGCATATCTAAGAATTTGGTTTTGAATTGGAAGAAATTCCATTTTATGGTTAAATCCAGTATTGTTTTAGGCCATGTAATATCTCAGGAGGGAATTAAAGTAGATAGAGCCACAGTGGATTTAATTGATAATTTACCACCTCCTCAATCTGTTAAGGATGTACGGTCTTTTCTAGGGCTTGCGGGATTCTACAGAAGTTTTATTAAGAACTTTAGTAGTTAGCCCGACCTTTCACTTCATTACTTGCTAAAGATCAAACTTTTAAGTTTTCTAAAGAGTGCCTAGAATCCTTCAAACAACTTAAGAAGGAGTTGACCAATGCACTCATTGTTCAACCACTTGTTTGGACTGAACCTTTCGAACTGATGTGTGATGCTTTAGATTTTTCCATAGGAGTGGTTTTAGGTCAAAGGATTAATAAGTTATCCACTATCATTTACTATACTAGTAGGACCTTAAATGATGCACAACTCAACTATACAACCACTAAAAAAGAATTTTTAGCTATTGTGTTTACATTAGAAAAGTTTCGGTCTTACTTAGTTGGTTCACATGTGGCAGTGTATACTGATCATTCTGCTCTTAGATACCTAGTTCAGAAGAAGGATGCCAAAGCCCGTCTCATTAGGTGCATTTTATTTTTATAAGAGTTTGATTTAGAAATTAGGGATAAGAAAGGAGTTGAAAACCTAGTTGTAGACCATTTATCCCGGTTTTCCAATTCCTTGACTATCGATTCTCCAGTCAACGAGAATTTTTCAGATGAACAGTTATTTGCAATGTCCAGTGAATCACAATTTGCTGACATTGTCAACTTCTTAGTTTCAGGTGTGACTCTGAATCACTAGTCCACCCAAGATAAGTATAGGTTTTATTCCTAAGTTAAGTACTTTTTCTAGGATGATCCTTATTAGTTTAAGATATGTCCAGATCAGATTATCCAATAATGTGTTCCTAATCATGAGCAACATTCCATTCTCTCTTTTTGCCATGATCATGCATGTGGTGGATACTTTGGACCTAAGAAGACTGCTACAAAGGTTCTCCAATGTGGATTTTATTGGCCCACTCTTTTTAGAGATGCTTTTTGTTTTTGCAAGGCTTGTCCCACCTACCAGTCTTTTAGCCATATCAATAAGAGGAACATGATGCCTCTCAACCCTATTTTTGTAGTTGAGATCTTTGATGTATAGGGCATTGATTTCATGGGACCATTTCCTAATTTCTTTGGGAATTTGTACATACTTTTGGCTGTTGATTACGTTTCTAAATGAATAGAGGCCATACCTTGTAAATCTAATGACCACAAAGTGGTGGTCTAGTTTCTCAAAGAGAATATTTTTTCTTGCTTTGGTGCACCACGTGCAATAATTAGTGATAGGGGTACTCATTTTTGTAATCAGCCTTTTGAGGCCTTAATAAAAAAGTATGGGATCACTCATAAGTTATCTACCTCTTATCACCCCTAAACTAGTGGCCAAGTGGAGGTGTCTAATATGTAGATCAAACAAATCTTGGAGAAAAATATTAATCCCAACCGTAAGGATTGGTCCCTTAGGCTCATTGATGCCTTGTGGGCCCATTAGACTACATTTAAGACCGACTTTGATCAATCTCCCTACCGTTTGATGTATGGGAAAGCTTGTCACTTACCAGTTGAGTTGAAGCATAAGGCCTTTTAGACCATCAAGAAGCTCAACTATGATTTGTCTAATGCAGAAATTTATCGTAGGCTCCAACTATCTGAGTTGGAGGAACTTAGGAATGATGCCTATGAAAGTTCTAGGATTTATAAGGAAAAAATCAAAGCTTTTCATGATAAGCACATTCTGCGCAAATCTTTTACAATTGGTGATAAGGTCTTATTGTACAACTCTCGATTGCATCTTTTCTTTAGTAAGCTTAGATCCCGATGGGATGGCCCGTTTATTGTCTATAATGTATATCCCCATATGGCTATAGAGATTCTGAATATAGGAACAGGGGTAATTTTGAAGGTTAATGGTCAGCGTTTGAAACCGTTCCTTGAGTTTCTTAATACTGGTAGTGAAGAGGTCATGGATCTCCATGAACCTCTTTACAATGATGACTAACTTTTAATCAGGTATGACCCCCTTTCATTATCTTCACATTTAATTCTTTCCATGCATTGAGGACATTGCATAACTTAAGTGTGGAGGAGGGAAACTAGTTTTTTCTTTTTTCACTTTGTTTTGTTTGTTTTTCTTTTTGTTTTGAGCTTGCTAAGGATGAAGTCCTACTTTGGCTTTTGGCTTTTAGCTTTTGGCTAATGATCATACCATTCGGTTGCTTAATATATGAAAATAAAAGTTTTGATTAAGGTACCCATTTTGAACCTATAAAAAACCCTGTTGAGAAGAAAGAAACAAACCTACGTCTTGAGATGGTACTTTCTTTTGAAAAATAAGAGACCATTGTTTTATGGTATTGGACCATATGTAAGTCTGTGGGATCCTTGTACTTTTGATTTAGTATTGAGACTTTCTTTTTAATTTGGCATGAGTTGACAAATGCATAATTTTAAATGAAGTGTGAAATGTGATATAAAGAAGAATAAGAGTTGATTCCCTTGGAACTAGACAGGGCATTGCGCCTCAGGAAGCGTAGTGGCTTGATCGAAATTCCTAGGGAGGAAACTTCTGAAAGAACTCTAGTATCACTGTCTTTGTGCGCATATATAAAAAGCGAAGCTACATAGCAACTTGTGTGTCTGGTGTTTGCTCCATCATGTCATTCAGGCTAAAAGTAGTGGAGTAGAATAGAGTTTATTAAGCAAAAAAATGAGAAAAAAATGTGTAAATGTCATTAATGTTTGGTAACATGTTTGGTCAAAAACACTTCAACGCCTTAGTCATTGGTTCCCTATTTCTTCACAAGTGGTTTTGCCTTAGGATAAAGATGTTTTGCAAGAGACGAGATGAGTTACAAATTAAGAAATATGCTACTGCCTGGAATTGATAAAGGGTAATAAAAGTTCAAGTGTAGGGGTCCCTTGTAAAAGGAATTATCTTTGCTCTAGATCGGTATGGCCCTTACCTTTAGCCAAGGTTAGGATTTGTTTATTTTGAATTTCAGGTATATATTCACTACAAACACCCACGAGACACAACTCGTCCACTAAGGGTGACCTAGGGGTTTAAAGGCTTGTTGCACATGCTAAGTGCAACCGTGATTCTTATGAAAGTGAATTAGGTTTTTTGTTCTTATTCTTTTTCATTTTGTTTTACTCGAGGACTAGAAAAGTCTAAGTGTGTGGGAATTCTGATGAATACATTTATGTGTGAAATCTATGGTAGTAAAATATGCATTTTACATATTTAGAATGGAGCTACCTTAGGTTTTACTCTCTTTTTGTAGGTTTTATATTTTCAAGGCCTTAAGGACTATCGGGCGGTATATCTCTAATTTTACATGTAAAGAGGTCCTATTTCTTTTCAAGGTTGTGAAGAGGGTGAAATTCTAACCAAGATGAATATGTTCAATTAAAAGTATACATTCGTTTGGTCAATCGTACAAGTGATTATTCTTTTCGGGTCAGAAAAAGAATAATGGATCAAAACTGAACCGAGATGCAGAACCAGCCCATCTGCAATTGTCCCAAGGGTATAAAGAATATTCAAAATGTCAATAAGGATCAATGGGGCACACCCTTAAGTGATTGAAAATTCATTTTTGGTAACAACTACTACCTAGCGTAGTTGGTGAGTTGTGGTGTGCAAAATCCCTTGCTTATTAAAAGGTCTCAAGTTCAAACCTCTTAATTGTAATTTTATTGAGGTTTTTTTTTTAAATATTTTCTCTCTCCTACTCATCACTTAAAGGAGGTCGGAATTTAAAGGAGGTCGACCAAGATGGTTGTACGCAAGTTTGAAGAAGAGAGAGAAAATGAAGAGAAAAAATAGGAAAGAAGAAAAAAAATAAGACAAGGGCATAGATGGAATTTTCCATTAAAATAGAATATTTTCTAAATCCAAGAAAGAAAAATCACCCAAGGGGAGTTTCTTGTGCAAAAAGAGAGAGAAAAATAGAAAAAGGGCAAAAGAGGGCAAGAAAAATCGTGGGAGATCTCTCTCCACACATTTTCTCTCTTCTCTCTCCTCCACCTAATCAATAAGATAAAAAAAATATTTTTTTTTTTAGAATCTAAAATCGTTAGCTTCCCTCCCCCATTCTCTATATAATAGAATTAACACGAGGGGAGGAGGCACTTCATTCTTCTTTTAGGGTTTTTTTTTTTTTTTTTTTTTAGTTACTCCATCTCTTTCTCTAGCTCTAGTTCTAGGTTTATGTTTTAAACACTTTTGTAAGTTCTTTTTATTCAATTAATGCAAGCACTTTTGTTTTTGATTCAGTCTTTTATTTTTATTGTTTAAGCAATTGAAGTTGTACTTTTCAAGTTCTAGTTCTAGGCTTAGTTCTAGGTGACAAGAACAAGCTATGGAGCATGTCTTTCAAGTTCAATTTTTTCCTTCAGATTTGTTTTCTCTAGTACTAGAAATTTCAGATTTTGTTATTCCAGATCTGGATTTTAGTACTAGTAGTATCTCAAATCGATCAAGTTTTCAGTTCAAGTAAGTAGGCTTCTTCAGTAGTCTTCTGACCCCCCTCTCATTCCCTCTTCTGACTACCCTTTCTTTCTTAATTTAGGATTTTAATTTTAGTCATTATATTATTGCTTTCCCTTTCCCCTAATGTTCATGACTAGTATATATGTTGGTTTTGCCTCTCCTAGCCATAGAACCATCATTTTATTACTTTTATTTTAATTGCCTCCCTTTTCCTAAAGCCAAGTAGAGTAACCCTTATAAGAGTGACTCTTTGATCAAGTAGGGAAGCTCATATTATGATGCATCCCTCGGGCTAAGTAGAGAAACCTACTTGTGCGTTTCTCTCTAGCTTTATCCCCTTTCTTTTACTTTATTTTTATTTCAGTATTTTTTTTCTTTCATTGTTTTTTAATTGTGTGGGGTATTTATTTTCAGTTATTTATTTATTTAATTTTAATTACGTGGCTTACGTATTTAAATTCTTAGATGACGAATGGTTAGGACGTTATTTTAGATACATATGTTTAGGACGGTAGTTAGAATTAGATCACAACCATTAATCGGTTCACTTTCGTATTATTAAAAGAAGCAAAAAAATAAAGTGGTTGGTCTCCCTATGTTCGACCTGTAGCTACCCTGATCCGTACGCTTGCGGTTACATTTTAAAATCTCAAACAACAACAAAAAGGTTGTGACACTACATGTTATCTTATAAAGTTTGGTCTATCTCAATGATGGATCCAATCAAGTACCTCTTTGAGAAACCAGCTTTAATAGGAAGGATGGCTCGATGGCTACTATTGTTATCAGAATTTGACATCACCTATGTTGCTCAGAAGTCTATCAAGGGGCAAGCTATAGCTAATCATTTGGCTACTCATCCCATGAAAGATGGAAGAGCCTTGGATGATGCCTTTTCAGATGAAGAAATCACAATAGTAGAAGAAGAAGATACAGCTAACGAATGGTAGCCATTCTTTGATGGAGCAGCTAACTAAAAGGGGTGTGGCATAGAAATATTGCTTGTCACTTCGGATGACCTTTACTTGTCTTCGTCATTCCACTTTGATTTTCCTGATACCAACAATATTTATGAATATGAAGCTTGTGCCTTGAGACTGGGAACAACCCTGACCATTGGGGTAAAAAGGATCAAGGTGTATGGAGATTCAACCATTGTCATCTGTTAAACGCAAGGAAAGTGGAAGACTAGAGATGAGAAGCTGAAATCTTATCAAGAACATCTGGAAGAGGTGATTGGATACTTCATGAAGATCTCATTTGAATACTTCCAAAGGGATAACAATCGATTTGTCGATGCCCTTGTAACCTAGGCATCTATAGTAGAATGCAACCCTATGGCTAGAATCCGACCATTCTTAGTGGGACAAAGAAGCAGGTCCATTTACCAGAATACGGTGAACTCTCTCACCATAGATGGTCAATCTTAGTTTGCTCACATAGTGGACTTCATCAAGGAAAAGAAGTATTCTATTGAAGCTACAGATAGGGAAAATAAATCTCTGAGGAGATATGCCACCCAGTTTATTCTTCAAGGGGACTTGTTATATAAGAGATCCAATGATGGAATACAGTTGCTATGTGTGGATGAAGAACAAGCTACAACAATCATGGAGGAAATTCATCAAGGCTTTTGTGGACCCCATATGAACGCCAAGATGCTAGCTAAGAAAATTCTCAGACTGAGATACTACTAGGACACAATAGAAGCAGATTGTGTGAGCTTTGTCAAGAGATGCCACAAATGTCAGATATTTGCCAATATCATACACATCCCACTAATGGAATTGCACTCACTCAGTCTCCTTGGCTATTCTCTACTTGGGGCATTAACATCATAGGGAAGAACAATCCCAAAGCATCCAATGGTCACGAGTTCATCTTGGTAGTCATTGATTATTTCACCAAGTGGGTAAAAGCTCAGTTATATACAATCCTCACATCTACTAAGGTGGCAAAATTCATCTAAGAAAATATCATTTGTCAATACGGAGTGCCTCAAGAGCTGATATTGGATAAAGGATCCCATTTGTGAGGCAAAACTGACAAGATCTATGCAAAATTGGATATCAAAAGGAACTGCTCTATCACTTACAGGCTACAGACCAACAGGGCAGTAGAAGCAACTAACAAGAACATCAAGGTCATCCTATAGAAAATAGCTGAAACACACAAGGATTGGGCAGATAAGTTGCCACTTTCTTTATGGTCATATCAGACTTTTGTGCGATCCTCGACAGGGGCAACTCCTTTTTCCTTCGTATATGGGGTTGAGGTGGTTCTACCCATGAAAATCCTAGTACCATCCCTAAGGGTGCTCCTGTATAGTCAGTTACCTAAAGGAGAATGGGTGAAGCCCAGACATAATGAGCTCAATTTTCTCGTTGAAAGAAGTATGAAGACCATGGATAGTCTGAGGAAATACCAACTAAGAATGGCAAGGGCCTTCAACAAGAATGTGAAGTCCCATCACATAGAAGATGGTGAGCTTGTTCTTCGAGAACAAAGAGCCCCAATTCATGACCCAAGAGAGAAATTCAGGCTCAATTGGAGTGGCTCATTCACTGTCAAAGAAATTCTACCAGAAAAATCCGTGAAGCTTACGGACCACAATGGCGAAGAAAAACCCGGACTAGTCAACATGGATCAACTCAAGAGATATTATATTTGAAAGGGTGAATAGCCCAAACTATGCTAGACCTAATTCCTCTCAAGGGATATGTAGGCAACTTGACATGTGCAAGTGCGATCTCAACAATCTCAAGGTAATAAATTGGTTCCTCGATTAATAATCAAAGTATCTAAAAAGATCATCATAGCTTGTGACCCTCAAAAATCACCAGTTAGCATACAAGGCCATTAGGTATATGTTATTTACCTATGGTCCTCCAAATCCTTATCCATAATTTCATTCCCCAAAGTTGCCACTCGGCACTAGTAAATCAAGGCCAGTTCATTCCCCATCCTTGATTAGTAAAAAAAAAAAAAAAAAAAGAGAAAAGAGACTTTGTTGTAATAGTGGTAAAGGTTTGGTTGTGTCAATAGCTAATAAGTGATACTTTGAAAAATCATGTCTCCTCTTTGTTTGTGATGGTTGCAGGGAAGGTCATGGACTCTTTGGATGAGACATCGAGAAAATGGACCTTGGACATGAACATTACAGCACCAGAACTGCTAGAATCTATGAGTATGTCAATGCTCAGTCGGATCAGGTGTGTAGAATTACATCACAGTTTACTCTAACAGGTGCCTCAACACTGGGATATTGATCTTCACGTGTTTCGATTTGGGATAGTTGAGATCTGCCCAACTCTCGAAGAATTCCGAGTTTATATGCTATCTCCACCTAAAGGCAGGTTGATTCAACCATTTTTGAAGAAAGATTACTAGAAAATTCAAGGTTTCTTCGGATGGGAAAGGAGGAAATGAAGTAGTTCATTAGATATGAGAAGATAGACATTTTGAAGGTGGCTTGGATCTTCACCTGGTATCTATCACTGGGAGGAATCCATCAGCAAAGATCACAGGATGCTTATTTACTTTGCATATAACTCAGTATGTTCTCCGAACTCCCGAACGGGGTGCACTTGTTCTGATAGAAGTGGTAAAGAAATTGAAGGAAGGATGTGATAGATTTGGAATTGATCATTATCAAGGGAGTCCTGCTATTTTTCAACTTTGGTTACTTGAAAAACTGAAGCTGACTAGGCCGTTAAATGGATGCCAACTCGGAGTTATTTGCTACCTAAACAAGAGGGAAGTCCCAGAATTCAAACTCATCATTGATTGGAAAAAGTACTTACAAGGAAGAACTGCACAGGATATTGCATGGAGATGCCCTTGGTGGCCAAAATGATTTTCTAATGAATACCCCTAGGTGCAACTACATTAGGTTGATGGGATACATCCTTTTACTTGCCCACTTACGTCGACCAATAGTATGGACTGGAAGCAGAGGACCCAGAGGAGTTAGTGAACTTCTATCCACCATAAGAAATGTCTCCCCACACTATTGCCTACCTATCCTGTCTTTCGTAGGAAAGTTATTTCCATTCTATGTAATTCACTTGGTAGTAAAGTAAAGTGATATTTGAATTTTCGCTTTAATCCGGTTAGTCTAATGAAGACTTAAGTTGTGGAATTGATTATGCCTTAAAATTCAAATTCATGAACAAAAGAGATTTTCTTTATGCTAAAGATAGATTTCCATTCCAAAATAAAATGCCAAGCCTGGCAATACAAAAGGTAAAAATTAAAAAACAAAAAACAAAAAAAAATGGATGAACATAGGGAGGGAAAAAGAAAAAAGGAAAAAAGCAACATCGGTATTTTCTAGGAACAACAGGAATAGGTCTCTAGGAATCGACGTCCACATCCGAGCCATACTCAGGGTCATCCATAGGGAACATCGAAGAGTCATCTGGTGCCAACCACGAGTTCGCCATTCTCATGGTGAGGTTCTAAATCTAAGTGGCCTATCAAGCAATCACTTCTCACTGAGAATTAACCTGTCCCCTCAAAGAAACATTCTCTCCACCCTGGGGAATACAAGAAATGTTCCAAATAAATGAAAATGATGAAAAAGGACCAGGCTAAGGAAAGGATGATACCTAAAGAAGCAACTCATCATAGAGGCCCTGATGCATTCGTCTCATCTCTACATAAGCCTCCGGAGACACCTAATAAGAATCATGTCAGCCAAAAGAAGTTAAAGGGCAATAAAAAAAATGTTTGAGCACTCACATAGTCATAAGGGATAGGCAATCCAAGAGAGGCGTCTCTATCCAATCTTCGTTCCAGAAGCTTCGAGACACCGGGTTGGTTGCATCAGGATCAACCCAAACAAGGAAGCCAGGAAAAGGGATGGTGGTCATATTATGAGATTCACCTATAGCAGTGGAAGGTCCAGCAAAGGAGGGACTGGCAGCACTCTGTTGTGACCGAACAGAAGAAGGGGCCGCAGGGCATGTCATCCACTGAAAGAACATTAATAAAAAAAAGAGAATTGAAATATGGAAAAAACACTCAGGAAGGGGAACATACCACTAGACCTGTGGGACTAAGGGGGACGCAAACTGTCTCCTCCTCAAGAAAGGCCTCATAATCTCCAGCCATGTCTAAGAAAGAGTCATCCCATATCCTTCGGCCAGTTCTTTGACCTGGTCCTCAAGAATGAGCTCTGGATGATGCATAGTGGGAGGAGGAAGGCAAGGAGGAAAACATAGATCAGCACCAGACCACTGAAAAGTGACTTGCTCCCCTAAATACTAGGTTTGGCCCCAAAGACCCCTAAACAAGACTCTGTTCTCAGTCAAGTGCATTTCCTGGGCTGCCTACTCGGCAATAGGGAACCCAAGGTGCCGAAAAGGTCTCCAAGTGACCTACAGGCTCAGAAGCAGTGAGTATAGCACAAGGAAAAAGAAAATTCAGAGCCGAATATGACTTATCTCAATAAGCTCATTCAAGAGAGAGTGGTGGTCTCTAGAGGAGGGCGTTGGCCCCAATGAATCTGACTATCTCCCCATCTTGTGGTCACAGGGAAGAAGGATGTCTGTGGGTTCTTCAGTATGGGGGGCCATAATCCCCAGATGCTTGTAACACCAGGGCTGATTGGAAAAATCAAGATAAAAAGATGCAACCAAATGAAAAGAAAGGTGTATAGATAGGAGATTACCTGGATAATGTAGCCGGCTCCCTTGAGGCCATGGTCCCCATATGCCAGAAGATCAAGTGTCAGAACAGGTATGCATAAGCTGCCCGGCTCCAGTACTAAGAGTCCACCTCCCTGACATCCTGAAAAAGAGCAGCCATGTGAATATCTATCCCGCCTCGGAGGGTCCTAAAGAGGCACTACCCCATAGCAAATAGGAGGAAGGAATGGGCCAACTGTGGGATGGTATCGGGAGTCACTCTCAGATTGTGTCTCCACCAACGAGCTGTAATATCACCCAGGCGGATAAATGGCTAATCATCAGAAATGATAATCCTAGTCAAATCCATAAAATCCCCTGCCTCCATGGTCTAGGTAGTGTATACCCGTTAAGGCAAGCAGAGAGGCGTAACAGTAATCTCGCCTACGAGAAGATGAAAGGAATGGGTGCTCGGCCACCATCACTTGATCAGTCCTACCACCAACCCAGGATTGAACTTCCTGGTCTCTAACATGGCCAAGCAACTCAGGTAGGTTCCATCCACTACAAGTCTTACCCTATAGGGAAGAACCCGATACCACCCATGGACTGTGTTGGAATGGCCATACCACGCCAATGTGGGAGGCCCGTCCTCACAGGGCACCTAAAAAAGAGAGAAGAAAACAACAATAATAACAAGTGCATGATTTTTTTTAAAATATATATAAAAACAAAAATAATAGGTAAGGAAAAGGAAAAGAAGATTACCCATGTTCCCCACACGAAATTACAGATATGGTCCCCGCTCCCCTGAAGCATCTGTCCAGTATACCATCCTGTGGAACTCTCACCTCCCCTAGCCTAGGAGTCACGACTCGCAATGCCATCTAGTCGGCGCCCTTTGGGGGTCTTTCTCCTCCTTTCCTCCATATTTTTTCAAAATTACTAAGAACCTCAAAAAAATTTCAAAATTTATAGAAAATCCCAAAAAGGTTTCAATCTCCAAATACCTCCCTCCACAAGAACTTTGAAGATCTTCAAAAAGCTTCAAAAGATATTTGAAGATCTTCAAAGAAATTCGAAGAAACTCAACGAAAATGCGAAGAACTTCGAACGATCTTGAAATCTTCAAAGAAATCTAAAAAACTGAGCTGACCCACCCAAAACTCACTCTCAATCCGGAAAACTAGAAATGAGAAGTGAGTGGGAGGGGGGACCATTTTATTGCTCAAAAAATTCGGATTTCAAAAAAAAATTCGATAGAAATTCCCATCAAGATTCCAATTTCAAGGTTCACATTAAAGATTCCTACCATAAAATGCAAAATTCAAAACAAATTCAAGTGAAATGAAAAATTTAAATCAAATTCAAGTGAAATGGAAAATTTAAATCAAATTCAAGTGAAATGCAAAATTCAAATCAAATGAAATGCAAAATTCAAATCAAATTCAAGTGAAATGAAAATTTCAAATCAAATTCAAAAAATGAGGAATTCAAATCAAATTCAAGACAAATGCAAAATTCAAATCAAATTCAAGTCAAATGCAAAATTCAAATCAAATTCAAGTCAAAAGCAAATCAAGATCTCAATTCAAAGGCCAAAATTCAAAAATCAAAGGATCCAAGGTCAAAATTCAAAAATCAAAGATCAAGGGTCAAAAATCAAAGATTCAAAGAATCAAAAGATCAAAATTCCCAAAGATAAAAAATTCAAAAAAGAATCAAAGAATCAAAGGTCAAAGTTCAAAGTTCAAAAATCACAAGATCAAGACCAAATCATTGAGCCGGCCCTTAAAGGCCCGATTTCATCCTCATCAGTCCCAAGTGGTCTAGACTCTTTAGATCAGGATGCCCGGTCCCATGGTCCAAGTGGCCTAAAGACCAGATAGCCCAGAATGGTTCGAAAGACCCAGCCTGAAGGCCCGATAGCCTAAATTGGTTCGAAAGACCCAACGTGGAGACCAAATAGCCCAAAATGGTTTGAAAGACTCAGCCTGGAGACTAGATAGCCCAGACTGGTTCAAAAGACCCAGCCTGGAGACCAATTTGCCTAGATTGGTCTGAGTGACCAGACCTAGGGAGACAAGATGGAGATAATCGATCCTGCGGTCTGAGTGGCCTACGACTAACCCCCTAGATCGGCACATGGAAGCCCAGAAAAGTCAAGAATCAAGTACTAATGTCTTTTGTAGGATTGAAAGAGCATCAAATTTTTTTCCTATAATCGATAGCCCCGCATCCCATAGATTGGCACATGGAAGCCCAGCCTAGGAAAGTCAAGAATCAAGTACTAACATCTTTTGCAAGATTGAAAGAGCAGTGAATTTCTTTCCTACAACCAATGGCCCAGGTAAGATCCTAAACTATGAGTAGTTAAAGATATTACTTGTTGCATTTTCAACTCCATCATTGTTGAGCAAGATGATGGCAATACATGCTCTGGGTGATAAAATGTGGTCGTTCTTTTCTTTACCCTTCGGCTGTTGGCACAGGCCTCGGCCAAAGAGGGGCATTCTGTAGACACCTAATTTTGTCACCCTCCCCCGACGATGATGATTTACAAATTGTGGACACAATCTCTCGCTTTTGATCGACAAAGATGACAACTGACTAAGGTAACCCAACCCTGAACCATTCCTTATCCACCCAAAAACCCTAGAAATCTCGTGTGAGAGAAAAGAAGGGTCCAATTATGACTTCTCATATATGAAGGAATCCAATCCAAAGCGACCATACGGATGGATAGTACTCGAAATCATGATTCCAACGATATATGGTGCATCAAAATTGGACTGTCAGATCTCCAGCAATCATTCTCAGAAGATACACCATACATATCCAAACCCCGCCCATGCAAGTACCCACACATTGCCATGAGCACCCAAACCCCACCCATGCAAGCACCCACACCTTGTCATGAGCACCCAAACCCTGCCCATGCATGCCTCGTGGTTGGACCCACCTGCACACACCCCTTCCCGTGGGCAGGCACCCCCGCATGCATGCAAGTGCCCCCATCGATCATGCATGTGGCCCCGCACTCACCCATGCATTCCTGCTAGCAACCAGCATCCTCACTCTGATGATCAAATTTTGGATGAGAATCCCTCATCACCCTCTTGCGTACTCTGCACCCCTCTCTAGCGTACCCTATACCGTGACCTCCCATTGACCAAAAAAGCAACATTTTCACTCAATTGGCCAAAAAAATCACTTCCTTCACCCCATTGGTCAAGAAAAACATCTTTTCACCTCATTGGCTAAGAAAAGCATCTTTTCATCCCATTGACCAAAGAAATTCATCTTTCACCCCATTGGCCCAAAGTCTACTTTTTTACCCCATTGGCCGAGAAAATCTACCTTTTTACCCCATTGGCCAAGGAAATCTCCATTTCCACCCCTATAGCCCAAAAAATCTATAAATAGCCCCCTCTGTTAGGTTTTCACACTCAAACCTCCTAGTGAGCATCATTTGTAGAGAAGCTCTACCCTCTCTCCTCGCCCCTTTGAGGTTCTCCAAGTCTTTGAAGATATCTTCATAAGATTTGAAGTCTCTTCGAAGTGTTCTTTGAAGTGTTCTTAGGGCCTTTGAAGTTCTTCAATCATCCAAAACTTTTCAAGTGAGCATCCCTTGTAGGAGAAACTCTGTCCTAATATCCACCCTTAAAGGTTCTTCAAGTCTACAAAGCGATCTTCATAGATTCGAAGTGTTCTACGAATTTTCAAAGTGTTCTTTGAGCCTTTGAAGTTCTTCAATCATTCAAATTTCTTCAAGCCTTAGCCTACCCCTCCCATAGTCTATCCCTAGCAAAAGCTCTATCGGAGTGCCACCTTAGCCTAGCCCTCCCATAGCCTATCCCCAGCGGATGCTCTGTCAGAGTGCCACATTAGCCTAGGCCTCCCATAACCTATCCCCAGTGGAAGCTTTGTCGGAGTGTCACCTCATCCTAGCCCTTCCATAGCCTATCCCCAACTGAAGCTTTTTCGGAGTACCACCTCAACCAAAATCCAGAAGTAGCCCCTCCCTAGCGAAAGCCCTACGGAAATTCAAATTCAAAAGTAACCGTTCCTAGCAAAAATTCTATCTGAATATTACCACATTCAACATCTCTCAAAAATGGAAGTTGGAGGTAAAGACCATCTTCCCCTGAGTCAAGAGAATCCACAAGAAAGTTCATACCAGCACTAATCGGGGGTCCACCCCTCTTGACCCGAAATAGGGGTCAAGCTCAGGTATAATCACTCACCCGAATTAGCATAATGTAGACTTTTTATTGACCTTGTTTTAGTGTACATAATTAATTAAATTAATTAATGTATATATGTGTGATAACTTAGCCATGCATGTGGAATAGGAATAATTATGAAAAAATTTTGTTCTCAAGCATCTAGCAGGAAGATCGGTTGAACTGGGTAGATTAGGTGTCTAACACCTTCCCAACTCTACAACCTGACATGTACCGAAATATTTGGACCAAACCAACTTTCGGGCCCTTTTCTTAGGATTTGGGCCCACCCCTGGGTCATAGGCCCATAATCCTAGGTGGTAACTCCAAACCCCTTTTGTATGATCCCGATCCCCCATATTGGACCATCATCAAATACCCGTTTCAATGACGACTTTTACACTCCTATGAAATAGGCCCCCATGTATCTTCGAGCAGTGGTACGGGGGTACGAGGCCCATAGGTAATCACACATGACATGCCCCTCCCTAAGAAAGAGAAAGAGAGGAAAGAGGGTTGAACACATGTCTTCCCCCCCTACACAAAGGGAAAAAGAGGTCTTTTTCTGGTCGCTACCCTCATACCTTAAAGAGGCAAAAATAGGTACCAGCCTGGATGATGAAGTAGCAGAATAGAAGATTAGTCTTCTGAAAAAGTCACTAAAGTCTTTGCATGGTCTTATGAGGATATGCCTGGGATAGACCCCAACATCGTGCAACATCATGCAATATCGTTTGCCGACTTGCCCCGGGGCAAAGCCTGTCAAGGAGAAAATCAGAAGAATGCGTCTAGAATGGATTGAAAAGATCAGAGAAGAAGTCATAAAACAGTGGAATGCAGGATTTCTACAAGTGGTAATGTACCCCCAATGGTTGGCCAACATAGTACCGATGCCAAAGAAAGTTGTCATGGTGTGAATGTGCGTAGATTTCCAAGATCTTAACAGGGTGAGCCCAAAAGATGATTTCCCACTACCTCACATTGATGTATTGGTTGACAACACAGCAGGGCATGCCTTGCTATCATTCGTGGATGGATTCTCAGGATACAATCAAGTGAGCATGCATCCAAAGGATCGTGAAAAGACAGCCTTCACCACTCCATGGGGAACTTATTGCTACAAGGTGATGCCCTTTAGACTGAAGAATGCCGGGGTAACTTATCAGAGAGCAACTATAGCCATACTACCTGATATGATGAACAAATATTTAGAAGTCTATGTGGACGACATGATAGTGAAGTCAAGGGATCGACAGGGCATATTCCAACACTACGGCTATTCTTTAAAAGGATCAAGAAGTATCAGCTGAAGTTGAATCCTAAGAAGTGTGTATTCAGGGCAACAACAGAAAAATTGTTCAGGTTCTTGGTGAGTGAAAGGGGCATCGAAGTCGACCCTTTCAAAATCAAGGCAATCTAAGAAATGCCTGCACCTCAAACTGAGAAGGAGATACAAGAATTCTTGGGTCATATTCAGTATATCAGCAGGTTCATAGCTCAATTGACTATGATTTGCAAGCCAATCTTTAAGCTACTAAAGAAGGAGTAGCCCATAATATAGAATGACCAATGCCAACAAGATATTGATAAGATAAAAGGATATCTTATGAGTATTGGCACCACTAGTGGAAGGGGAACCACTTATTGTACTTATTAGTCGGGGAGTATTCCATAGCCTCTTTGCTAGCACAAAAGAAAATCGAAAAGGGGATAGAGCATGCCATATACTACCTCAATAAGAAGTTCTTGGAGTATGAGACACGGTACACATCTTTAGAAAGAACTTGTGCTGCAGTAATTTGGGCAACAAAAAGGCTGTGACACTACATGATAGCTTATCAAGTACGTTTGATCTCAAGGATGAATCCAATTAAGTACCTCTTTGAGAAACTAACTCTTATAGGAAGGATGGCTCGATGGCTGCTAGTGCTATCAGGATTTGACATCACCTATGTTGCTCAAAAGTCTATCATAGGGCAAGCTATAGCAGATCATTTGGCTACCCACCACACAAAAGATGGAAGAGCCTTGGATGTTGCCTTTCCAGATGAAAAAATCATAGCAATTGAATAAGAAGACACAACTAATGAATGGTAGTTATTATTTGATATGGTGGCTAACCAAAAGGGATGTGGCATAGGAATATTTCTTGTTACTACGGACAACCTTTACTTTCCTACGCCATTCTGCCTTGATTTCCCCTGTACCAAAAATATTACTGAATATGAAGCTTGTGCCTTGGGACTAGAAACAACCTTGGTCACTGGGGTGAAAAGGATCAAGGTGTATGGAGATTCAGATGGAAGGAAAGTGGAAGAGACCAGAGATATGAAACTAAAGTTGTATCAAGAGCATCTGGAAGAGGTGATTGACCACTTCGAGACGATCTCATTTGAATACTTCCAAAGGGATAACAATTGGTTTTCCGATGCCCTACCAACCCTGGCATCCATGATAGAATGCAACCCTATGGCTAGGATCCGACCATTCTTAGTGGAACAAAGAAGCAGGCCCATTTATCAAAATACGATGAACTCCCTCACCATAGATGGTCGATCTTGGTTTGCTCACATAGTGGACTTCATTAGGGAAAGGAAGTATCCGGTTGAAGCTAAAGATAGAGAAAAGAAATTTCTAAGGAGATATGCCACCCAATTTATTTTTCAAGGGGACTTATTATACAAGAGATCCTACGATGGAATACAGTTGTTGTGTGTGGATGAAGAACAAGCTATAACCATCATAAAGGAAATTCATCAAGGCCTTTGCGAACCCCATATGAATGCCAAGATGCTAGCTAAGAAGATTCTCATATTGGGATAATACTGGAACACAATGGAAGCAGATTGTGTGAATTTTGTCAAGAGATTCCACAAATGTCAGATATTTTTCAACATCATACACATCCTACCAATGGAATTGCACTCACTCAGTTCTCCTTAGCCACTCTCTACTTAGGGTATTGACGTCATAGGGAAGATCAACCCCAAAGCATCCAATGGTCACGAGTTCATCTTGGTAGCCATTGATTATTTCACCCAATGGGTAGAAACTCAGTCATATGCAGTCCTCACATCTGCTAAGCTGATAAAATTCTTCCAAGAAAATATCATCTATTGATAAGGAGTGTCTCAAGAGCTGATATCGGATCAAATATCTCATTTCTGGGGTAAAACTGATAAGATTTATACAAAGTTTGGTATCAAAAGGCACCGCTCTACCACTTACAGGCCACAGACCAATGGGGAGTAGAAGTAACTAACAAGAACATTAAGGTCATCCTATAGAAAATGGTTGAAATACACAAGGATTGGGTGGATTGTTGCCACTTTCTTTATGGGCATATTGGACTTCTGTATGATCCTCGACAGGGGCAACTTCTTTTTCCTTGGTATATGGGTTAAGGTGGTTCTACCCATGGAGATCATAGTACCATCCCTAAGAGTGCTCCTAGATAGTCAGTTCTCTGAAGGAGAATGGGTGGAGGCCAAATATGATGAGCTCAATTTTCTCAATGAAAGACATATGAAGGTCGTGGATAGTCTGAGGAAATATCAACTAAGAATGGCAACGGCCTTCAACAAGAATGTGAAGCCCTGTCACATAAAAGAGTGTGAGCTTGTTCTTTGAGAACAAAGAGCCCTGATTCATGACCCAAGAGGAAAATTCAAGCCCAACTGGAGTGTCCCATTCACTATCAAAGAAATTCTACTAGACAAGGCCGTGAAGCTCACGGACCACAACGGTGAAGAAATACCCGGATTGGTCAATATGGATTAACTCAAGAGATATTATGTCTGAAAGGGTGAATAGCCCAAACTACGCTAGACATGATTCCTCCTAAGGGATACGTAGGCAACTTAATATGTGCAAGTGCGGTCTCAACAACCTCAAGGTAATAAATTGGTTCCTGGATTAATAATCAAGGTATCTAAAAGATCATCATAGCTTGTATCCCCTAAGAATCTCCATTTGGCATACAAGGCCATTAGGTATCTGTCATTCACCTATGGTCCTCTAAATTCTTATCCAGAATTCTATTCCCCAAAAGTCGCCACCCGACACTAGTAAATCAAGGCCAGTTCATTCCCCACCCTTTATTAGTAAAAAAAAAAAAAGAATTTGATGCAATAGTGGTAAAGGTTTGGTTGTGTCAATAGCTAATGAGTGATACTTTGAAAACTCACATCTTCTCTTTGCTTGTGATGGTTGCAGGGAAGGTCATGGACTCTTTGGACAAGACACCGAGAAAATGGACTTTAGACATAAGCATTATGGCACCAGGATTGCTAGGATCTATGAGTATGTTAATGCTCGGTTGGATCGGGTGTGTAGAACTGCATCATAATTTACTCTGACAGTGCCTCAACACTGGGATACTGATCTTCACGTGTTTCGATTTGGGATAGTTGAGAGCTGCCTGACTTTCAAAGAATTCCGAGTATGTATGCTATCTCCACCTAAAGGTAGGTTGATTCAACCATCTTTGAAGAAAGATTACTCGAAGGAAATTTAAGGTTTCTTTGGATGGGAAAAGGAAGAAATGAAGCAATTCATTAGACATGGGAAGATTGACATTATGAAGGTGGCTAGGATCTTCATTCGGTATCTATCACTGGGAGGAATCCATCAGTAAAGATCATAGGATGCTTATCTACTTTGCATCATAGCTCGCAATGTTCTCCAAACTCTTGGACGTGGCACACCACTTGTTCTGACAGAGGTGGTAAAGCAATTGAGGAAGGAGGTGATATCATTCCCATGGTCCTTGCAGAGACACTTAAGGGATTTGATGACATGAGCATAGCCACAGATTTGGAATTGATCATTACCTAGGAATTCCTGCTATTTTTAAACTTTGGTTATTTGAGAAACTAAAACTGGCCAGGCCATTAAATGGATGCCAACTCGGAGTTTTTGCTACCAAGACAAGAGGGAAGTCCCAGAATTCAAGCTCATCATTAATTGGAACAAGTACCTACAAAGAAGAACTGCATAGGATATTGCATGGAGATTCCCATGGAGGCCACAAGATGATTTTATAATGAAGACCCCTGGATGCAACTACATCAGGTTGATGGGATTGACTCATACATCCTTATACTTTCCCACTTACATCAGCTGACAGTATGGACTAAAAGCAGAGGACCCAAAGAAGTTGGTGAACTTCTACCCACCCCAAGAACTATCTCCCCACATTGTTGCCTACCTATCCTGTCTTTCGTAGGAAAGCTATTTCCATTTGTGTGTAATTCACTTGGTAGTAAAGTGAGGTGATATTTGGATTTTCACATCATTCCAGTTATTCCAATAAAGACTTGAGTTGTGGAATTAGTCGTGCCTTAAAATTTAAATTCAATTGTGTTTTGTAGGAACAATAGGAACAGGCCTCTAGGAATCAGTGTCCTCATCTGAGCCATACTGAGGGTCATCCACAGGGAACATTGAAGAGTCACCCGATGCCAACCGCAAATTCGTCATTCCCATAGTGAGATCCCGAATCTAAGCAGCTTGCCGAGCTATCACTTGCTTATGAGAATTGACTTGTCCTCTCAAAAAAGCATTCCCCCCACCCTGGGAAATACAAGAAATGGTAAAAATAAGAGAAAATGATGAAAGAGGATCAAGTCAAGGAAAGGATGATACCTGAAGGAATAGTTCATCACAAAGGCCCTAATGCATTCATCGAATCTCTACATAAGCCTCTAGAGACACCTGATAAGAACCATGTCAGCCGAAAGAAGTTGAAAGGAAATACGATGAGAAATGTTTGGGCACTCACACAGTCATAGTCATAAGGGATCAGAAATCTGAGAGAGCTGACTCTGTCTAGTTTCTATTCCAGAAGCTTCGGGATATTTGGGTTGCTTGCATCAGGATAAAATCAACCGGAAAGCCATGAAAAGGGATGGTGGCCATGTTGTGAGATCCATCTGCAACAGTAGAAGCTCCAACGAAGGAGGGACCGGTAGCACTCGGTGGCAGTCGAACAGAAGAAGGAGCCACAGGGCATGTCCTCTACTGAAAGAACATCAATTAAAAAAAATTGAAATATGAAAAAGACACTCAAGAGGGGGATCATGCCATTGGACCTGTGGGGTCAAGGGGGCGCAAACTATCTCCTTCTCATGGAAGGCCTCATAATCTCCATTCATGTCTATGAAAGAGTCATCCCATACTCCTTTGGCCAATTCTTCGACTTGGCCCTCGGGAACGAGCTCTGGATAATGTATAGCAGGAGGTGGAAGGCAAGGAGGAAAGCGTAGATCCGCACCAATCCATTGAAAAGTGACCTGCTCCCCTAGATACCAAGCATGGCCCCAAAGGCCCCGCAAAAGGACCTTATTCTCAGTTAAGTGTCTTGCCCGAGCAGACTCCTCAACAACCGGGAACCCAAGATGCCGAAAAGGTCTCCATGTGACGTAAAGATTCAGAAGCAGTGAGTACAGTGTAAGGAAAAAAGAAAACTCAGAGCCAAATATGGCTTACCTCAGTAAGATCGTTCAAAAGAAAGTGAATGGTGGTCCCTAGAAGAAGGCAGTGGCCCCTAAGAATTTGACTGCCTCCCCATCTTGTGGTCACCAGGAAGAAAGATGCCCATGGGTCCTTTAGTATGGGAGTCATAATCCCCAGATGCTCGTAACACCAGGGTTGATTTGGAGAAATCAAGATAAGAAGATGTAACCAAATAAAAGGAAATATGTATGAATAGGGGATTACCTGGATAATGTAGCCTGGTCCCTTGATGCCACGATGTCCATATGCCAAAAGATCAAGCATCCACATCAGGTATGCATAGGCTACCCCTCCCCAGTCCCAAGTGTCCACCTCCCTGAGGTTCCGAAAAAAAGTAGCCATACGAATATCTATCCTGCCTCACAAGCTGCTAAAGAGGCACTGCCCCACAGCAAACAAGAGAAAGGAACAGGACAATTGTAGGATCATGGCAGGAGTCACTCTCAGATTGGGTCACCACCAACGAGTTGTAACATCACCTAGATGGATGGATGTCAAATCAGCAGAAATGGCAATCCCGGTCAAATCCATGAAATCCCCTGCCTCCATGGCCTCAGGCAGTGTCAAGGGTATGCTTCTGAATAGTATACCCATTAGGGCAAAGAAACAGAGGGTGTAATGGTGATCTCACCCACGGGAAGATGAAAGGAAAGTGTGCTCGGCCACCATCGCTCGATAAGTCCTCCCACCAACCCGGGGTTGAACTTCTTATTCTCTAATAAGACCAAATGACTCAGGTAAGATCCATCCACAATACATTTGATTCTGTAGGGAAATAACCGGTACCACTCCCGGACCGTGTTGTGATGGCCATATCTGACCAATGTGGGAGGCCCACCCTCGTGGGCAACTAAAAGAAGAGAGAAGAAAACAACAATAATAGCAAATGCATGATTTTTTTTAAAGATAATAAATAAAGAAAATGAAAAGAAGACTTACCCATGTGCCCCACACAGAATTACAGATGTGATCCTGGGCCCCCTGAAGTGTCCATCCGGTGTACCATCCCGCTGAACTCTCGCCTCCCCCAGCCGAGGGGTCACAGCTCGCTATTTCATCTAGTTGGTGCCCTCCGGGCATCTTCTTCCTCCTTTTTTTCGCCATAATTTTTCAAAATTATAGAGAAGCCCAAAAAACTTTAAAATTTATAGAAAAGTCCAAAAAGATTTTAAATTCTCCAAACAACTCCCTCCTCAAAAACCTTGAAGATCTTCAAAGAGCAATTTGAAGATCTTCAAAGAAATTCAAAGAAAAGGCAAAAAAATTTGAATGGCCTTGAAGTCTTCAAAGAAATCTAAAAAAACTGAGCTGACCAACCCAAAACTCACTCTCAACCCAGAAAATCGGAAATGAGAAGTGAGTGGGAGGGGGACCATTTTATTGTTCAAAAAATTCAGATTTCAAAAACAAATTGATGGAAATTCCCATCAAGATTCCAATTTCAAGGTGCAAATCAAATATTCCTACCGAAAAATGGAAAATTCAAATCAAATTCAAGTGAAATGCAAAATTCAAATCAAATTCAAGTGAAATGGAAAATTCACATCAAACCCAAGTCAAATGCAAAATTCAAATCAAATTCAAGTCAAAAGCAAATCAAGATTCCAAATCAAAGATCCAAATTCAAGAATCAAAAATCAAAGAACAAGAATCAAGGAAGAAAGAATCATTGATCCAATGCCAGGAGGTCTAATCCCATTGAATCAACTCCAAGGGGTCCAGATTCAATGTATTTGCCAAAACAAAGATAGCCGGTCCCACGATCCAAGTAGCCTAAGACAAATTTACCTAGACCAATCTAAGTGACCCGACCTAGAGAGACAAGATGGAGATAACCGGTCCTATGGTCCTAGTAGCCTCAGACCAATCCCCTAGACTAGCACATGGAAGCCCAGCCTAGGAAATTCAAAGATCAAGTAATAACATTTGTCGCAGGATTGAAAGAGCAGCAAATTTCTTTCCTATAATCAACAACCCTAGATCCCATAGGCTGGCACATAGAAGCCCAGCCTAGGAATCGACAACCCTGGATCCCATAGACTAGCACATGGAAGCCCAGCCTAGGAATCAACAGCCCCGAATCCCCTAGACTGGCACATGGAAGCCCATCCTAAAAAGTCAAAGATCAAGTACTAAAGTCTTTTGCAGGATTGAAAGAGCAGCGAATTTCTTCCCTATAACCAACGGCCCAGGTAAGATCCGAAACTGTGAGTAGTTAAAGATACTATCTATTGCATTTTCAACTCTGTCACTATTGACCAAGATGATGGCATTACATGCTCTGGGTGACAAAATGTGATAGTTCTTTTCTTTGTCCTTCGGCTATTAGCACAAGCCTCGGCTAAAGAGGGGCATTCTATAGACAACCAATTTTGTCATCCTCCCCGGGCTATGATGACTTATGGATCATGGATGCAACCTCTCACTTTCAATCAACAGAGATGACAATTGACTAAGTAACCCAACCTTGAAACACTCCATACTTACCCAAAAACCCTAGAAACCCTTTGCGGGAGAAAAAAAGGGTCCAATTATGACTTCTCATATACGAAGGAATTTGGAACAAAGTGACCGTATGGATGGATAATACTCGGAATCACGATTCCAATGATATATGGTGTGTCAAAATCAGACAGTCAGATCTCCCGTAATCATTCCCAAAAGATAAAGCATGCGCACCCACACCTAGCCATGAGCACCCGAACCCCGCCCATGCGAATACCATTGACTCCCAGACCTTGCCATGAGCACCCAAAACCAGCCCATGCAAGCATCCAAAACCCTGCCCATGCAAATACTATGCACCCCCACACCTTACCATGAGCATATAAGCCCCGCCCATGTGTGCCTCACACCCCATAGCCCCTCACTGCGTGCGTGTGCCCCCGCTGACATGCAGGTGCTGCCACCCCCGCCCCCGCCCCCGTGCAGACGTCCCCACCCGTAGGCAGGTGCCCCAGTCCAGTAGGCACCCCCGCCCGTATGCTATACGGCCCCGCTCTCACCTGTGCACCCCTATCGACGACTAGCACCCTCACTCTGATGATTGGATTTTGATGAGATCCCTCTTCACCCACTTTCATACTTCGTGCCCCCTGCTAGAGTACCCTACACCGCGATCTCCCATTGGCCAAAAAAGCATATTTTCACTCCATTGGCCAAAAAGGCATCTTTTTCCCTCATTGGCCAAAAAATCACTTGTTTTACCCCATTGGCCAAGAAAAGCATCTTTTCACCTCATTGGCTAAGGAAAGCATCTTTTCATCCCATTGGCCAAAGAAATTCATCTTTCACCCCATTGGCCCAAAAATCTACTTTTTTTACCCTATTGGCCTAGAAAATCTAATTTTTTACCCCATTGGCCAAGGAAATCTCCATTCCCACCCCCATTGGCCCAAAAAATCTATAAATACCGCTCCCTTTGGTTTTTTTCACACTCAGGCCTCCTAGTGAGCACCCTTTGTAGAGAAGCTCTACTCTCTGTCCTCCCCCTTTGAAGTTTTTCAAGTCTTCAAAGCGATCTTCATAAGATTCAAAGTGTTCTTCGGGCCTTCGAAGTTCTTCAGAAGGTTCAAAGTGTTCTTCGGGCCTTCGAAGTTCTTCAATCATCCAAAAATTTTCAAGTGAGCATCCCTTGTAGGAGAAACTCTATCCTCATTCCCCCCTTGAGGTTCTTCAAGTCTTCGAAGTGATCTTCACATATTCGAAGTGTTCTTCAGGCCTTCAAATTTCTTCAATCATTCGAATTTCTTCAAGCCTTAGCATAGCCCTCCCATAGCCTATTCCTAGCTGAAGCTCTATTGGAGTATCACCTCATCCTAGCCCTCCCATAGCCTATCTCTAGCGGAAGCTCTGCTAGACTGCCACCTCATCCTAGCCCTCCCATCGCCTATCCCTATCGGAAGCTCTGCCAGAGTGCCACCTTAGCCAAAATCTGGAAGTAGCCCTCCCTAGAGGAAGCTCTACCTAACTGACACCTCAGCCTAAGCCCAGAAGTAGCCTTCCCTAGCTGAACCTTTGCCGAAATTCAAATCCAAAAGTAAACGTTCCTAGCCAAAACTCTGTCCAAACATTATCACAATCAGCATCTCTCGAAAAAGAAAGTTGGAGGCCAAGACCATCTTCTCCTGAGCCAGGAGAATCCATAAGAAAGTTCATACCAGCACTAATTGGGGGTCCCTCTTGACCCGAAACAAGGGTCAAGATCAGGTATAATCTCTCGCCCGAATAAATGTAATGTAGACTTTTTATTGACCATGTTTTAGTGTACATAATTAATTAAATTCAGTTAATGTATATATGTGTGATAACTTAGCCATAAATGCGGAATAGGAATAATTATGGAAAATGTTCGTTCTCAAGCATCTAGTAGGAAGACCAGTTGAACCGAGTAGATTGGGTGCCTAACCTCTTCCCAATTCTACAACCTGACACGTAACCTAAATCTTTGGACTATACCAATTTTCGGGTCCTTCCCTCAGGAATTGGGCCCACCCCCGAGTTCTAAGCCCATAATCCTAGGTGGCGACTCCAAACCTTTTTACATGATCCCAATCCTCCGTATTGGAGCATCATCAAATACCCGTCTCAGTGACAACCCCCACACTCCTGCTAAATAGGCCCCCACGTATCTTCGAGCGGCAATACGGTGGTGCGGGGACCGCAGAAGCACACACGACACACCCCTCCCTAAGAAAGAGAAAGAGAGGAGAGAGGGCCGAGTGCAATTCCCCCCCCCCACAAAGGGAAGGGATTCTGGCCACTACCCTCACACCTGGGTCATGATCGCTCCTCAGTTCTTGAATCACTTTGACTTTTGTAATGTGGTCGGTGATTGTCTAGATGGGGCCTCCACTGGTCGTTTCCTCCCTCTAGTCGTTCACTTACATTTGGGTGAGTAATGAGATGTTTTCCCAAAAACCTTTTCAAGTAACCCTTCCTTATGAAATCTTCAATTGCATTCCTGAGTTCATGGTAGTCTTCAGTGGTGTGTCCATGATCTCTATGGTATTCACAAAATTTGTGTTGATTTCTATTTTCTGGCAAGGTTTTGATCTTCTTGGGTTCCTTTATCTTCTCTCTCTCTTCGTTGGTGATGTGCATTAGTATGTGGGACCACGGTCTATTTAGGGTAGTGTATTCAGCTTGATCTCTTCTTCTCTCGTTTCGTTCTCCAGATTTGGTCGGGTTGAAATCGTCTGCAATTCCGATCTCGTACAATTCCGTGCAATACCACCTTTAGGCGGTGACACGTGTATTGATACCAATACAATGGTCCAGATCTGCTATAACTAATAAAACATTAAATCAGTGAAGAGGCATTTAAATCAGATCTGGACCATTGCATTGGAATCTATACACGTGTCACCCCCTGAATATGGTATTGCACGGAATTGTACGAGATCGGAATTGCAGACGATTTTTTTCCAATTTGGTCCTTTTGTCATCATGTTGATAACCTCTTCTTCAATCAACGAATGTGTTGGTAAATTTACACCAGCCATTGCCTCCTCAGCATCAATGTACTTTTGGATCTTCTCCCTTAACTGGCCCAATGTTTTATGTTCTGACTTAGAGAGTGAGAATATCAATCTTTCATCTTCAATCCCGCTTTGCAGGGTCATGAGCTCCACTTGGATTGTTTCTCCCGGCCTTTGTTTCAGGTTCATGAATTTTATGATGTTCTCTTGCATATCTTGCTTCTGATGAAGTAATCCAGGAATTTCCTGCTAAGTTGTTTGAAATTGTATATCGAACCTGGTTCCAGGGAGGAAAACCATGTAGTGGCTGGTCCTTGGAGAGATGCTGGGAATATTCTGCACAAAGAGCCTCTGTCGCACCGTGCACCGTCATGATTGATCGATAGGTGTGCAAGTGTTCCCATGGATCTTTAGTTTCGTCATACGATCGGATGGTCGGGATCTTGAAACTCCCAGGGATAGGTGTTTGCATGATCTCCCGAGACAGAGGTGTTTCTCCAAACATCTCAAGCTCATCCGGCTCTTTCTCTGCGCCTATCGTCCGCTCGATCTTAGCCTGCAATTCTTGAAACTTGCAATCAAGGGCCGCCTCTAACGAACTAGCTCTGTTATGACGTATATTGGGGTTGGACTTCTCTGCCTTGTTTTTCGATCTTTTTTGGACTTGCCCTGTTTCTCCTTTTTACGAGTAGGTGGGGACCTTTTGAGCCCAGTCTATGCTTTCTTTTCACGATCGAGAGGATCTCGAATTTTTTGGGTGTGTGGTGCATAGCTATGCTCACCTACGCTTTTCTCGGTCGAGCTTGATTGACTTTGATGTGTCGTGGAGGCTTTCTTATGGCGGATCACTTCTTCGAGCGGCGGTCTGCTGAGGTTCTTGGATGCTTCTTGAATGATCTCTACCAAATTCTTTACTTGCCCATGACGTTCCTTGAATTGCTCTGCTGTCACCATTTCCAGTTGTTATTGGTCTATGATGATTCTTGGTGCTTCTTGGTAGTTTCTTCCATCTACTACGGTCGGATCTTGCTCCACCTTCTCCACTATTTCTTGTTGTGGGTGGAGAGATGGTGGATTGGAGGGTTTCCGGCCTTTTTCTGAACTTGCTTTGGTGATCTTCGGCATATCTTTCGTCCCTTCTTTCATGGAAACAGGATTTTTGCTAGGTTCCCACAGACGGCGCCACTGTTAGTGCCAAGATTTGTCCTTTAGCTAGATCGACGATCTAGCCTCCACTATGAATTGAGATTTGCAGTTATATAGGTCAGAAATTGGCCCAGAGTTCTCTCCAGAGGGGAGGCTTCGATGCCTAAGTTAGTCGATGTTTAGATCCTTCAAATGGAATAGATTTTGAGTACTTGGGATTGCGTACCTATTCCGATTATCTCGTGTCCCTTTTATAGTGATTTTGGGATCTCATCCTATTGGTTGAATCCTCCACTTAGAGCTGAGCTGTCCTTCTTTGTAACGATTAACAATTAACTTGACCATGGTTACCTCTGATTGAATAACCAACTTAGGTTTAGTTAAGGAGTGTTGCTAGGGTAATGTGAGGCCCTCCCTCATGATCAAAGCTATGGCCGTATGGTCGATGAGGTGGTAGTCAAGTGTTTGGTCCCCTCTTAAGCGGGCCTCATGGTCTAAAGGGGTTGGTCCACCATTAGTTGATTATAGCCCATCCTTAGATCATAGTGTATGTATTATGGTATATCAGGTGTTAATCGGTTCGATTTCGATGTATATGATGCAATTTGATTCAGTTCACATTTATTTTGGCTGAAACCAAAACTCAATCATTGACTAAACAGTTGCACTTTCTGAAACCGCAACCGTTTAGTAAACGATTTCGATTCCACGATTGTTAAACGGTGTCGAATTCACAGTTTTAAATGATTTTGATCGCGGTTTATTCGTTACTGGTAGTAATCAGTTTGCTAGTTTATTCTCATGCTTGCTAAAATGTACTTTTATTGATAAACGCTTCAATCTTGTATCAGATTAAATGAGGCATTGAACAAGCAAGGATTTAACTACATAATAGGAGTAAATTATTGAATAGACTGTTGATCAACCTCTATAGTCCTCAATTCTTCCCTAAATTAAACAATTATGTTTTGTTAAAACAACCAAATATTTAATAATTATATGGGTTAATCGGATCGATTTTGACGGTTTAAACGGTTCGATTTTCATGGTGTAAATTTGGTTTGAAACCAACAGGTTAAACGGTTACAACCGACCCGACTCATTTAACTAATCAACCTTAAACTTGAAACCAAAACCAAACTATTTACTAAACGGTTTTACAATTTCGATGTAAACAACTTGGTTCGAATTCGATAAATGGTTTCGATTTCAAATTTACATCCTTAACTATGAATGCTATTAATGGCATGATGGGAGGAATGGAAGTGATTGGCACGGGAACTCCTCTAAGTGTTCCAATCGTTGGAGTGACTCACAGACTAATTTTCAATGTTCTTGGAGAACATGTTGATAATTTAGGGTCCTGTAGATACTCGCCATTCATAGATGAGCACCGGCCTTTATACAATTAGATACCAAATTATCTATTTTTGAAACAGGAATTAAGGTTGGAGGGTAGGGAAGTCAAATTTTTGGAATCTAATAAAAAATTAAGGCTCTATTTGATTACAAAGAAAGTTTAAAAAGAAGGGAAGTCAAATTTTCATACTTAAAATGGAAATGTTTGTGATCATTACCCTATGTGATCCAATGTGATTGTGTAAACTACTTTTTTAAAACCATATTTAATAACGATACATTTTACATGTTATATAACAAAGGGCCTTGCATGCAAAGTAAAGTGAAATTTTATAACCAAATGTAAAATGATTTGAAATTAATGATATAGTCACATGGAGTCTGATTACATATAATTATTTTTAGGTATGAAGATTTCACTTCCCTTCTCTTTAATTTCCCTTACAACCAGACATAGCCAAAGGCACAAACACATGGAAGGGGAAATTTGTGTATTAGCCTAAAAATCCACTAGGTTGATGTAGTCCACCAATGCTCTTGCTAAGGTTACCTATCCTTTAGGGTTTTGGCAAAGCTGCTTGGTCGTGAACGCCGAGGAGATCAAAGGCCTGATTTCAGATTAGAGTATGTTTGAGGTCTTTCAACATTTAAAAAATGCCGGCACTCCAGCATTACGAGGCCAAGAAAAGCCCACTGAAAATAGGCTGTCGAAAAACGTGGGGCGGTCAGCAATGGTACATAAGAGAAATGCAAACCATGCAACTCAACTCAGCACTCCCACCTAAACCAAGGTTTCAAAAATCAGAAATGGCTCGGGTGAGTTGTAGTCTTCCAGTCTGACTATTCTCAATGCTCATATAGCTAATGTAATCACCCAAAAATGTGTATAAATCTCATTTCTTGACCAAAAGTGCCAAAGGCGAAGGAGCCCACCTATTGTAGCTTATAACATCTATACCTCCTCCAGATCCCATCGTTGGCATTTCAAGCCGATTCCCAAGTGACCCAGATCAGAATCTATGGAAGCCAAAGCCAATGCCACTGCCAAGTCCAAGCTTTAAACCACACACACACACACAATAGATAGATAGATAGAGAGAGAGAGAGAGAGAGAGAGAGAGAGAGACTAACAAAAATATTGAAATCTACATACGAGGGATGTCATTCAATGTGCATCAACATCTCCTTGAATAGAAACTATCAGAAATAGGGTGGGGATGGGGGAAATGTACGACCTCAAGCAACTCTATAACTATGCTCATCAGTCAGCAACATGTTTCACTTGTTTCCTCTAAAGTACATGTACACTTTCTGCAGGTAGTAGAAAAAACAAGCGTATCAGGAGTATAATCCCTTTCAAAACATTTTAAGCAAGTTGGGGTAAATCTATTTGACAAATTTAAACCATATGAAATTGCATTTGGGTTATATACATAGAAGTATAATAAGGGGTGATTCAAAGTTTCAAACACTTGCCTGTAGTACCCACAAACTTACAAGCGACTCCAAACAGAAGATCGCAAACCCAACAATGTAGAATGACTGCAAAGAACAAAATAGAAAGAAAAAATAATTAAATGCATCTTACAATGAACACCTAGAGTTAAGAGCCAAGCAAGGATTAAAGTATCAGTATCGGTTGCCGTATCGGTCGGTCAAAATTAAGATACGTATCGGAGGGTATCGTATCGTATCGGAGATACACTAAGATACGCTAAATATACACACATAAATGGATAGGAAACAATTTTTTAAACACTTTTGCATAAAGAATTTGTTAAAAAAATCTATTGATAACATGTACTATGCATAAACACTAGATTGAGGGTATCGTACTAAGAATTCAAGGTTTGTAATTGTCCCATAAATGTAAAATCATTGTTCCCAACATTGATTTTCACTTTAATTAGAGAAATATGACTGACAGCAACTTTGGAACAAAAACCCTTCAAAAAATCGTGTTTTTCTGAAAAATTACCCATCTTGGTCATTATATGATCTTAGCGCACTGTATCAGTACATACCGATACTCACCGATACGTATCGATGCTCACCGATACGTACCGATATATATCGATACATGCCGATATATACCGATACGTACTGATCAATACATACCGATACGTACCAATACATACCAAAACGTACATTTTATCTCAATTTTATATTTTTCATAGAGTCGTATCGAGGCATATCGTATCGTATCGATGTGTATTGGTGGTGTATTGATACATATCGGTATGTATTGTAGGGGATATATATCGATACGAAAGCATTTAAAAATTTTATGTATCGTATCGGTGTGTACCGTATCGATCGGCTAAATTTAAAATACGTATCGGAGGGTATCGTATCGGTATCGGAGATACTTAAAACCATGGAGCCAAGATATGCAAAAACAGGACAATCAGGCCAATGAAAAATGGATAACCATGTACACCACTTTACCCAAAAATAATAATAATAAAAGGCGGTACAATCATCAAGTGATGAAAATAGAAAACTACGAATAAGTCAAAAAAAATATAAGTAGATAATTCTCATAAGTTTTCACTTCCTCAAACACTTGAACCCAATGAGAAGTGCAAAGAGAAGGAACAAGAGAAGAAATATAAAAATCTGTGATGTAACAGAAAAGAAATACTAGCTTGGCCTTAAATTATGAGTCCATTTTACAATAAGAGAATTGAGCACAGTTTTTTTTTTTTTTTTTTTTTTTAAACAATGTCAGATACATTGTCAGTTTTTCCTTTACAGGCTCAGCATAGACAAGCTTGTCTCTACAGTGCACCTAGTTCTACCACGTGGCAGGATGATGTGGCAATTCTGATTCTTGGAAACAGAGGAGAACCTCGATGGGCCACATGTCATACTTTAGGCACAAATTCAACTATACACCCCCCCCAACTGTATGTCCATGCACACCTACAGTACTCCCACCACTACTGTGCACTCTCTCATGGCACTGGATTTTTCAAAGCTCCATTGGGACACTTCGCAAATTCCTTTTTTGGCCGAAACTTGACATGTGAGCAGGGGACTAGAGATCTATCTGTCCACAAAATTTGGGCACCATCCGATCATGCCATGTGGCAAAAAAGGCAGATCACATAAAGAAAACCCACTTGGCAGCTGTGAAGGAAACCTTGCCCATAAATTTATATCATCACTCTCTCCTTCAAAGTATGAAGTAGCCAAAGAAAAGGGAACCCAAGACATCATAATCTTTTCGGAGATTTCTGCAAATGATTAGACTCCCACATTTCCCAAGTCAATAATGCATGAAGATGCATGATAGTATCAAAGAGAATCTTTTCCACAAAAGGCACAAGATGAAATAATTGTATCCTCGCTTCAAGGCAGAAATTTTAAGTAGCTTAGAGAATCTTTTCTGAGATTTCTGCAAATGATTAGACTTCCACATTTCCCAAGTCAATAATGCATGAAGAAGATGTATGATAGTATCAAAGAGAATCTTTTCCACAAAAGGCACAAGATGAAATAATTGTATCCTGGCTTCAAGGGAGAAATTTGAAGTAGCATAGAGAGTGTGTGTGTACCAGGAAAACCCCGAGGCACAAGCTAACTGACACTAAATGTGATGAAAATTTTAGTTCTCTGGGCAGAGGCACCATGAGAAAGCAACACTTCCCTGCTCCACAAATCTATCCAAACAAAGTCCGTATTAACACCACCTTCACTTAATCCCAACTCCCAAGAAATCTCAAAGTTTTGCAATAAGGATATCCTGGACACACTCTACTACTAGTACTAAACCCTCATTAATAACATATAGCCATCCCATCTATCACAGTTATCACTCATCACCCTCCAGTCCCCTTGGAAGCACCTATGCAAAGATTGACTCACTACTGCACCACAAAAGCTCGATAACAACTCTCTCCTTAGAAGCTTTTTGTTAACTTATTGTGGGTTGTTATTTTCATGTTTTTTTTATTCTGCACAAATTGGTCTTAAAATTTTGGACCCAAAAGTCGACCCCATCCGGACTTTGCTGATTAATTCCCCAGGCTGACTTGAGACTATATGTATTTCTCTTCTGAAAAATGTCTGTATTTTGATCTCAAATAATTCTTAATATCTTCCTTTATGGTAATATTGAAAATCAAATATGAAAAAATATGGAAAAATAAACAAGCACGAGCACTGCAAGAACCAGGCTAGAAGCACAAATAATACAACAGGTGCAAGTGGCATGAGAAACAGCAAGTAACTAAGAAACAGGAGAAACAACTCCATTATCTCGACAACCCTTCTACCTAGAGCGTCAGCTAAAAGGATTGACAATATCTTCAAACTGGAAGCTAAGGACCTAGTTAAAACACATGCCTACTTGAGCTCACATTGCAGTCTCTTTACTGATGCAGTTACATATAAGGATTTTATTTATTTGCTTAGGTTATTTTTGTCAGTTATTAATTTAACATTATCTATTGTTAGCTATGTAGGAGTGACAGTCCAAATTAGCTTGGAACTCTATTTTCAGTTTCAGAGTTTATGTAGTAATCTTTCTTCCTCTTTATATATGGATGCTTAATCCAACGGAAGAGCAGATTGGAGAATGGAATAAACTTTGATTTTGAGTTATCTCTCTCAACCGTGGAATGGAGCTAATGTGCTTGTCCTCCTTCCCTCTCCTTCCCATCAGGTAAAATCCATCCTCCTCCCCACTCTTTTAAATCTCTCTTCTTCCTATTAATTCTTTTATTTCCATTTCGTTAATAACTATTATGTTGTGCGGATTGTTGCAACCCACGTTAGGTTGGTATATCTCCCTCATCCCCAATCCTTTCCCTCTAAGATTTTGGGGTAGTCTTACCTTAGGGCATTTCATCCCCTAGAGCTTCATCCCCATTCGACCCCCTGATCAAGCGATTTCTCACTGAAACCATGACTGAACCAGCAGCTACTGCCTGGTAGTGGTTGCAGGTTTTTATTATTGGATTGGATTGTCTTCTCCAGTTCGGGTGTTCTTCAGTTAGGATCGGTAGTCCATTTTGTTAGCAACCTCCTCCAGAAATTTTCAGTCCCATCCAAGGCCTTTAGATCGAGATACAGCAGGGGGCTTGATGCCGGTTCCGTCGACTGCTATTCCATATGAAGGTTAAAGACGCCACAAATTGAGGTTTGTCTTGAAACTTCTTATTTGTTTATTTCAAAAGTTACCATCTGCCCTTATTCTTAAATTCAATTTATATTCTCTAATTACAAGTTAGTCCTTCTTCTTTAATTCTAATTCCACTTCTATCCCTTTTCTCATTTAACTACAAGGAGCCTTTAAGATTCCAGTTATTTATAGTACTGCAACACCCCTCATACACTTGAGATAACCTACAGTTTTTCCATTACCCTCTCACAAATTGGGCTATACTTCTTTGGGTGGGCCCATAGCGAATCCAAATAGGATTTACAAACCCTGGGATCACAATATCACATCACTTACGATCACTCCAGAAAATGGATTCACAAACTGAAACTTTTTGCAGCTATGATTCAAATAATAATAAGCCAATTGAAAGGTAGATGTAGACATGCATGAATTCTGTATATTCAACTCACCCCAGCCAGTATACTGTCACGGAAGACATCAATTGCTGCAAGGATACCCCTGAAGTTGGAAAACAAGATCTTAATTTAGTTTCACATATATCGGAACACTGAGTTGACATTAATAGTGAGTAAATTTAACAAAGTAATGTATCATGGGGATTTCCTCTCTTCATTCAAAGCACTAAAAAGAATAAGCATTTTATTTTAGACTAGATTTATAATCCAAATATATATATATATATAATTTTAATGAAATCCTTAGAGAACTGATAAGCCAGCTCTAAGGTATGCAAGACCACAGATCAATGATCAGAAAGCTTTGTATATATATATATATATATATTTTTTTTTTTTTTTATGAATGAAAAAAGATATTATGACAAGGGAAAAAAAGGTTGGGGCATACAACAGAACTGAAGGGAATCAATCCCAAAACAAAAAAGGAAAAGAGAACAAAAACATCATGACATCTAAGGGAAACAAGCCCAACCAAAGGAAAAAAGCGGAACCATCTCGGGGGGGACAAGATGGAGGGGGGAGACCTCTGGAAACAATAATAAGCATGTTCCTTGGGGAGTCAAAGATTGGACGATGGGGAAGGAAAGTAAGTTTGGTACAGACATCTAAGTAGATGAATTTTCAAATCTTATCAAAGGATCGAGAGTTGGAAGTCCATCTACGAAGATTCCGCTCCATCCAAATGTGGCTAATGGCGGCGCAAAAGGTAAGCTTCCCAGCAGTGTCGCAAATGGAGGAACCAAAAAAAGTCATATCAACCAAGATTCATTCTCTAGCAAGATGGAGAACTCTTCTATTAGATGGGGAACAAGATGGAGGGGGGAGACCTCAGGAAACAATAATAAGCATGTTCCTTGGGGAGTCAGAGATTGGACAGTGGGTAAGGAAAGTAAGTTTGGTGCAGACGTCGAAGTAGATGGATTTCCAAATCTTATCAAAGGATCGAGAGTTGGAAATCCATCTACGAAGATTCCACTCCATCCAAAGGTAACTAATGGCAGCGCAAAAGGTAAGCTTCCCAGCAATGTCGCAAATGGAGGAACCAAAAAAAGTCATATCAACCAAGATCCATTCTCTAGCAAGATGGAGAACTCTTCTATTAGATGGACAACATGCTTTAAGGACCTTCTTCCAAATTATAGAAGAAAGGGGGGCAGTAGAAGAAAAGGTGATCAACATCTTCAGTATCATTCCAATAAAGACAACATGAGGGAGGAACTAGAATATGTTGATGGATAAGGATCATCTGTGTAGGAAGGCAATTGGAGAGGGTACGCCAAGCGGTAAAGCTATGACGGGGGGATGCTTAGAGATGATTTTCCAAAAGAGCTTGAAGATACCTATAGTTGTTTGACCTGTTTGATTCTTCTCAATCCAAGGCCTCCCTCAGATTTGGGAAGACAGATTGAAGCCCAACTGATGGGGCGCACGAATTTAGAAGAACCAATTCCTTTCCGAAGAAAGAAGCGAAGGAGTCTCTCAATGGACTTAATGGTGGATTTAGGATGGGCGAGCACGTTGGACCAATAGAGGTACATCAATTGAAGCACAGATCTAACAAGCTCAAGCCTTCCAGTATAGGAGAGAAGTCTTCCTTTCCACAGCTGGAGCTTCTTTCTCAACCGGTCAAGGATAGGGAAACAATGGTGGGCTATGAGCCTGGCCGAGATGAGAGGGAGGCCGAGATTTTTGTCCTGGAGAGATCCTAAGGAGAATCCAGTGATCTCTAGGAGACGGGCTTTAGAAGAATCAGAAGTCCCAGAGAGGAAAAAGCGGGATTTGAGAAGGTTGATATGAAGACCAGAGATGCCTTTGAAGAGGCGGAGAGAAGACATGATGGAGGAAATAGAGAGAGTGTTTACTTTGGAAAAAATCATCAAGTCGTCAGCAAAGGCAAGATGAGAAAGCAAGAGATATATGAATTTAGGAATGGGGGAAATGAAGTGTTAATCCATAGAGGATTGGATAGATCTGGAGAGGACCTCGAGGGCAAGAGAAAAGAGGAAGGGGCAGAGAGGGAATCCTTGCCTAATACCCATAGAAGCAAGAAAGAAGCCAGCAGGGCTCCCGTTGACAAGGAGGGAGAAGCAAGGGGAGTAAATGCAGGAGTGGATCCAATGTACGAAGTTTTGGGGGGAAAGACATTTGCAGCAAGACCTTAGAGATGAAGTCCCATTTGATAGAATCAAAAGATTTGTGGATATCGATCTTAAGGAGGGCTACAGAGGAGTGGGAATGCCTGTCAAAATCTCTGACAATCTCTTGACACAAAATGATATTGTCAGTGATAATACGCCCAGAAATGAAGGCAGATTGATTCTCAGTGACTAAGGAGTCAACCACCTTTTGAATGCGATTGGCAAGAATTTTGGCAATAAATTTGTACAGGAGATTGCAGAGGGAGATAGTCTGAAATCAGACATGGAGGATGCTCCTTCCTTCTTGGGGATGAGGCAAAGGAAGGTTTGATTCACTCCCTGAATTTGATTGGGGTTAAGGAAGAAACTCCTTATGGTGAGGATAAGCTCATCCTAATGAGATCACAACAGGAGGAGAAGAATCCCAAGCTAAAGCCATCCAGAGTCGGGGCTTTGTTAGCTTTATGAGAAAGGATGGCAACAACAATCTCCTCATCAGAAAGGATCAAGCGAAGGTAAGGGAGGAAATGATCCAAGGATAAATTTGTTGATTAATCCCAAGGGGGAAGGAAAAGGGGGGGAGGAAGAGGAAGAAGGGTAGAAGAGATTTGAGTAGTAGGAGACGGCTTCCAATTTAATGGAAGCAGGATCATGGAGGATAGAACCATTGTTGGAGGTGAGCGAGGGAATAGAGTTGACATTCACACGGGATTTGAGGGAACGATAAAGTAAGCAAAGTTTGAATCTCCAAAAGTTATGAAGTTCGAATAGTAGCTGAATAGCTCTGAAAAAAGAAAAACTATAAAAAGAAAATAATAAAGAGATGACTCTATTCAATGCTAACATTTCTACATAAAATGGAATGACGAAGAGTACAAAGGGTAAGCAAAAATTGAAAGGTCTAACTTCTAGCTATAGAATGCACGTGGCAATGGTTGTCCAGCGAGATTCGAAAAAGAAACTGCAAAAATAAAAAGGCTATGATGTAATGAAGAGGGCCATCAAAGACTATAAAGAAAATTTTGAATACTCACTATCAAGAAAATTTTATGCATATTCAACAGTATCACAAATCCATACACACAATGAGCTTCAGTGTTGCAGATGGAAGGGAGATATGGCCTACAAGCTTCAAAGACAAGCCTGAGGCCCTAAAGCATCTTTTTCCTGACCATTGCTCATTAATTTTATTAAGTGTGTTAGGGGTGGCTTCTAGAAGACAGCTTTTGAAGCTTAAGCAGACTAAAACAGGCCAAACCAAATTATTCTGTTTAAAATCTTTACCGTGAAGCTCAAGAAGCTGGCCCCTCCCAGCTTATGGCGGGAAAGATTCCAAACGAGATAATTCTATTGAACCCACCCTTTTTCACACTAGAAGCTGAAGCTGGCTTCTTGCAGCCCGGGAAGCTTGCTCAAACATGGAAAAGCCTTTTTCCTGGAGCTTGTGACAATGAAAAAAAAAAAATGAATAATAGGCAGCCTCTTCAAATTCTCTCCTCATATGTCACTTTTTAACACAAATATCTAAAATGAAGGGGACATTGAATCAACCCTATTGCCCCCAACGACCCAAGATGCAGCCTCATTTATGGGTCAAGGGGTAGGCCAGGGAAAAAAAATTGGTCCCCACAGAAGAAGAAAAATATATGCAGAAAAGTAATCCAATCATGCTTCGAAGGAAGGGATTGGAATGGTCAAGCAACTTCCTTATACCGACATCAATCTCATAGAGCCTAAAGCTTTGACCAGCTAACTCTCCGCTTTATGCTGAACTACTTTGTCAGCAATAAATGATTAGGCATTGTTGGCCATTCATTCCCACAATCATATCAAGATATATCACCTACAGTTTTCTACATTTTTAAGTCCATTAGTTAATAGATAATGTGAATCTCTAGTAACTGGAAGCCAGCAAATATATCTGCAAAAGCCAGAATTATTTTTAATTTGATTTCACTTTTTTTCCAGTCCTATGGAAACTGGTTCTACAGTACATGCACAGGGATATTATAAGCTATAGTTAAAAGAGGGGGCCCAGTTAACACAAAGTTTGGCTTCCAAGGACTACTTGATCCCAGGTACTGCATATTTTGGAATAATTTCCGCACTTCTCATCAAAAATCAGTTATTTAATTACAAGGAAATCATAAGCTGCCGAACATTGTATTCGGTTCTGAGACAATTCAAGGCCAAAAAGATATGATGAATGAGCACCTTCCAGAATTCAGACTGCACTTACTTTATCGGGGAATGTAAAAGAGGAATTCTTAAGAAGTACTTACGCCAATGACTTCCCATGGAAGACAATTGGAGGAGCTATAGCAGCAAATATGCAAAACAGAATGTGGAGCTGCATCATGCCAATGCCATTAGTGAAACGGAAGAAGATAGTTATTGGTCTAAGAAGAATTTAAATAAACTGTTCAAGTTCAAAAACTAACCAAGTAGAACAGAAAAAACCAACCAAAATTCAGGGCACTGTCAGTCCTGTAAAGCAGGAACAGAGTGGTGATCAAGAACAAGAACATCTAATAAGACCTGAAAATCAAATTTCTTACTTACAGAATAACAGAAACATAAAGCATAATGTTTAGAGGGACTGCATTCCTTAAGAATGTCTTCACTATTGACTATGCAAGTGCACATGTATGATTCTAAATTCCGATCATGTTTCAGACATTCTTAGGGACCATTCTGATTTTTCCTTACATTAACCAAGGCACCATTTGATAACGTTTCTGCTGTTTCTGTGTCTAGAAACGGATTTTCACGTTTCCGGAAACAAAAACGGATTTTTTAGTGTTTGGTAAACCTGTTTCTCGAAACATTTTTTGCAAACATAATGCCACTAACAAACCCAATAGTATCATCGGATGCCCAAAAGGGACAGAGGGTTTGATTGCCTCTTTTTAAGTTTAAATAGTTAAGAGATTTGTCCAGCACAATAGCCTTTTTTTTTCTCTCAAATTCGTTTCTAGAAACGACGAAACAAATCTTCATCAAAGTCGTTTCTAGAATTGTAAATAGGCATAAATTTTTATTCATGTTTCTAGAAACGGGTGAAACAGAACAACTTTATCAAACGCTTTTTAAGTTGTTTCTCCGTTTCTGGGAACAAGAAAACGCAAAAATGGCATAAACGAAACGTTGTCAAACGGTGCCCAAGTTTCAGCTACAGCAAGCCAAAATTACTAGGAAGCAAGGGTATGATTTTGACCATTTTGAAGAAAACCAGCATGTTTCCTACCGTCACTGACAAAATTTGAGACCAAGTCCTGTTTAGTTGGTAGTCAGACAGCCAAAGCGGCTCAACTAGTCTAATCTGGTTCTTAAATTACACATGCACATAGAAAATGAAACATTCAGACAACTAGAAAATGTACCATTCATTTAAGGATGAGGGTCGCAATGGAGCAGGTTTCATCAAAACGATAACCAAGCCTATCAAATATCACTCGACACTAACCCAACCAAACCCTATCCCACTGAGCTGAGAATGCAAATGGCCAATTTCCCCCAGCATATAAACAAAATCAGGGATTGTGAATAAAAAAGCAGGTACCTCATTCCACGATAGAGAGGCCTGTACCACAGTACATATGAAAGGGGGCATCCCATTAGAGCATAGATTATTGCAAGAAAAAAGATTTTAACACCTGTAGATTGGAAGCATACTCAGAAGCAGTACATTGAGCAAAGCTCAAGAACATTATTCAAAAGGTACTGGTAAGTGTCAAGGAAACAAATCTTACCTCCTCCTTTAATCCAGTAGACAATCACAACAACAACATTGAATATGAGACAAAGAACTATTCCTGCAGGAATATCATTATTAACAAATATTGTTCCTTATAAAATAGTAGCAGTAAGATTCTTAATGGGAAACAAATTACTTTTTCAGAAGCCAAAATTAACGTGAAATAATCATTTAAAATGCAGGATATGATAATTATGGAGAAATGGCAGGGATTTGGTTCAGTTCCATTTGAAACAAAATTGATTCTTTCAGATATGCAACATTAGTCAATTGCAAGAATGGCAACCTAAATGCCTAGACAGATTTCGGCAATGCAATAACAAGGATAATAACCACCAGACTGAAGCTGAACCATCCACTAATGTGGAGCTGCATCATGTCAGTTCCATATTGTTCATCCGATATTTAAGAACTTTAGCCTCTAACATCAAACAACTACAATAAAAAGTAGAAAAAGCTGTAACTGAAGGAATTGGTATAATACCAATCTCCAAGAGATTCCATTAATATCTTCCTGTAATGAGATATCCACATAGTTTACTATCATATACTATCCTCCTCATACTTCTGAACCATCACCATTTGAGAGAAGTATAGTTAATATAATCTAATCTTCAACAAGAGAAATTGTACTAGAAGACTAGAACAGCAGGATCGCACACACAGAAAAACAGAATCAGAATAGGGAGAAATTCTGTAGCTTCAGTCAAACAAATCAGAATCGTCTATAGTCACAATTGATGGATCTGTTCTGCTGGTAGAACTGACCTGCAGAATCTGAACTAATTCAGGTAACAAAATAGTGACTTTGTAAAGAGTCCCACCATCCCAATGATTGCTAATAGCAGGTTCAGAATTGAGTCAATCAACCAGGGAATTCAGAAAGCAAGATCAGAATTGAGTTAACAACCAGGGAATTCAGAAAACAACAACAGAATTACAGAGAGATTACTGAACACAACTAAAGTAGAATATTGCAGGTATTTGTTAGTAGCAGATAAGAAAATTGACAGAAAAGTCACACACCGTAAGGTTTAGAAATTGAGTACATCTGATGCAGTTCAGAAGATCAAAGGTCAGCAGCAATCTAGGCTATCGGTGGGTCAGACTGGACCAAGAATGGACCAATAGGTTTAATTTTGAGTGCCCAGTGAGTTGTATGGGTCATGTGCTTAATATTTTTAGGTTTTATATCCTAATGGGCCAATTCTATAAGCCCAAATATGACAGATTTGGGCCCTAGACAGAATTAGGTGTTACTTTCTATTTTGCTAAGTTCTAGAAGGTTGTAAGAGATTCCATGCATGGGGGGTTTCCTATTCTGCTTATTTCATTGAAGTTATAAATAAAGAATAAGCAATCACACTACCCCAACAATTTGAACAATTTTCCAAGCTTATGCTTGCTAATTTCTGTGAGAGACATAGTACGGTTCTGGTGGATACAGTACTGTTCTATCGTGGGATTCAGTACTGCTCCATTATGGGATGCAGTAGGGACACCTTGGTGGGATGCCATGACTGGAGTTGGTAAGATACTTCTACACAGCTGGGGAGAGTTGAACTCATAGTTGTTAAGGCATCAAGGCAAATACTGTTCTATCGTGGGATTCAGTACTGCTCCATTATGGGATGCAGTAGGGACACCTTGGTGGGATGCCATGGCTGGAGTTGGTAAGATACTTCTACACAGCTGGGGAGAGTTGAACTCATAGTTGTTAAGGCATCAAGGCAAACCAAGGTGTATGAGGGCTGCCTAAGCACTTAGGCGACAAGGCATATGCCTTAAGGCGAACAAGGCAACCAAGTGTTATTTTTATTTTCCCTCTTTTCTAACATTATTTAATATGCTACATATACCTTGTATCATCAAAAATCAACATTAAGCCACATTAAATCATGAAACTAAGGTTATTCATCCAAAAAAAAAAAAATCATGAAACTAACGTTAAGTCATAAAAAATCAACTATTTTGAGAAATGCTCATGTTCTATAATAAATTTGACTGGTGAAATGATTTTATTTTTACATGAGACTTGTTTGCATTAGGTACAACACAAAACCAGCTTTCCAACAAGTCTAAGAGTACTTAAATCTGAGTTGTAATGACAAAATTATGTTCTAGTCAAACTTATTTTAAAGTGCGTGAATGCTGTCAAAATCACCTAAATGAAAATAATTTTATAAACATCAAAACAAAAAAAAAAAATTTACCGGACTTTTGGTTTTTAGCAATGTTTTACCAAGATAAGATTTATAAAATTTTCAAAATTGCGAAAAACATCAGCATTTGAAAGTTGAAAATCACTCCTATAACCAAAAATCCAGTTTTGTTCTTGGACCGGGGGTTGACTTTTTATCCTTTTGGAAATTGATTTTTTAAGTATTTGTATTGGATTCAAATAGGGGGTATTTGTTTATGAATAATATCTTAAGTAAATGAAATAACAAAATATAAAGCGGCGCCTTGTCGACGCCTTGACAACTATTGTTGAACTCATGACCTCTTAATTGAGAGGTGTTGGTCCTTACCAACTGGGCTATACCCTTTTGGGGTACTTCTCCACAAAATTATTAGTAAAGGATGTAAACAGGGAAGACTTACCAGTTATATGGGAAAAGGCCCCGGAGTCAATGATCTAGGGAGGAGTAGTAGCAAAAAATGCAAGTGTAATTCATGAGTTAGAGTAGCAGAGGAGGAAGGACCGGAAGATGTACCACTGGATGCTTCAAGACTCTGTAACCTCTGTAATATCTAAGTAATATCGTCATATAAAGGAGTAGTAGAGAAACTACCACCAGGAAAGGGTCCTAGTGTAAAATCACCATCGGATACTATATCACTACCACCATTAAACATTGTATGATTGGATAATTAGGTTGCCTATTCAGGCTTTCCATGCTTGGCCCAACAAGTATCAACAATATGTTTGGGTTTCCCACAATGAGTGCACTGTCAATAGGCACGGTCCCTAGTACCTCGACCACCACCACGACGACCACCCCTAGTGCCACAGCCATGTTTTTACACACAGTGTATGTTGTGTTGTCATTGTTGTCTATATAGTACAGTTTGAGTCAGCAAATCTATACAGTTGGTAGTATAATGTGGCAAAGTGGCTCAGCAGAGTATCAGAGATAGTATCAGTTGAGAGTATCAGAGATGGCAAGCAAAGAATCAGAGGTTGTTTGAGTGTTATGGGTGCAACCTTAGTGCATATCACGGATTTTCAGGCTCGATATCAGCAATCTAGACCCATTCATGTTCGGGGGCAATTTAGTCATTGCAAATAATTTTTCTGAGTGTTGGAGTCTTCATGAATGTTGTAGAGTATGTCTCTCTTTCCAACGCAATCGGGTTTGCCTTATTTGGATATCAGATGAAAAAGTTACGACCTACAAACATTTCAAGGGCATTTTGGTCATTTTAGATGGCTGAGCCTATAGTTGGGTTGTTCTAGAGGATTCTAGTGCTCCGACTCATGAACAACTCAATTCGAGTTTAAATGAGAAAATTATGATTTTTCTTATTAGATCACACCATTATGTTATAAGGCTTCAATGATCTGCCTAAATGGGCTGTCACGCATCTTCGAGGATATATGGGCCCTAGATGGTGATGTGGCAGTAGCTGGAAAATATTTCTGAAATTATTTTTATTACACTGCATGGGCATAATGATCATGATATGGACATGATGGCATGGGTGCATGATGATGATTTTAATGATATGTTGATGATGTTATATGTATGTGGATTAATGCATGGAGGGTCATTATTTGGTAGATGTATGGTCATGGGAACATTCACGTGGGAGGTGACAGTTGAAATATGTGAATGGAGAGGAACAATGAGAAGTGAGATGAGGAAGAAGATGGAGAAGCAGAAGAGGGAGAAGAGAGAGAATCGATGGATGTTGGAATAGTGTATTGTGAGAGATAACCTCACCTACACCAATATATCATTTACTAATATATTTACAAGGTATTACACAAACCTCCCTAAGGAGGGAAATTACACATATCTCCCTAAGAAGGAAAAGGAAAATAAAACATAATGAGATAAATTACAATACTGCCCTTAGACTAACATAACTGATATCTCTAACAGTGACTAAGGCACAAGGCCACGATTCAGATAAAAAGGCTTAATGGGATCAGCATAGCAGCATGGCAAAGCCAACATGGCACCAAGGGAGCAAAGCATGGAAGGGCCCCACCACAAGGCTGCATACTGGCTTATTGGCTTGAAAATAGACCTTGCGGCTGGCCACAAGGGCTTGGCCAAGAGAGCCCAGCACATGGGGAAGTTATGGCATGAGTTCGGTCATAGGCCTTCAAGCCCAAGAGCAAGTCTCCTTTTGGTCTTTCAAAAATGGCAAGTATTATTATATTATAACTTCAAAAGTTCAGAGTGTTTGACCATTAATCCAAGCGAAGAGTAATTTAAGGCTGCCCACGTGAAGTCCACGTTCTCTAAGGGGTTTTTATGGTGTATTTCTTTAAAATAATATGCCTCAGTAAGGAGATTCGTATGGCCTTATTATCATTGGCTGAGACAAGCAGCCTTGGTATATTGTGCTACACCAGATCAGTTTGATGTAGATAAGGCTGCACTTACCTGGTTGGATCAGCATGACCGACTTTGGAAGCCAAGAGCCAAGAAGAACCGGTCCAACTCAGGTTTTTTGTCCAACAAGGGTTGGAAGTAGTTTAGTTTAATATTATGTCTTTATTTTCTCATGTTTGTTTTTGGATAGGTTACGTAGGAGATACAGAAATAGGAGTCTGTTTCAGTTTTAGAGTCTAAGTAGGAGTCTTGTTATTTTCTATTTAAAGACTTGCACATATCCAATGTTGGACAGAATGAAGTAATTTGAATGAGTATTGGTTACAATTTGTGCTTTGTGAGAACGTGTGCTTCCTCTTTCCCTCTGTTATTTTGATTTTCCCTCTCCTCCCTAAAGCCCTCCATCAACTTGGTATCAGAGCCGAAGGATCCCCATTACCTTTCTTCCTTCCATCCCTTTCTTCCCTTTCCATTCTCTATGCTAGTTCCTGCCGTGACAAAGAACAGGCAAAAAGAAAAAAAAAGAAAAACTCATTCTGTTCAAAACCCACAGCCATTGCTACTACCAAAGACACCCTAACCATAAACCCATCATCCCTGTCCTCCCCTTCGAGTCCTCACAAATCCCAGTGCTGCAGTATCTTGCAACAGTCCCAGCCACTTTCGACTCCACAATAAACCCCGTCTCCTTTTTCCTTTTCCTTATTCTCGGTTTCTGACCAGCACAAAAAAAAAAAAATGATAAGTCGAAGAGAAGCAGCAGCAAGAGCAACCAAAAAAAAAAGCAGCAGCGTAGAAAAGGGACGAAAGCACAGAAGAAAAGAAGAGAAGAAGAAGAAGAGGAGAAGACAAGAAGAGAGAGAGGAACAGAACAAAACGAAAAATCCACCCACTGGTTCATCCGGTGGCGAGTAGATCTTCCAAGAAACCTCCCTCTACTGGTTCCGTCTCCAAGGACTCCTCGGCCAGTAAACCCCAACCCACAATCTCCTTTTGTTTCCTCTTTTTTCCTTTAAATCCTTTGAATTTTCAGTATTGCCCTTTTGATTCTCCACTCACTTCACTTCAAAGTATACCCCTGCACCCACACTAATATCCCTTGAGGTGTAAATTGAACTTGCAATATTTACAATTCTGCCATCCCTGCCAAAAAAAAAAGAGTTATTTACCATTCTGCCATTGTTCCTTACACCTCCTTTATTTTCTATTTTTCTATCCTATTTGAGTGTAATCTTTCTTATCTCCACCATGGTAGCCAATAGTGAAGTTATTCAACAGCTGAACTCCTATAAGGGAGAACTGATGCAAAAATTGATGCTCTCACTACTGTTGTCACTTCCCTTAAGACAATGATGGAATCTATGCAAGTTTCTATTGATCGTTTGATGGCAACAAATAAAGGAAAGAGTCCCACTCAATCTGGGGATTCTTCCAACACCACTCCACAGTATCCGTCACTACCACTACCACTACCACCACCGCCACCACCACCACCACCCCCACCACCATATGGACTGGTAGATATGATGAAGGAACGGAAATAGCAGCAAAATTGGATGTCCTTGATTTTTATGGAGATAACAATTTAGAACTGTACCTTGACTGGATTCACAGCTTAGACACATTCTTCAAATGGTATGGGTTGACTGAGGCCCGAAAATTTCTATTTGCAAAGACTAAACTAAAAGGCATGGCCCGAGTTTGGTGGCTCAAACAACAGCAACAGAACCAAACCCGTGGCATTGGCTTAGTCACTACTCGGGCTGAAATGCATAAAGTCATGAACCGAAGATTCTTGCCTTCTGATTATAAGCAATGCATGCATCTCAGGTTTGCACAGTTGAAACAGGAGAATTTGACCATTGAAGAAGAATATGTTGCTAGATTTTATTATTTGGCCACTCGTTCTAATTTTAAGTGGGATGAAGTATTGGTGGCATACTTCCACAATGGTTTGCACCCTCAACTTAGTGCTGCCCTTGCCTCTAGCCGACTACCTACAATGGAAGATGTTGTACAAGTAACATATCAGGTTGAGAAAAGTCTGAAATGTCCATACAATAAGAGGCCATTTACAAATGTTTTTCCTAGGGGTCCTAGTTCTATTCAGCCACAATCATCTCCACAGGAAAAGTCAATCAACAGACCACAAGCTAGTGCTTTATCTATGTCATCTTCACGACCTAGTAGGCCGAATTCTCTACCTCGACATGATTTAGACATGTCATCCTCACGGCCTAACCATCCATACTCCCCACCTCAACGTGGTTATGACAGGAACTCAATATTTCCAAAGGAGGTTATTCAATATTTCACATGCAAGGGGTATGGGCATCGATCTAATCAATGTCCTAACCACTTGTTAGCGTACATCGACAAGGACAATTTTATGCCCTATGTACCAGAAGAGTAACCGAAAACAGGAACAATAAATCTGGAGGCTGAATGTGATCGTGAGCCTAATGTGATTAATGATGGTGACGTGATGGTGAGCCTCAATCGTTCTATGTGATCCGTCCTCTTTCGACTACACAGAAGATTCCTAAGGAGGACGATTGGCGTCGTAATAGTATTTTTCAAACTAAGGTGCAATGCAATGATAGCCTATGTAATATGGTGATTGACCCTGCAATTGCACCAACATTGTTGCTGAAGATGTTCGCAAGTTAGGTCTGAAAACGGAGCCCCATCCGAATCCCTAGAAGTTGGGTGGGCAAACAATAATAATCTGAAAATTAATAAAAGGTGTTTGCTCACGTATTCCATTGGTGAACTGATTGATCAAGTGCAATGTGATATTCTCCCTCTGAAAGTCTGTCACATTCTTCTACGGCGCCCATGGTTGTTCAACAAGAAAGCCAAATACTGTGGATATGAGAATACATACTCTTTTCAGCATGGTGGCCTTGAGATGAAGTTTCTTCCAGTAAAGGATCTTCCCCCTCTCAAACTCAAGAGGACAGCTGGTACTTTTCTCCTTAAGAGCATCGATTCTGATGGCATTCTTGAACCTCATCCAAACTCGACAGAGTCGAGTTCTTTTCAGAGAAGGAGAGTTGATACAGATAAGTCTGCACTTACCTAGTTGGACTAGCATGACCGACTTTGGAAGCCAAAAGCCAAGAAGAACCGGTCCAGCCCAGGTTTTTTGTCCAACAAGGGTTGGAAGTAGTTTAGTTTAAATTATGTCTTTTATTTTCTTATGTTTGTTTTTGGATAAGTTACGTAGGAGATAAAGAAATAGGAGTTTGTTTCAGTTTTAGAATCTAAGTAGGAGTCTTGTTATTTTCTATTTAAATACTTGCACATATCCAATGTTGGACAGAATGAAGTAATTTGAATGAGAATTGGTTACAATTTGTGCTTTGTAAGAACATGTGCTTCCCTTCCCCCCTGTTATTCTGATTTTCCCTCTCCTCCCGAAGGCCCTCCATCACAGTCCTTGGCCTAAAAAGCAGTCATATTTAAGTGTTTTTTGTTGATTCCAGTGAAAACATCCCAGCCACCCACGTTGCTCAGATCTGACAGATCACATTAGTGATGCTCAAAGACCAATGAAATCTCGAAAAGTGCTCGTCCTTTTTATTAAAGTTTGATGGCCATTGGATGAAGCCACCCTTAATTTCTGCAGGTAACATCTGTGTTGATTGAAGGGTTGTAATTAAACCCATGAGATGCAAGTCCTCATCCAACGGCTGTAAGGGTAGCCGATATTTGGTTCTTCTCAGGTACACTTATCATGGCCAAAAGATTCCTTTTTAAGGCTCCTAAGTGGCCCAAACTAAAAATGCAATATCTCCCTCAATATAGCTCCGATTTGGATTATTCAAATTGGAGAATTTTCATCTCACCAAGATCTATCTTCCAGTGGGAAATCAGAGACCTATGCTACATAGGACATCATTGTACAACATTGATATAAGCCAACTTCATTTTGTAATTGGTGTCCAACGGGTGTTGGACACAAGGACAGTGTGTCCCTTGGTAGCTACCGCTACCTAAACCTATTTTCCATGAGTGCGGCCTCTCAGATCATTCTGGGAAAACAAGGGTGAAGACCTAGCCATTATGTCATTGGTGGAAACTGAGGATGTGTGCCCTTGGCTGTGGGCACAATCATAATTAATACTGAGAAAATGTTGAACCCGATAGTGGGCATTACTCCGTGCATGTAGGCAACTAGCCAAAGCAAGTATCTCTTGTGTTGTGGTTGTGTAAGCTTGCTTCACATAGTGGAGTGCTTGTATGCTGGATAAGTGTGCACATTCGGTAAACCTGACCATTTGGTGGTGCAGTGTGGATGTGCATACGACCGTGTATGTGTGAAACAGTGGTTGCAGTATAGGAATTGTGAGATAGCTCTGTGCAGCAGTGAGTTGTCAATTGTATACATAGCAGCTCTGGGTAACATCAGTAGACTATCACTGAGAGTGAGCCACAACAACTGGTGATATAGCAAAGAACCAGCTGAGGGAAAGTTTTTGCATAAACTGATTCACCCCCCTCTCAATGTCAGATGGAACCCAACAAGCCACAATTACGACCAGCAGCAAAGGCAGAGTTATCCTTGGGGGATGCATCAGACTCACCAAGAGAAGCAATGCATTGAAGACGAGAGAAGGTATCAGCAAGTGTGGATACACATTCACCAGCAAGTATGTGACCCTGGACATTCTTCAGATCAGAGTTCAAACCAGCAAGAAGGTTAGATACAAAGAATTCATTGCGTTGAGCCGTGAGTTTATTTATATCAGTTGCAAGTGGTTGATATATATTTGATTCCTCAACCAAGCCTTTTGAAGCATTGTCGTAATCTTGAAGAGACTTGTTTTATTGCTAAAGTTGTAAAACTTCTCATACTAATCATAGACACAGTTCATGTTCTTCTCCTGGGAGTATGGATCCTTCAAATCATCCCTAACACCCTTGGTAATGGTGTGGAACATAACATTAGCAGTTATATCAAGTTCCATATTATTCCATAACTATATCAGAGTAATGGCATTCTCTTTCATCCACTCAATGTAGCTATCATCAATATTAAAAGGAGGATCAAATGTAAGGTACTTAAGTTTATATTGTGTCATGATATAACTTTCACAGCTTGAGCCCATAATAAGTAGTTGGTATTAGTGTACGATGTCTTATATTTCGTCGCAATTTAATCCAGGGAGTATTGATGCAGGCCCCCTAACAGAACGGAAATTCTGTGGAACTTCCCTTACCACTAAACATAACACCTATATTTTTAGTCTTGCTCAAATATCTGAAGATCCACTTAATTGCATTCCAATGCTCCTTCCCTAGATTACTCATGTATCTGCTAACAACACTGATTGCACGAGGCAAGTCCGACTTACTACAAACCATAGCATACACAAGATTCCCAATTGAGCTAGCATAGGGGACCTGGGACATCTGCTCCACCTCCCTATGTGTTGTAGGGCACTGCCTTTCAGATAACTTGAAGTAGCTAGCTAACGGAGTGCTAACCGGCTTAGCCTTTTCCATATTGAAACGCTCTAGCACCTTTTCAACATACCTCTTCTAAGTTACCCAAAGTTTACCTGCACTTCTAAGGATTTTCATGCCAAGGATCTTCTTCGTAGCACCAAGATCCTTCATCTCAAATTCAACACTCAAAAAAGACTTCAAAGAGACTATATCATGCTTATTCTTTGGAGCAATGAGTATGTCATCAACATAAAGCATCAACAGAATAATGGAATTATCATTTAACACTTTATAATAAACACAACAATTATACTCACTTCTTGTGTAGCCAACCTTCACCATGTGGGAATCAAAGCGTTTGTACCACTGCCTAGGAGATTAGTTAAGACCATAAAGCGACCTTTTAAGCAGATAAACATGATCTTCCTTCCTTTGCACCTTCAAACCTTCAGTTTGGTCCATATAAACCTGTTCCTCCAAGTCACCATGAAGAAACACCGTCTTCACATCAAGCTGTTCAGGCTCCAAATCATACATGGCCACCAAAGCGAGTAGTACCCGAATCAAAGCGTGCTTCACCACTGGAGAGAATATCTCATTATAGTCTACCCCCTCCTTCTGTGCATAGCCCATTGGCTACAAGTCTTGCCCTATACCTTTCACGCTCCTCCTCAGATGGTGCCTCTTTCTTACGAAAGAACCATTTACACCCAATAATTTTTCTCCCCTTAGGTTTTTCCACAATCTCCCAAGCCCAAGTCTTATACTTCTGTAGAGACTCCATTTCCTCCATCATAGTTGTCATCCAATTATCATGATGTGCATCACTCAAAGCATCCTGGTAGAAAGATGGATCACATTTACCTACAGTGAGGGCATAGGCAACCATGTCCTCAAACCCATATCTCACGGATGCTTTGTGAGTACATTTCCCTTTACCCTTTGCCACGGTATAGGGAACTTCTATTGTTTCCTGTTGTCCTAGTTAGACACTGGATGACTCATTCTCTCTTGTTGTTTCTGACTCACCTAACTCCATCGGCATAATAGATACTTCTTTATTTTCATTAATTGCTTATGAACTACAAATTGACTTCACCATGTGAGACTCATCAAACACGTCCCTGCTAACCACAACCTTTGGTGAACTTGGATCCCACAACTTGAATCTCTTTACATCTTTCTCAAAATCAAGAAAGATGCACTGCTTAGACTTTGAGTCTAACTTGGAACGCTATTTACTCTCCACATGAGCATAGGCTGGACAACCAAATATTTTCAAACAAAATAATCTACTGGTTTTTCTGTCCATACCTCTTCAGAAATTTTACACTCAATCGCCTTTGATAGAGACCTGTTGATGAGGAAACATGCCATATTCCCTGTTTCTACCCAAAATCTTACTCAACCCTACATTTAGCCTCATACTCCGACCTCTTTCTAGAAGTGTCATGTTCATCCTTTAGCTACACCATATTGTTATGGTGTCTTTGGAACCGTGAAGTGATGTGTATCCCTTCAGCTTTGCACATATCTAGATACGGCTTGTACCTGTACTCCCCTCTATCATCTGTTCTCAAGTACTTAATTTTCTTTTCTGTCTTCCTTTCTACCTGAGTCTTCTATTCCTTAAATTTAGTGAACACCTCACTTTTATGCTTCACGAAGTAGATCCAGACTTTCCTTGAGTAATCACAAACGAAGGTCACAAAGTATTCTGCCCCACCTTTAGATTTAGTCGTTGAAGGACCCCATACATCGTTGTGTACATAATCAAGCACCCCTTTACTCTTATGTTTTGCAGTTTTAAAACTAACTTTGCATTGTTTCCCAAATACAATACTTGCAGAAGTTCAATTTATAGGTTTTCACCCCCTTCAACAGTTCCCTTTTATGAAGCTCCATCAATCCTCTTTCTCCCATATGCCATAACCGCATATGCCACAGATGAGTATCACCTGTATCAGATCCTGTATCTGTAGTCACAGATGCTCCACCTATAACAGTGCTCCCTATAAGTCTATACAGGTTTCATATTAGCTGTCCCTTCATGACAACCATCACACCCTTAATAACTTTGAGAACTCCACCTTCTGCTATGTACTTGCAGCCATTTGAGTCAAGTGCCCCCAAAGATACTAAGTTTTTCCTTAGCTTTGATACGTGTCTCACACCTGCTAAAGTTCTTATTATGCCATCAAATATTTTCATTTTGATAGTGCCTATCCCAATGGTTTTGCACACAGCATCATTCCTCATTAGGACAGACCCACCACTATATGGTTGATATGTATCAAACCAATCCTTGTATGGACACATGTGATATGAACATCCAAAATCTAAAATCCAAAAATCAGAAGGTTGATTCTTACCTGATGATATAGAGAGTACATCTCAATCTGAACTATCAGCCACACTAGCTTCCTTAGATGCCTTATCTGCACCTTTCTTCTTCAAGTCCACCTTTCTCTTCATACACTCTATCTTCAGATGGTCTTCCTTCTTACAATAGTAACAAAAGACCTTAGTTTTTTCCTTTTTAATTTCGGTCGACTCTTCCCAGATCCCTCCTTATTTGATCTCCCTCTCTCCTACTCCTTGTCACCTCCGAAAAAGACCTTGAGATTTCGTACTGCTGGCCTTCTTTGTATCATTGGACATGAGGGCAGCCGCGACTTCATCCGCCTCAAGGGTCTCCTTCTCATATAAGAGAGTCGTTACCAAGTGATCATACGATTCTGGGAGTGACAGATAGCATCAATATGACGTTGTCTTCATCCTCGATCTTAACCTCCAAGTTTACAAGTTTACTTACGATCTGATTGAACGTGTTAAGATGTTCTAATAAATCCGTACCTTCCTCCATCTATAGAGAATACAATTGTTTCTTCACAAACAACTTGTTCATTAAGGACTTCGTCACATAAATGCTTTCAAGTTTCGCCCATAACTATGGTGCAGATTTGAGACCCACAACATATTGTAGGGCAACATCAGAAAGATCCAATCAGATAGCGGTTACCGCCTTTTCCTCCATCTCTTCCCAATCTTCATCAGTAACTTTTGCAGGTTTCTTCAACTTCCTCAACAACGTTTTCACCAAACCCTATTGTATCAGAAGATCCTTCATCCTCTGACGTCAAAGGGTGAAGTTGTTCTTCCCATTGAACCACTCGCTATTATACTTGATAGAAAACCCTAGAAAACGGAAACCTAGAGCTTAGATACCAATTTGTAGAAACGCAACTCTAAAAGCGATGCAGAAGATAATGGAAAAACAAGAATAAACAATGCACATAAGTTTACGAGGTTCGGCAAGATTGCATACGTCCTCGGTGAGACCAGATTCTGCTTCACTATCAATGGAGAATAGGGTAACAACGCTCGTCCTCACACCTCTCAGAATTTTTTACAGAAAAAGTAACTCTCGCTACAAATATCTAGCGAAAAACCCTAATACCGAAAAGTACAAAGCTGCCCTATAAAACTCCCTGGATTAAGTTGCGACGGAATATAAGACATCATACACCAAATGCATTGGTAGAGTTGTTATCAACAATAGCAACAAGTACCAGGTGGCTGGCAGCAAAGGAAGTAAAACCAAGCCCAAGAACAAAAACGATTAGGGCTTCAGGATTTTGAAACCACCTAAAATCGATAGATAATAGAATAGTAGCACAGAGTCTATAACAATATGGTAGTAACAATATGCAAAACAACTACCAAGCAATCCAAAGAGAAAAGGAAGAAGAAGAGAAGAAGAGGAGAGAACCGAAACTGCTAGTTCACAAAATCGTGACCAGCAGTCTCCCTTACCTTTCTTATTTATGACTAAAACTTATTACAATTAAAAAAGTTTATAACTAGAACTTATTACAAGTAAAAAAGAAAACTAAGTAATATTGTAATCTACTTTAACTAGGAAATAAACTTAGAATAGAATCCTGGTAATAATAGGAAACAAATATTGAGTGAGAGCCTTGGATGCCATCAACTCACACATGTACCCCCTTTGTACCCCCACGATACAAAAGGTCCATGTGACCTTTAACACTCCCCCTCAAGTTGGAGCATACAGATCACCCATGCGCAGCTTGGAAAATCCTTTTTTGAAGGCAAGACCAAACAAGGGCTTGGTAAGCATATCACTGAGTTGGTCAGAGGAAGCAACCAACAGAGTGACTATCAACTTCTTTATTACAGCAGTACACACAAAATGACAATTCACTTCAATGTGGCTAGTGCACTCGTGAAAAATAGGATTACTTGCAATATAGATAGCCGCCTAATTATTACAAAACATCTTCATAGGTTGAGTGACTGGAAAACACAACTCATGAAGTAATGATTTTAACCACATCAACTCAGTTGCAGTAAGAGCCATAGCTCAATACTCAGCTTAAGTACTGGACCTAACAACCTTAGGTTGTTTTTTACTTCGTCAAGTAACAAGATTACCACCCACAAATGTGCAAAACCGGTGGTTGATCTTCTTTAGAATCCAAATAATCAACTATAAATCATAACAGATTGATGGTAAAGCTGGAAGAACAAACCAGCTATAGATAACTTCCCTAGTAGCAGAGAAACCATTTATCAGTCCCAGGTAGTGACAAATCCTTGTGAAGTTATTTACCAAGGGATTATAATAAGGCAAGAAGACCAGCAACCACAGTAGAAGTACCAAACATATCCCACAATTAGCTGCAGAAATCAACCAAGTAGAAGCACCACGATTGATTTAGGGAAAAAAAAAACCCTAAAAATAATCAAGGGAGAGATCACTCAGGGTCTTAATGGGGCATTAACCAATGGAGCACAAATCCTTGTAGATTTATTTACCAGAGGATTATATAGCAAGAAAACCAGCAACCATAGTAGAAGCACCAAACATATCCCACAAAGCAGCCATAGACATCAACCAAGTACATGCACCACAATCGATTTAGGGAAAAAACCTTAAAAATAATCGCTTTTTCCAATATGGGAGGAAAATCGATAAAAAGGTAGGGAGACCTCCGACTTAGCAATAGTAAATCATCAAGTAGACAATATAGAAGCACTCCATTAATGGAAATATGTGGCTTAATGAATAGCATAGGCAGCAATAGGTGGTAAACCCATAGTTAGCAAATTTGGATTCGGGAATTATTCGGGCGGAGAATTATTCGGAATAATTCGATTGATTAATTTAAGGATTCGGTCAAAAAAGCTTACTGGCTTTTGTTTTTTTGTTTTTTTGTTTTTTTTTTTTATTGTTTTTTTGTTTTATTGTTTTTTTGTTTTTTTGTTTTTTTGTTTTTTTAAATACTGTTTAAGTGGACCGAATAATTCAATTTAATTAGGTTCGGTTCGAATTATTCGCGTTTTATATTCACTTTTGAAAAAATCGCAAATTTTACCGAATTTTATTTTTAATTCGGATTCGGTCAAAATTTTTGATTAAATTCGGAAAAATTCGGTTCGGCCGAATTGATAACACTCGGTACACCACAAAAGTGTGGAACAATAATCGAAATCAGCAGAAGGGAGAAGGAAACCCTTAGTCTAATTACTAAGGCTCTGATACCATTTTACAAACCAGAATCTAAGTAATCAAACCAAGAGAAAACAAAAGAGAAACAAAGGCTACAGAATTGTGTGTGGGAGGCAGCCTACGGTAGTGAATTGTGACCTATCGCAGGCTACTCCATATATATATATATATATATGTGTGTGTGTGTGTGTGTGTCTCCAAAGAGGGGTAACTTAGGGGCTAAAATACCCCTAACCTACATATTACAATAACTGAAATTTAAGATACTTTACTGAAGGGGTATCGTATCGTATCGGAGATACTTTAAACCATGGGGATATGCTAAGATATGCACATAAATGGATAGGGAACACTTTTTTATACGCTTTTAAATAAAAAAATAAAAAAATATATTTAAAACACTATATATAACATGAATTATGCATATTGCATAAACACTAAAATGGAGAGTATCGCACTGAGAATCCAAGGGTTGTAGTTGTTCATGGGTGTAATATGGATTCCCAACCTTGATTTCCACGCTATTTAGAGAGAAAAATGGTTGGCAGCAACTTTGGAATAAAACCCCCTCTCAGAAAATCATGTTTTCCTGAGAAATGACCCATCTTGGACATTATATGACCGTAGCGCACCATATCCATACGTATTGTACCGTATTGGTATGTACCAGTAGATACATACAGATACATATTGATATGTACAGAACCATACATTTCGCCTCGATTTTTTATTTCCCATAGAATATCGGTACGTATAACTATGCATTGGTATGTATCGTATGATACATACCGCTACAAATTTTCCCGAGTATTGGTAGTATCGTATCAGTAAGGGCCGATACAGTATGATACGTACTGATACTTTAAACCATGGGTGTAACCAACTTAAACTCTTACCAAATATGGTAATTGAACTTTTCAAGAAGATTATTTATTTGTTGTTCCAACAATTTTCTAGAGTATTGGTAGTATCGTATCAGTAAGGGCTGATACAGTACGATATGTACCGATACTTTAAACCATGGGTGTAACCAACTTAAACTCTTACCAAATATGGTAATTGAACTTTTCAAGAAGATTATTTATTTGTTGTTCCAACCGAAGGAAATCGGTTGAGAAATAAAGTAAAATTTAATTACCACAATTGAGTTAGAGAATTCTTGGTTGTAATGATTACAAAAGTTTTCATTTTCTTTGTGCATTACTTCCCCTTCCCTCCCAACCACATGGAAGCCTCATGGAATAAAAAAGGGGAATACATATTTACAACACCATATAGGTGCTGAGCAATTCGCAAGGACCAGTCAGACAAGTTACAAAGTACTTTTATCCATTTCCCTCTTGGGTAGGTCAATTGAGTAGTTATGCCAAATCCTCTTATCCTGATGACTACGACATATCAATACAAGCCAATCATTCAAAACATATGCTACACCTTTAATCACAAAAAATATGTATGACAGTTAGAATCTAAAAGCACTGGATGGCCCTTGGTAGGCAGGCCACGAAACAAAATCTGGAAAATCATGCCAACAAAAATAATCAAAAGTCAAAGTTGAGCCTTATTGCATAGAGTTGAGCACCCTAGTTGACTTGGTTACAGGAAACGATACTAGACACCATAATTGTGGCGTCCAAGCTCTTTTGTGTGTCCAAGACGATGGCACGCCTTTTTGAGACTTCATGAGTTTACACTGATTTAAGTTTATTGCTTTGTTATATGTTGTTTGTTTTTTCATATTAGGTCATTACTAGCGTAATTATATCATATTGCATTGATATGGCTTCTATGTTGCATATAAGCATAAATATATAAAATCATAATGTCTACATAACATATGATCATATATTGCATTACTAGAGCGCCTAGGCGGACTTGACAACTATGCTAGATGCAAGAAATTGGGGTAGTTACATAAGTAAGGAGAAATCGGATTTCACAAATGTGAATATGTGATATCAGCCTCCTCACCTCTAATATAATTTTTCCTGGAAAAGTCAATAAGGCTACTGTGATAACAAGTTCTACAAGATCAATTGTGTAAGACATAATTTAAATCAAAGGCTTCAAGGAACTTCTTTAACAGTGTCAAAGCATAACAGATTTTCTTTTATCAGTGCAGAACATATTCACGTATTTCAAATCAAGGGCTTCAAGAAATGGAAATTTTTCCCCGACAGTGACCAAGTACAAGAGCTTTATTACCTAACCAACTTGCGAACGCCAGATACTGCAACTTCTGAGCATGGATCGGTATCTCATTTGCAATGTCATGATGAATAATTGGAAAGAATGGAGGCCAGTTTTTGTCACTAGTGGGGACACCCGCTGTGGTAACAAAATTGAAACCTCAATTCAACTGCTGTAATATGATATGGGGAAAAGAAACATTCAAGCCCGTAGATTACCTCTGGCTACAGCATCTTCTCTCTGTTTTATCTCCTATAGTAAAAGAGAAATGTCAACAAATAGCTATTAAATTTTGAAGGTAAACTATAATTAAAGCATAAATCGAAATTTCGGTCTAAACAGCTAAATTTTGACGAAATATTTCAGTTTCAACACTTGTCGAAACAAAATGGCATGCAAATTCAGGTCTCCAATGTTTCAGTTTTTCACCAAAACAGATCATATTTCGGTGCCATTCTGGTATATTTCAACCATTTTGGTAATTTTCGTCATTTCGGTGGTCGGTCAACACCGAAATTTTGAACCTTAATTTAAAGTACATATTGATCACTAAAAAGAACTGTTTTTTCTTTCTAGCAGAAAATTTAACCAGAAGCTTTTCTCTTTTGGTCAGATAAAAATTGATCTGTATACATTCAGCAACAGGATTGGGGGAGGTATAAGAAAGAGGAAGGGGAGTTTCTGATGGGGTTCGAACTTCCTAAGGATTAGGGTCAAACTCAAGTAAACCAAGATTCAAGGGAAATCAAAGAGCAAGACAATTGCAAGTCCGATCTGGAAAGAAGTCTGGTAAAAGGTTAGATTTAGAGGGATAAACAGTCTGATCTGAATCTGATGGTCAGATTTAAAGATGTGGAACAATCCTACAAGAGATAAGATCCTAGAAATATCATTCCAGAACAGCAATTCGATGGCAGCAAATCAAGTATACAAAACAGATATAGCAAGGGACAAAATTAAGAGATTAAAAGCAAAACTGAACCTTAACAATCAACAGAAATCAGAAAACAGAAATAGAGATATCAAGAAAATAGAATTGAATTAGGACTCTTAGAAATCAATGCAGAAACTAATGAATCAAAACCGAATTAACAGAGACTATTCAGTAATAGAATTTGTTCTGAAAATAGAGTTTTAACGAAATCATACTTGCAGTAGGATTCTAGAATTTGATTGGAAAAAACTGAATGTAAATCAAAATCTGAATCCGGAAAATAGTTAAGCAACTGGATGGTAAACTGTATTTAACAAGTCAACAGATTCAAGAATAAAAGAACTAATATACGCAGGTTTGCCTCCTAGTTCTCAAGCCCATCCCAGCAACTCAAGTCCCTCTCCCAACCCTAGCTCTGATGTTCCTTCTGTTGGACCCACTCATTCGGATCTGATTATTCACAACCCGAATGGATCATCTCCTTCTTCTTCGCCTGCTAAGTCTCGTGCCCCCACTTCCCATGTGCTAAAGAGCAAACATCAGGCCCACCCTCGCTCTCGAAAAGAGACGTCAATCCCTTCCTCGACCTCTCGATCCTACCAGCCTCAGTCTGTCTCTGTTGTTTGCAGCTCCCCTTCTATGGGCTTTTGCCGCTCTCTCCTAACCAGGCCTAATGTCTCAATGCCTGGTCTGGAATCTTAGGGTTCTTAACTCCCCCTCCAAGCAATCTGCCGTCCGCTCTCTTCTCAAAGAGATTCGACCTGGTTTTTTCTTGCTAGAAATTTATGTCAAAGAAAATTTTGCCGCCCGTATCATTTTTAGTATTGCGCTTGGATGGTCCCATCTCACCAACTATTCTAGCCATCCAAATCACCATATTTGGTTTCTTTGGGACCCATCCAAATTCTGTCTCCCTCCTATCTTCCTCCCCTCAGTACCTTCATCTCTCCATCTCTGTCACCCCCCACAGCTCTACTCTTTTGTTCACATCCATTTATCCCTCCAACAGGGCTGCAGATAGAGAGGTTCTTGTTGGTGTACGATGTCTTATATTCCATCACAGTTTAACCCAAAGAGTACTGGTGCAGCGCCTCGACAGGCAGGACGGCAGTCCCACTAGCTGGTTAGCGGGCCATGGGGGTTGCAAGAGGGGCAGGAGGCCCCCCTGCATAGCAGGGGGTGTAGGGGGGTGCAGCCCTCGCTCAAATTTTTTATTTGAGGGCAATTGTGTACTTTCCGGATTAAGGTTTTTCGCTATATATTTGTAGCGAGGGTTTCTTTCTCTGTAATGCAAGCAATACTGAGAGGTGTGAGGGACGAGTGTTGTAACCCTATTCTCCATTGATAGTATAGCAGCATCTCATCTCATCGGGGACGTAGGCAATCTTGCCGAACCTCGTAAATCTGTGTGCATTGCTTATTCTTGTTTTTCCATTATCTTCTACATCATTTTAGGGTTGCGTTTCTACAGTTCTTTGGAATGATATTTGGCATGCCACCTCCCAATATGGGTCTCTTCCTTGGGGGATTTGCGGTGACTTCAATGTTGTTCGTTTTGACCATGAAAAACAGGGTGGTGAGCCATTAGACATTGCCAATGTTGATGCTTTAATGACTGCATCAATGATATTGTTGTTAGCGATCTCAGATGGTTCCACATCAAGTTCTCTTGAAATAACAAAAGATCTGGAGAAGCTCGGATTTCCTGTAAATTAGATAGAATGTTGGTAAATGAAGCTTGGCTCACCTCTTTCCCTTCCTCCCATACCTCCTTCGAGCCTACAGGTATCTCTGATCACAGCCCAATATCTTTGTTGGTCCAACCTTACATTTCTTTGGCCCCAAACGCTTTAAATATTTTGATATGTGGTCCTCTCAACCTTGACTTCTTTTCCATTGCCAAGGAGGCATGGCTCAAACCTGTATAAGCATTTTCTTCCCCTCTTATTGCCCTTGTCAGGAAACTACAAAATGTGAAAGAGGCTCTTAAAGTTTGGAATACTAACTCCTTCGGGAACGTTTCCTCTCAGGTCATTGAATGTAAGAATAAGCTTACTTCTATTCAGGTGAAGCTCCAATCTGATCCTCTCAACTCCTCCTTAGCTGAGGAAGAAAAAGAATGAGTCGGCCTGCCTTTCATCCCTCTTTGCTCAGGAGGAAAGTTTTTTTAGACAAAAAGCTAGAATTAAATGGTTGGATCTAGGAGATACAAATTCGGCCTACTTCCATCGATCTATGAAGACGAGAACCAATATCAATTCCATTCCTATGCTTATTGCTCCAGATGGCACCCAGGTTCACAGTGTAGATGAGGTTAAGTCAGTGGTTGTTGACTACTTCAAGGACTTGTTCAAGCCTGCTTCAAGATTGGCTTCCCCCATCCCAGATGGTCTCATCAATAAATTTATCCTTAGCAGTTCGATCCATATGCTCCAAGCTATTCCTATAGATGATAAATCAGCTCTGTAATTCTCTCATAAATCAGACAAAGCTCCTGGCCTAGATAGTTTTACTATGGGATTCTTCTCATCCATGTGGGATATCATTAAAGAGGATTTGATCAAATCAGTCAAGAGTTTTTTCTATAAAGCCAGATCAAAGGGATTAGCCATACATTCCTTTGTCTCATCCCTAAGAAAGAGGGAGCAGAGACTGAATGAATTTTGACCAATCTTTACGCAATATTTTGTATCAATTCATTGCTAAGATTCTTGCTAACAGATTCAAGCGTGCGAATGATCCTCTTGTAAAGGAAAAACAGTCGGCCTCCATTCCATGCAGAAGCATCAGCAACATAGTTCAAAATCTTTCCGAAATCGAAATTTTGGTGTTTTATTTTTTTGCCGAAACGAAATAAGGCCCGAAATAACATTTGTACAAAATTTTGATCAAAATTTTGGTATTTTGGCAGAAATTTCGGTATCTCTCCAATCTCGATACATTCAATGTGCTATAAATACCATATCTCGGTCGAAATTTCGGTATTTCGGTCAAATTTTGGTATTTTGGTATTTTGGTCGAAATTTCTACTCTGTCTAGCCTGTCTCGGTGGTTTCGGTTCCATTTGCATATTTTGAAGGAAAAACACTCCACCAAGCCTCTAATTAGCCACATCATCACACATTTTGACTTCTATTGGACTCCTACAAGATCTACACATTCAAAGCTTAGGAAAGGTAAAGTTCTTTCTCCAAAACCAGGTAAAATTTTCAGAATAGTTTGACGGTTGCTTGCTACCAAACAATGGTGCAACTCTAAAACAATGTCATGTCCTAATATTTTTGCATTTTTATGTTCTAAGCATGTTTATTAACCTTAAAATAAGTTACCCACCAAGTTTTAGGTAAAAAAATATGACCGTTTGACCACCGAAACAGTCGACCAAAAAAAAAATACACCATTTCGGCCAAAATTTCGCCGAAACGAAACGAAATTTCGAACCTTAATCAGTAATAATATTCTCCTATGTGATGAGATTGTGAGAGGGTTTGACAGAAAATCACTCTCCTGCTGCCATTATGAAGATTGGCATTCACAAGGCTTTTGATTCTTTAAGATGTGATTTCACTATTTTGGTCTTGTCTAAGATGGGATTTTCTGCGGGGTTTCTGAACTGGATATTCCAATGCATTGCTACCCCTCAATACTCAGTATTGGTCAATGGCAATCCGGCAAGTTATTTGTCTTCGTCGGTGGGGATTCGTCAAAGGTGCCCCATATGGCCTTATATCTTCACCTTGGCTATAGAAGTCCTCTCTAGAAGCATCCAATCTATATCTGCCCTTCGCATCAATATGGGTAAATCCCTCATTTTTCTGGCGGGGGTTTCAAGATCCTTCAAAGCCTCTCTTCTTGATAAGACTAGGTTCTCCATTGGCCATCTCCCGGTTGGGTACTTGGGTATGCCTCTAATCCCGGCAAGGGTATCCGCTCATCACTACACTCTTATGCTTGACCTCATCAGAAAGCGTCTCCAACTATGGAAAGCAAAACTCTTATCTTATGCAGGCCGTTTGGAGTTTATTAGATCAATTCTCTAATCCTCTTACATTAATTGGTCGGGCATCTATGGTTACCTAAGTCCATTATTTCTAAGTTGGAATCTCTTTTTGCTGCTTTTCTTTGGAAAGGTTCCGAATGCTCCAGATTCCTCCGCCATCTAAGTTGGCTTGCTATCTGTCTCCCAAAAGTGAAGCTGGCCAGGGTCTAAGGCATATAAAAGATGTCAATTATTAACAAGTGTTAGAAGTCTATCACGAGAAGAAGGAAGAGTCGTGGCCAGTTGTCTTGTGCAAGCCATGACTCCACCTTGGGGTGTTATGGTCCTATTAGGACTTAGAAGTTATTTTTGCTTCCTATTTTATGATTTCCTATTCGTAGTAGGTTATGTGTAACAGTCAATCTATTTAATGAATGAAGGAGGACAACCCCAATCTCATTGATTGGGACTCCCAAAGTTCCACCATCGCAGCTGTCTTTCTCTTTTTCTCTCTTTCTCTCTTCTCTTCTCCTTACATGGTATCAAAGCTTGATCGGTAAACAAACTAAATTTATCTCTACTATCACTGTAAAACTAGTAACAGCCCCTTTCACTCTTATTTGGCTGTTACTGGATCTTCCCAAGGGTTCCACAATTTTTTTAGGGGGTGATTTCATCCCCTAAACTTCTGATTTTCGAATGGAGGTTTGATTGATCAATCATAATGTCTTGAAGGATCAAGTCACGAGACTGTTGTGAGTAATTACTGGTTGGGTTTTATGGTTTGAAGATTGAATTGCTCAAGTTGGAGAAGTAGATCATAGCTATCAGGGTTTTGACTCCCTGACAAAATTGATTTAGGGTTTTGGCTCCCTGCCAAAATCGATTTTGGCCATATCACTCAAGTTTGGTATCTGTTTGGAAAGTTCTTTTGCGGTTTTATTCAGCATCATATCAGGGACATTTAGTCCAAATTTGAGCATCATTGGAACACTACACACCCAACTACGGTCTCTTTGCATCAATGGTTGAAGTTGAGGGAAAGAATGTTGTCACTGAGGTGATATACTCATCATCTCATAAAATTACAAAGAAGAAGCTTGTAAGAGCTGCCAATTTTCGGCAATGGAAGAAAATTGTGGAGTTAGTCTTATCTAGTCATGACCAACCATAGTTTATAAGGTGCTGGTAAGGCGACGCCTTAGCAGCACCTTGGCGCTGATGCGGTCTAGAGATGCTAAGGCAGTGCTCCGCCTTATGTGAGGTGGAGCCTTATGGGTTTTTTTTTTTTAACACATTTTAAAATTACTTGATGAAAATTCCAAATATAGATTTTTTATTGGTAGGTGTATAGTTTTGTTAACACTTGAGATGTATGGGATCAGCTTTACTCCACCAAAAATAACCCAAACAAACAAAATAAAAACCCGGTTCACAAACAGGGTTTGGATTTTGTCAAGGGTTTTAAAAAAGGGCTTTGAGAAGGAATCAAGGAACCAGGAAGAACCACTGATCCAGGCAACCATTTTGCTTTGGCAGCGGTGAGCTTTATTCTTCTTTGACAGGAGTAGAAATATAGTGGATGACCTTAGGGCTTAGGCACTCATTTTGGCATCATAGAGGTAAATATAATAAATACTTGTATTTTTTATTTCTTTTCTTTATATTTATAATTTGGTTTCATAATTATGTATTTATATTATATGTTAATATGATTGATGAGATGAACTTTGTTTATTCACTTAATTGATTTGTTTTCTTGATGAATATCTTATATTCGTATGAATATGAACTTTTAATATTTATTTAACATATGAGTAATAGGATTCAACTAGGATTTGAGCCAAATAGATTGGTTCTATAAAAAAATTACACAGGAACGCTTTAGTTGATAAGGCGATGCTTTATGCCTGCCTTATCACTAAGACGCTCCGAAAGACCCTCAAACGCCTCCGTCTCCTTACCGCCTTAAAAACTATGTGACCAACAGGGTCATCTTACAAAGGTGAATTCTGCTACTGATACTATGTGGGATATTGTTGATACACATATTTTGTGGCAGCTGTTGAACTCGATGGATAACTCTATAGTTGATATTGTTACTCACATCGATACTATGAAGGAGTTGTGGGATTATCTGAATGTTCAGTATTCTAGACGGAACAACCTCTCGCATCTGAGTTATCTCAAGATTTTTATCGGGTGATCGAAGGGGTCGACCACTGACTCAGTACTTTGCTAATTTCATAAGGATGTATGAGGAGCTGAACTCTCTACTTCCTATTAGTGGTAATGAACAGGAGATGCAGAACCAGTGAGAGCAACTCATAGTTTTGGATTTTTTGGTGGTCTTGGACCAAAGTATGATGTTGTCATATCTCAGATTCTTCGAGGTGACAAAGTGGCATCTCTTGCATATACTTTTTCTCAAGTCTTATGGGTAACTCAAAAGAATTCTCATAACCCTACACCAGCCCTTGCACCTGCACTTGCGGATAACTCCGCTCTTATATCTCAAAATAATAATCGAGGTGGGGTCCGTAGTACTAGTAGTGGAGGCGGTAAGGGGCAACGTTCTAGGAATTCCAACACTTCAAATAGTTCAGGGACAGCATGAACACGCCACCATTGTGGCAAACCAAGACACATCCAACGTTTTTGTTGGAAACTTCATGGAAAACCCGCAGTTTGCCAATTCACCATTAGTTACTGAGTCTTCTCATCCTAGACAATCTGAAGGTAAAATGGTCAAGATGACAAATGAAGAATTTTCACAGTATACTCAGTCTCCTCAGCCTTCCATGGCTACTTTTGTCTGGACAGGTAATGCCATTGTATCTTGTTTGAGATTTTAAATGTAACCGCAAGCGTACGGATCAGTGTAGCTACGGGTCAAACTCAGGGAGAGCAGCCACTTTATTTTTTTTCTTTTAATAATGCGAAAGTGAACCTATTAATGGTTGTGATCAAATTCTAACTACCGTCCTAAACATATGTATCTAAAATAACATCCTAACCATTCGTCATCTAAGAATTTAAAGACACAAGCCACGCAATTAAAATTAAATAAATAAATAAGTGAAAACAAACAACCCATGCAATTAAAAAAAATAAAGGAAAAAAAAATACTGAAATAAAAATAAAGTAAAAGAAAGGGGAGAAAGCTAGAGAGAGACTCACAAGTAGATTTCTCTACTTAGCCCGAGGGATGCATCATAATATGAGCTTCCCTACTTGACCAGAGAGTCACTCTTACAAGGGTTACTCTACTTGGCTTTAGGGAAAGGGAGACAATTAAAATAAAAGCAATAAATTGATGGTTCTATGGCTAGGAGGGGCAAAGCCAACACATACACTAGCCATGAACCTTGGGGGAAAGGGATAGCAATAATGTAACGACTGAAATTAAAATCCTAAATTAAGAAAGAAAGGGTAGTCAGAAGAGGGAATGAGAGGGGGGAGAGAAGCCTACTGAGGGAGTCTACTTACATGAACTTCAACCCTTGAACTGAAAACTTGATCGATTTGAGATACTACCAGTACTAAAAACCAGATCTAGAATAAACCAAATCTGAAATTTCTAGTACTAGAGAAAACAAATCTGAAGAAAAAAATTGAACTTGAAAGACATGCTTCATAGATTGTTCTTGTCACCTAGAACTAAGCCTAAAACTAGAACTTGAAAATTACAACTTCAATTACTTAAATAATAAAAATAAAAGACTGAATCAAAAATAAAAGTGCTTGCATTAATTGAATAAAAGAACTTACAAAAGTGTTTAAAGCATAAACCTAGAACTAGAGATAGAGAAAGAGAAAACTAGAGAAAGAGATAGAGCAACAAAAAAAAAACCCTAAAAGAAGAATGAATTAGAGAGGAAGAGAGGGACCATTTTTTAGAGTTTTGTGGACTCCCTTTTATAGGGAATAGGAGAGAGAGAAGGACGTCCAAGGGTGGATCCCCTTGGACGATTTTGTGGTGAGGTGGAGGAGAGAGGAGAGAAAACGTTTGAAGAGATCTCCCACGATTTTCTTGCCTTTTTTTCCCTATTTTTTCTCTTTTTTCTATTTCTCTCTCTCTTCTTGCACAAGAAACCCCCCTTGGCCAATTTTCCTTGCTTGGATTTGGACAATATTCTATTTTAAATGGGAAATTCCATCCATGCCCTTGTCTTTTCTTTTCTTTTTTTTCTTCTTTCCTATTTTTTGTCTTTATTTTCTCTCTTCTTCAAACTTGCATACAACTATCTTGGCCGACCCCCTTTAAGTGATGAGTAGGAGAGAGAAAAAATTCTAAAAAAAAACCTCAACAAAATAGCAGCTAAGAGGTTCAAACTTGAGACCTCCTAATAAGGAAGAGATTTTGCACACCACAACTCACCAACTACGCTAGGTAATTGTTGTTACCAAAAACGAATCTTCAATCACTTAAGGATGTGGTCCATTGATCCTTGTTGGCATTTGGAATATTCCTTATACCCTTGGGACAATTACAGACGGGCTAGTTCTGCATCTCGGTTCAGTTCTGATCCATTATTCTTTTTCTTACCCAAAAAGAATAATCACTTGTACGGTTGACCAAACGAATGAGTACTTTTAATTGAACACGTCCATCTTGCTCAGAATTTCGTGTTCTTCGCAACCATGAAAGAAATAGGACCTCTTTACGTGTAAAATTGGAGATATAGCGCCCGATAGTCCTAAGGCATTGAAAGTATAAAACCTGCAAAAAGAGAGTAAAACACAAGACAGCTCCATTCTAAATATGTAAAATGCATGATTTACTACCCTAGATTTCACACATAAATGTGCTCATGTGCTCATCATATCTTTTTCCTCATCTTCTCGACCCAGGATAATTGATTCAGGAGCATCATATCATATACATGGTCTATCAGGTATATTTTCCTCTTTTCAAAAAGTCTCTCGCTACTGCCACGTTGGCTAATGGGTCTGTTGTGAAAGTTTAAGGCACTGGAAATATTCGTCTTAACTCTTCTTTGCCGTTATCGTTTGTTCTTCAATTACCAAATTTTCCGTTTAATCTTTTATCTGTGAGTAAGTTAATTCAAGCGTACAATTGTTCTGTAACTTTTTCTCCTGATTCATGTGTTTTTCAGAACCCTACAAAGAAGACAATTGGTACTGGCATCGTCGTTTGGGTCACCCCTTTCGTGTTTTCCAAGCAAACTAGATCAATTTATCCTGTTTTAGATAATAGAAGTTTGATTTCATTTGGTTTAATTCTTCTAATATGTGGGGGCCTTCCCGTTGTACTTCTATTATTGGACATCGATGGTTTGTGACTTTTATTAACTGCTTTAGTAGAACCACTTGGGATTACTTATTACGCCAAAACAACGATGTTTTCCTTTGCTTTAAGCAGTATCATAAGATGGTGCAAACCAGTTTGATGCTAAGGTAAGGATACTCCACACTAATAATGGAACTGAATACACTGATGTAGAATTCCAAGTGTACTTGGCTAATTAAGGAACTATCCATCAAACAAGTTGTCTAGACACGCCTACTCAAAATGAGGTTGCAGAGGAAAAAAAGTACCTATTGGAGGTGGCCCCTTACCTTATGTTTGAGATGCATGTGTCCCAGCAGACACTGAGAGGAAGGTGAATCAGTGTATCCAATTTCTCTTCGTTAATAAGCGTATGGGCTGATTTAGCAATCTCTACAAACACTGAACCTGTTGGCACACAGTCGTATGCACACTGAGTCTCTCATAGGCACTTCCAAGTGTGCACACGCATTCTACATTCACGCACTTCTAAGCAGTACAATACAAATAGTAAATCAACACACAACACAAGGATTTTTATGAGGTTCGGCAAGATGCCTACCTCCTCGGAGCAGTGCCTGTAAAGGCTTCATACCTACTCAATCTACTTTAGTTGCACCTACAGTTGGGAGCACCCACCCCCGATGTTTAGTACCCACTAAACACCACTTACAAAGATACAACAACAGTAATGGGCTTATACAAATTGCCTTACAATCAAGTTTAAGCTAGCATGCATTCACAACAATGATTTCCTATTGCTAGCAGTTATACACTTATACACCAACACAGACATTAATGGAAAAGTAAATATAGGGATAGGAAACCTTACAGCCCTTGTCTAGTGTTATCAAAGATGTCTCAGAGCACTCTCACTGCATACTGGAATCTTCAACTCCCCTTTAGACTAGGAGACTTGAATCTTCAAGTGAGCAACACACCTCAAAAAGCCACTCCTTTGTCTTCTTCTACATAATGCACAAATATGCTTCAACCCTAACTCACTTCTCTCTTCTTCCTCCTTTTTCTTAGCTTACATTCCATACCTCACAATAATACTTTAACAACCCTTCTCAAATCACCATCATTAATGGAGTAAAAATTTCTTCCATTATAAGCTAAAACACACATTTAATGACAAACCAACAATGGACCAATTTAGCCTTGGGGATCAAAAGATATGGCCATTTGAAGTTTGGCCAATGAGAAAGAGGCATTTGGTATCTTTTCTGATGGCGTAGGGCACGCTGGTGGCTTGGGGTACAATGGCAAGGCTCACAACCGTCTGATCTGTTCTCAAAAGGTGCGAGCAAGGGCAGTCGTAGGATGAAGAGAACAGTCAAGAGATCCTGGCTACACGACCTGGATTAGCACTGACGCAGGACTAACGTAATTGCCAGACACTGACATCATTGGCAGGAACATTGTCGCTCTACCATTGGTCGAAGCAGGCAGAATGATGGGGCGCCATTGGATCTGTTGCTAAAGGAAAAAGGGTTCAGTGGCCCTTGGATCGGTGTCTAACGATCTCGATCAATAAGCTCTTATAAGGGAATCTTTGGCATAGTAGATGGAGTGCGTGCCCAGCACACAACCAAGTGGGATCCAATGTAGTGAGGAGTAGCAACCTTAATGGACCTAACCAACCAAAGAGCTCGCGAGGGAATCTTTAGCCCATGTCAACACAAATGTGCGCGCCCTTTGATGGGCACCGGTGCAGCGTGGCCTTTCCAGATCTTTAGATCTGGAATCTTCCAAACTTCTTCAAATAGCATTAGACCGTCTCCGATCCAAAAAGACTATGCCAAAAGTCCTCATTGACCCTTATGACTGGACCTTCATAAATCTAATAAAAACCCCTCAAGCCTTAATAAAAATACTGAAAAATCCTTGGACATCGAGAGCTATTTTCAATCCAAATTTTGGATTTTCTGAACTGATGTCTTAGAAAATTCCATAACTCTCTCATATAGATTCAGATTTAGCCAAAACAAAAAGGGTATGGATCACAACTCGAAGCTCTACAAACTCCCAAAACAACCCATCATCAGACTCAGCCAAGTAAAAGACCAAAATGACCCTGAACATTGCAAAAGTCGTAAATTCTTCATACGATCTCGAAACGGGATAAATTCGGGTGCGTTGGAAAGCATTTCTTATACTCGCAAGGAACCATGCAGGAATTGACTTCCAATAAAGTCATCTTCAATGCCGAAAATACCCCTGAGTGGATTTAAGCCAAAAATGCCAGTTTCGGGGCCAGAAATCCGCACCACCTACCATGGTTAAACAAACCACTCAAACACCATCGTACGCTACTGCCATCTCATCGGAGAGATTGTACACTGCCATGTCATCGCTAACTACCACCTCACCCCAACTGGACACATCATCATTGTCATGTGGTCGAGGTTGCCAATAAGTGACAACCAAAAAACAAGTATTGTAGTGATGTGCTTTCTACATCATACCTCATTAATCGGCTGCCCTCTCGAGTATTGGAATCTCATTGTCCTGTTGAGGTCTTAACGGGTTCTACTTCCTTTCTTGTGCCTCCCAAAGTGTTTGGGCGCACTGTCTTTGCTAGGAATCATCAACAATATGGGAAGTTTAATCCCTGAGGACTCCACTGTATCTTTCTTAGCTATTCTCCCACGCGGAAGGGATATTGCTTTTACCATTCTCCCATGAGGAAATTCTATTTAACCATGGATGTTGTGTTCCATAAATCTGCTGCTTATTATCCTCCTCTTCAGGGGAAGTCTCCTAGCATGGAAGATGTGCCACTAATTACTCCATTAGACATTGTGAAAGATGAGTACCTAGAAGACGGGCTCAAAGGTCAGGAACAATAGGGACCACCCATTTCCTCTCCAGGGGAGCAAAGATCTATTTCAGCCCAGGGGGAGCCGACCAGGCCTATCCAACTTCCAAGTGTATGTGCATCATTGTTGTAAGAAAACTCACCCTACCACCACCGCGCCAGCAAGCCAATCGCATGCTCCAGAACCGAGTCCCTAGTATTGTTAAGTCCCTTCCTTCTAATTCATTCTTTGATTTACCAATAGCTATTCGTAAGTCTCAAAGGGAATGTACCAAACATCCCATTTCTAATGTTGTTCCCTATAAGCGTTTGTCTCCCTTTTATTCCTTTGTTTCCTCTTTTTCGTCTATTTCTGCTCCCCATAACTGGCAGGAAGCTCTTGTTGATCCAAAGTGGAAGGAAGCAATATATGAAGAAACGAAAGCGCTTGAGAAGAACAATAGATAAGAGTTAGTTCATCTTCCTTCAGAGAAGAAAATTATTGGCTGCAAATGGATCTTCACAGTGAAACAGTCGACAGATGGATCCGTAGACAAATACAAGGCACGGCTGATTGTAAGAAGGTTCAGTCAGGCATATGACATAGATAACTAGGAAACCTTTGCACCAATGGCGAAGATGAACACCGTACAAGTTATCATATTATGTGTTGTCAACCATGGTTGAGATTCACAACTTGATGTGAAGAATGCTTTCTTTATGGTGAATTGGAAGATGAGGTCTATATGGATGTTCGTAATGTTTTACCACTCAATAGACTCAGGGCAAGGTGTGCAAGTTAAAGCGGGCTTTATAAGCATTGAACCAGTCCCCACGAGCCTGGTTTGGCCGGTTTCACAGGACAATGATTGCCATAGGCTACAAATAGACTAATGCAGATCACACTTTGTTCAACAAGAAATCAGGGGAGCACACTACTATGCTTATAGTATATGTTGATGACATAGTGATTACTAGCAATGACATACTGAAAATTGCACATCTTAAATCTTATTTGGGACCTGAGTTCGAGATCAAGAATTTGAGGAAGCTCAGATATTTTTGGGGTATTGAGGTAGCCTATTCAGCTTAGGGTATTTTTATTTCCCAACGAAAGTATACTCTTGACCTTCTTTCTGATACAGGAGGGTTATCAGGATGTAAGGCTGCAAAAACCCCATTAGAGCCTAATTCTCACCTCAAGGAGAAAGATGGAGAACCAGTTGACCGAGGTAGTTATTAGAGGCTAGTCAGTCGTCTCATATACCTCTCCCATACTCGCCCTAATATAGCATTTGTTGTTAGTCTAGTAAGCCAATATAAGCATGATCCATATTCCAGTCATCTAGAGGTAGCAGCATATCACATCCTGAGATACTTGAAGTCATCTCTAGGACAAGGGGTTTTATTCTCTCCTAATGGTCACTTGTGTGTAGAGGCATTCACCGATGCAGAATGGGCTGGCTTTCACGATGATAGGAGATCTACCTCTGGGTACTATACCATGGTAGGAGGTAATCTTGTCACATGGCAAAACAAGAAGCAAGCATTGGCTGCAAGATCTAGTGCTGAAGCTGAATTTCGAGCCATGGCACAAGCCATATGTGATCTACTATAGCTCCAGTGTCTTCTACAAGATTTATGTATCTCTATTGATTTGCCTATGCGACTGTACTGTGACAATAAGTCTGCTAACAGCATTGCCCATAATCCTATTCAGCATGACCGTACAAAGCGTGTAGAGATGACCGTCATTTCATCAAGGAGAAGCTAGAACAAGGCACTATCTATATTCCATTTGTACCTTCTGAAGCTCAATTAGCTGATATATTCACTACGAGTCAGTAAATTGTTCAGTCCTATTGTTTACAAGTTGGGAATGTTTGATATGTATGCACCAACTTGAGGGGGACTGTTGTAATAATGGGTTTTATGGGTATTCTGGAGTCTAACCAAATACGTGCTTAAGTCCATTAGGGTTTAATGGGTCCTGGTAATATTCTAAAATATTCTTTTCTCCATTAAATAAAGAGGGGCTAATCTAAATGAGACATAAGCTCAATTCCCAAATCAACATATCCAAAGTCTGAAAACACATCTACAGCAGAAGTTTCAAACCAAAGATCTAAGACGATTGAAGTATTTCATGGGCATTGAGGTTTTGCTTTGTCAAGAAAAGGAATTTCCCTCTCTTAGAGAAAAAAATGTTTTGGATTTACTAGCATAGACTAGAATGTTAAGGTCCAAGCCTTTGGACTCCTACAGATCGAAATGTGAAGCTCACAATTGAGAATGGTGATTTTCCAGATGATCCTGAGAAGTATCGAAGATTAGTGGGAAAGCTTAATTATTTGACGGTGACTAGGCCTGACATTGCCTTCCCTATCAGTGTCGTGAGCTAATTTCTTTCATCTCCACGGACATCACACTGGGATGTCGTTATTCGTATTCTCAGATATCTTAAGAAAGATCCAGGTCATGGCATGTTGCACTCTGATTATGGACATGACAGCATTTAGGGTTTCTGTGATGCTGATTGGCCTGCATCTCCTGTTGATAGGCGATCAACAACTGGATATCGTACGTTTGTTAGTGGTAATCTTGTGTCTTGGAAGAGCACGAAGCAGGTTGTTGTGGCTAGCGCTGAGTCTTGAGTATCGTGCCATGGCTCATGTCACTTGTAAGTCCATGTGGGTGAAGCAGTTGTTGACGGAACGTGGGTTTGAGTGTGCTTCCTTCTATAAAGATGTGGAGTGATAACCACGCTACAATCCATAGTGCATAAAATCCAGTGTTCCATGAGCAGAGAAAAACATATTGATGTGGACTATCACTTTGTTCAAGAAAAGCTACAGCAAGGAGTTCTCCACAAGTCATGTTAACATAGAATAACCTGCATATGTTTTCACTATATTTGTAACAAGCTGGGCATGATTAACAGTTATGCTCCAGCTTAACGGTGAGTGTTAGAAGTCTACTGCAAGAAGGAAGGAGGAATCATGGCCAGCTGTCTGGCGCAACCCACGAGTCCCCCTTGGGGTGTTATGGTCCTATTAGGACTTAGAGTTTAGAAGTTAGTGTTGCTTCCTATTTTATGCTTTCCTATTCCTAGTAGGTTATGTGTAATAGTTAGTCTACTTATGAATGAAGGAGGGCAGCCCCAATCTCATCGATTGGGACTCCCAAAGTTCCTCCATCACAACTCTCTTTCTCTCTTCCTATCTTGTTTTCTCTTTACATCAAGCTAATCTGGAAGTTGGTAACTAAAAAGAAAATCATATGGGTTGATTGGGTGTAATCGGGTCTCCTTCGTTCGGAGTTCGGACTCCTTATGGACAAATCTGGTCTCCCCTGATGCTTCTTGTGTCTAGCGTAAGATCTTATCTCTCGAATCTTTTGTCTCTAGAGCTATATCCACTTAGATTGCTAATGGGTCCTCCACCTCCCTCCAGATTGACTCTTGGCATCCATCAGGAGTGCTTTCCCATGTCATCAGTGCTAGAATCATCTATAGTTCTTGGCTCCCCAAGTATTCACTAGTTTCAAACATTTTGACTTTGGGCATCTGAACCCCTCTGGTCCCTACTCTCCCCTCCTCACTGATATCTGGAATGCTCTGCCATCTGTTATTAGATACCAGCAAAGAAGTGAAGATACTATTATCTGGTCCCCCCCCCCCTTGGGGCTTTTCATCTCCAAGGTGGCTTGGGAATTTGTCAGGATCTCGTGGCACCCCTTCTCCTTCGCACAAATTAATTTGGTTCAAGAATCATATCCCTCGTTAAAGCTTCACCACTTGGCAAGCCCTCACTAACTGTCTTCCAACGCAGTCTTTCCGTATTCATCAGAGAATTCCTACTGCACGGTTATGCTACCTTTGTGGGTCTGAGCCAGAAGATATAGATCGTCTTTTCTTCGCTTGTTTTGTTTCCTCTGCCATTTGGAAAGGAGTGCTTGCAAAATGCTGGCCCCGAAGGAGAAGAATCCTCCTTTTTCAGAGGGAGTGGTTATGGATGGATGTCATTTGCCGAGAATTCTATTTGTGACACCGTGGGCAAGCTTGCTTTTTGTGCCACCATCAGGTAGATCTGGATGGAGCGAAACCATAGGAAATGGATCTCCAACTCTCGTCTGAAAGAAAATATTTGGAACTCCATTTCCTTTGATGTCAAAGCTAAATTATCTAGTGTATCTGCAAGTTGTAATGTTTCCCCAAGGAACAGTCAAATTGTTGTGTCCTAGGGGTCCCCCCCCCCAAATGTTCTTAGGACTCCCTCCTCTTCTCGAGGGTTGATCCTTTCTCTTCCTCTCCCCCCTCTCTTTTGAGGCTTTGTATGCATTTTTCTTCTTTGGTAATGAATTATTTATTCACCCAAAAACAATATACGCAGGTCAAAAGAAGAATGCAGAAACTGACCTGATTTGATGTAGGTGATAGAGAGAAAAGATAGGAGAAGGAACATTCAGGAATCCACCTGATCCACCTAGAATCCACCAGAAAAAACTACCAAGTCCACAGAAGTTAACACCCTTGAGTCCACAAAGTCTGGTTTGAGGTCCAAAGAACCAATTGAGCTGAAAGCTTCATCTTCATTCAAAAATAAGCTCCTGACAACCTTGTATAAAAGACTCAAAAGCAAACTCAAACTAAGCTTAAAACTGCTCCAGCCAATAGCTTGCTATGAAGATAATCTTAACTGACTAAAATTATGCATAAATTTAAGGAAAGTAGCTTCAAACAAGGTTGGACTCATAGTACCTAATCCAAGCAACTACCAACACTTAATAACAATTAAAATAAGAAAATAAAACCACCAGGCATGAATAGGAACACATGAACAGTAACACAAGCCAGGTTTGAACCAGAGTAACGGTTCAGAATTGAACTAGTCTAACCCGCAGGTTATTCTAACCTGTTTTATCTTCTTTCTTCTGCTGAAATTCTGCATCAGTTTCAATTCAGCACAAGGTGAAGGTGGGTGATGCAGTACTTGGGCACCAGCAACAGTGCCAAGAGATGAAGAACTTGTGATTTCAGTAATTTCAGAATTCCTGGTTTCTCTAGGAATCCAAGTCTTAGTGGGTATCCTATCCATACTCTACTACAACAACTTAGCCTTTTCCCAACTGAATGGCGTCGGCTACATGGATCTATCAAAAAAGTATAAAAGAAAGAAGAGGGAAAGGAGAAAAGAAAAAGCGAAGAAGTAAAACAAGGCAATGAAACACCGTCGGGCCATCCCACCTAAACACAATTGGCAACATGGGTCTTTGCCCTCCAAACAGCTCTGTTTGATGTCAAACTACAATCAAGACTTAGGTTTTGCATGTCTTTCGTTACTAACTCATCAATGGTCATTTTAGGTCTACTCCTAGCTCTTTTTTGTCCTTCCCACTAGATCTGATCACTTCTCTATACTGGAGTGTCCCAAGGCCTCCTCTGAACATATCCATACTTGTAATGCCCCAAATTTTGGAACCTTAGAATAGATATCTCTCTTGTGTTATTCTCTAAGCTTGCTTAAATATTAAAGTTAGGCTCTATTTAATGACTTAATGAGTTAACTTAGTGGTTAGTACCTTGTCTAACTAGAGGTCCTAAGATCAAATCTTGTTAGTAGTAAGAGGGTTTTATTAGATTTTTTTTATTTTCTTCTCTTTTCTGTTCTTTCCTTTTTCTTTTCTTTTTAAATTTTTGTGGATCCCACCCCTATTAGACAAATCGTTCTAGGGGGGAAGGGAGATCCATGGGAGAGGAGAGAGAAAGAGAGATTCGTAGGATAGAAGGAGAAAAAGAAGTGGAAAATAAGAGGAAAAGAGAGAGACGTGAGAGGAGAGATGGAGATAGGAAAAGAGAGATGAGAGAGGAGAGAGGAGAGAGGAGAGAGAGAGGGATAAAAGGGAAAAGAGGGAGAGAGTTGTGACCAAGAGGGAATAGGAGAACGGGAAGTGTTAGCTATAAAAGAAGAGGAAGAGAGAGAAGAGGAGGATCATGAGAAATAAAGAAAGGGAGAGAAAGGGGATCGTGGAAGGGGAAAATTGTGCCTACTTCACTGCTTTATTCTGCTCACTTCAGGTAATGATCCTTCCTTTTATTCTTAGTTTGTTGAATAGGATTGTTATCCCTGATTCCAAATAGTTGTGGGTTCTTTTTAGGACCCAAATTAAACTAATCGGATATTTTTCTTGGGAACCAAATCAAATCAAGACCTTTATATAGGGTTCTTTACTAGAAACCTATTATGGGACCCAAATCTTGGGGAATAGTAATTGATATAGGGTATTACTAATTTCAGATTAGTGCCTCCTGGACACTTGGGACTCAAGAGGAGAGAACACTTTTGCAAACGGAGGTAAGTGGACTATAGTAAGTGTACACCACAGCATATGGTATGTTTGACTTATGTTTGCATGAGATGACTATAACAGCCTGTTGAATGATGCAACCTATGATTGATGTTATAATCACTTATATGTAGAGATTGAATTATATTCATATGTGGCTTGTGTTACGTGGTACATATTAAATTATGTTGAAAGGGATTTTGAGTGAACGTGGATGTTGTTTTAAGTATTCTTCGTAAAAATTTGATTAGTGTTTTTTTTCATTGTGACTAAAATGTGATTTCGTGAGAATGTAAACTTGTGAAAGTGTGTGAGGGCAAGGGGGCTGCTCTGTACCGGACCAGAGAGGGGTGTTCCATTGAGCCATGGGGCTTATACCCACGTGCACAATGGTGTATATTTAGTCACAATGTGGTGACATCTGTGTGATTGTGTGATTTGTGGGGGCCAACTTTCCCTCTCATATCCCAAAATGGTAGCAGCTCATTTCCCCCAATGCTGGGTAAGTGTGAAATGGGATTTTTTGTTGCAAATGGTTTTGTTTTAATATAGAGATAATTTTTAAAATGAAAACGTAATCGTTTCATCATTGTATGTTGTTTGGTTGTTGTTTCTGTCCTTATTACATTCTATTTTACTGTGTTGTGAGCTCACTCCATTAAATATGACATTACAGAGGAATAGATCGGTGGTACAAGATGCAGCAAGTTTGAGGGCAACCCGAAACTTTCTATTAGTTTATTTTACTTTAGTAGATGATTGTAGTAGGATGTTGCTTCATGTAAACTCTGGCAGAGAGTGAATTTTGAATTTAAATTTTTCACCAGTAGGTATTATTTGGGATATCATATTTATGATTATTTGTTTTATTTTGTTGACACATGAATCTTTACGAGTTCTCATATGCTTGATTTTAGTGAATGTTTTTTTATCATTTGATCAATGCCCCGCGGGGCTGTACCCTTACCTGTATCTGGGTTTGATTCATGATAATACCACCTTAAGCGGCATTCTCGAAGCTTGTCCTGAATCAAGGGCACTCCTAACTCAGCTCTAACCCTTTCATTCCTGACTCTACCTCTCCTAGTTTTGTCGCACATTCATCTCAACCATAGTTGTCAAGGCGTCGCCTAGGCAACCACTAGGCGTCCAGGCGGTTTGCCTAAGGCCTAGGCGACAGCTGCCTTGTTGCACTGTATGTTGCCTTCTGTTTCGGCACTTATTTATACCAAATATCAGTCAAGTAAATGTTTTTAATATTTCTTATTTCATTTATTTAATTATTTCATTTACTTAAGATATTATTCATAAATAAGCAAATACCCCCTATTTGAATCCAATAAAAATAGTTTAAAAATTAAATTCCAAAATGATAAAAAGTCAACCTCCCAGTCTAAGAACAAAAACTAGATTTTGGTTATAAGGACGATTTTCAACTTTTAAATGCTAGGGTTTTTCTCAATTATGAAAATTTTATAAATTCTATCATGTTAAAACATTGCTAAAAACCAAAAGTCCGGTAAAAAAATATTTTGTTTTGATATTCATAAAATTATTTTCATTCAGGCGATTTTAACAGTATTCGCGCACTTAAAAATAAGTTTGACTGAAGCATAACTTTGTCATTGCAACTCAGATTTAAGTAATCTTAGACTTGTTAGAAAGCTGATTTTATATTATAACTAATACAAAAAGTCTCATGTAAAAATAAAATCATTTGACCAGTCAAACTTATTATAGAATAAGAGCATTTCTCTAAATGTTGATTTTTTATAACTTAATATGACTTAATGTTAATATTTTATGATTTGATGTGGCTAAATGTTGATTTTTTATAACTTGATGTGGCTTAATCTTGATTTTTTATGATACAAGGTATATATAACTTACTAAATAATGTTAGAAAATAGGAAAAATAAAAAATAACACTTGTTCGCCTTAAGGCGGGCGCCTTCTCGCCTAAGCGCTTAGACAACGCTCCACCGCCTTGTCGCCGTGACAACTATGATCTCAACATCAATATCTTTGCTACATTCAACTTATCTGTGTCACATTTCTTGACTACCCAACATTCTGCCCATATGTTACGACAACCCTGTAGAACTTTCCTTTAGCTTCAGAGGAATCCGTCGATCGCACAACTCTCCAGAAACACTTCTCCACTTCATCTATCTTGTTTCAATTCCATGAGAGACATCATCATCTATCTCACCACCCTTACTAACAATTGACCCCAAATATTTAAAACAGTCGCTTTGCGGAATCTCTCTCCTCAAGTTTCACCCCTTCAGTTTCAGTCCTTGAACTACTAAAGTCACACACCATATATTCGGTCTTTGTTCTACTTAAGGCCTCTTGGCTCAGGTAGATCTCCATAACTCTAACTTATCATTAACCCTTGCTACAATCTCATCCACAAAAATGATATAATCAGCCAAAAGCATACACCACGGGACCTCTCTTTAAATGTTCTTGGTTAAATCATCTATGATAGGCGTAAGCAGATAGGAACTTAGAGCGGATCCTTGATGCAACCCAATGGTAATTGGGAACTTACTATTGTGACCTCCCATAGATCACACACTAGATAACTCCCCTTCATGCATGTCTTTATGTCCACGTACATACTAGACACACCTTTCTTTTCTAATGCATACCAGATTAGCTATCAGGGGACTCTATCATAAGCTTTTTCTAGGTCGACGAAGACCATATGAAGATCCTCCTTGTAAGTTTTTTATTTTCCATGAGTTTCTATAGATGTAAATCACTTTTGTTGTAGACATCCCAGGCATAAAACCAAATTGGTTCCTCGATACCCTAGATTTTCTTCTTATTCGAACTTTGATGACCTTCTCCAATAATTTCATAGTATGACTCATAAGTTTTATGCCTCTATAGTTGTTGCAGCTCTGTATATCGCCTTTATTTTTGTAGATTGGGACTACAAAAATTCTCCACCATTCATCAGGCATCTTTCTCGTGCTCATAATCTTGTTAAACAACTTAGTTACCAGGCAACCCCACACACTCTCAAACCTTCCACACTTCAATTGGTATCTCATATGGGCCTGGTGTCTTACCAACATTCAGCTTTCTCAGGGCATGTTTAACCTCAGTTGCTCTTGTCTTTCAGACATAACTACGATGCCAATTGTTAGAGTGAATACTCTCCTTACTCCTCCATATGTTGCCACCATTTAGTAAGACACAAAAATACTCAACTCATCTCCTATTAATGTCATCATCTTTTACAAGAACTCTACCATCTTTGCTCTTGATATAACGAACAGTATCAAGATCTCTGCTCTTTCTGTCTCGGATTTTAGCTATCTTGTAAATATCTTTTTCCTCTTCTTTAGTGTGTAAATTGCTATACAAGTCTTCATATTTTTTTCCTGTGCTTTGCCCACACTCTTTCTTGCCTCATTCCTTGTAGCCTTACACCTCTCTTGATCATCAGCCTCCTTCATCCTTTGCCAAATCTTAAAATTGTCTTTCTTAAGCTTTATGGCAGTTTGCAGTTCCTCACCCCACCACCATGTCTCTAGGGGCTAGTCGAGTACCATTAGACACCCCTAAAACATCATTGGCAATTTTTTTATGCAATCCGTCATCATAGTCCACATCGTGTTGGCATCTCCGTCAAAATCCCACTTTCCCTGCTTCCCTCTCCCTACTCCACTATGGAGTTCTATTTAAGTAGATTTTTTTCAGTTTCTTTTCCTATTTTGATTATGTTTATATGTACTAGTTCAAGCTGAATTAGGAATCTATAAGTCCAATCCTATTATGATTTGATTTTCTTCTATTATATCAAATCCTAGTTAGTTTAGGACTCCAAACACAGATGGAGGTTCTTGAGTCATTTTAAGTCTTTTATTGGCCCATTAAGTAGCCAGGTTGCGCTCCTCAATCATCTCCGGTGGTTCAATCTGATCTCCAGGAAATTCCAGCTTGTGAAGTATCCCTTTAGGTTGATATTGCGCACCGGAAAAAACCTCGTCACCGTTGCCGATGAAGTAGAAGTCGTATGCCTCTCCCAGGCTCCCATTCCGAGGCTCCTGCTCCGGTAAGAAAGCCCATCCTTGGACCAGTGATCCTTCGCCATCAGTCCTGTGGCAGTAACAGATTCTCCATCTTAGAAAATCTTGTTGTCTCCGATGACGGCATCGAGGTCTCATCCAGACAATCTGAATCTGATAGTGACCATTCGGCCTCTGACTCGTCTGAATAGTGCTCTTCTTCAGATTCCTTGTCGTCAAGTTCCTCTGAAGAGGACTCTTCCTCTGATGAGGATGAAACCTCCTCGGATACCTCGCCCCCCTCTCAGCCATCCAAGCTTGTCTCTTCCTCTATCCAACCTTTATCCTCTAATCTGGAACCTTCCTCTGTCCCCACTTTACCCCAGCCTTCTCTGGCCTAGCCCTCCACCCTCTTAGAACCTGATACTGCTGAGAAATTAGCCCAGCCTAGCACCAGCCCATCACATATCTCGGCCCAGCCCATCTCCTCTGAGAATCCTAAAATATCTAACTCTACCTTACCGCCTTTGGACCTTACCCAGGCCCACCTCCTCCAGCCCACCTTACATCCTACGACCCACACCCAGACCCACCTTCACCAACCTCCGTTGTCTCCTTCGAACCTCATCCAGGCCCACCTCCCCCAGTCTCCTTCGAACCTGCCGCACCCTCCTGACCCGACTAGACCTTCTCCCCTACCCAACGACCTGTTCCGGAAGCCCCCTCACCTACTTGCATCCCGAGCTGCTCTGGCTCTAGTTCTCTCTGCCACAGCTGAACCGCGGGCTCCCTGTGCCAATAGTTCCAACAAGTCGCAAGCTCCCCTTGCCCATGTTGATACCTCTACAGATCTGCGAGCCCCTCTCGCCGAGGACCCCCTTCTCCCAGCAGTTGCTCAGCATACTTCGCTAGACCAACGGCTTTCTCCTACTGAGACGCCTAGGTCTAGCTGTTCCATCGTCACCGTCCCAACGAATAGCTCCACGATTCTTGTTCAAGAAAGCTCGACATCGTCATCAATCCCAGCATTGATGCCTGCCAATCCACCTAACCTTGGGTCCTCCACCCCTCAAGACGTTACTGCGCCAACAGTATTGATGCCTGCCATTCCTTCAAATGACTCCCCCCCTCGAATTGCTGCCTCTGTCAATGCCAACAAACCCAGAAAGAAGCTGCCTCCCAGGAGCACTCGCTCTGCAACTCTCTCCAAGCATAGCACTCGGTCACTTATAACGGGACCCCCTAATGTGTCTGCTACTCCCCAGGTTCCTTAAACTAAAGAATACTAGCGTCATAAGGGTAAATCTTCTGCCACTGGCCAACAGCAACTTAACCCAAGCTCTCCTGAGCAATTACCCCCCACCCCCAATCCTTCATCATGACCCCTTGGTTATTTTATAATATCCGAGGTCTGAACTCCTCGGCAAAGCATGCATCCATTCGTTCCAAAATTAAATCTGCCAGTTCCCCCCTTTGCTGTTTATTGGAAACTAGAGTCCGTAAGGAAAATTCCCCACGCATTGTCTCCTCCATAGCACCATCCTGGTTTTTCCTTGCAAATTATTCCAGCTGCCCCAACGGTCGAATCTGGATATTATAGAACCCTCTCCTTCTCCATATCACCTCCATCTCCTCCTCTTAATATATCCATCTATCCATTTCTGACCTTGCTGGGACAAATTATTGCTTTCTCACCATTACCTATGCCCCTCAACCGTGCCCATGATAGGCTCCCCCTCTAGGATGCCCTCCACTCTTACCTCCTCCATAAACTCAAACCAATGGGGAATTGTGGGTGATTTTAATGTTGTCAAGTCTGCCTCTGAAAAGCAGGGAGGTGACCCCATTGACCCTGCTTCTAGTGAGGCTTTTAACAACTGCCTTGATGATATTAACATGAATGATCTTCGTTGGTCTGGTGCCAATCTCACTTGGCAGGCCGCAGAACCGAAGAAGTGGGGCTGACTAGGTGGCTTGCAAGCTCGATAGGGCCCTTGTCAATGAAGCTTGGCTGACTTATTACCCCGCATCCTTTGCCACATTTGATGCCCCCACCATCTCTGATCACTGCCTCATTTCTCTCCTCCTTTGGCTCCAAACCCTTCAAATTCTTTGATATGTGGACCCTTCACCCTGATTTCTCCTCTATTGTCCGTGATGCTTGGAATCTCCCCATTAAAGCCTTTTCCTCTCCACTCATTGCCTTATCCAGGAAGCTTAAGAATGTGAAACCCGCTCTCAAGCTTTGGAACTCAAAATGTTTTAGCAACATCTCTGGCAGAGTCTCGGAGTGCAGAGAGAGGCTTGAAACCATTCAAGCAAATCTTCTGTCCGACCTCCATAATGTTGCTATAGCGGAGGAAGAGAAATCCGCTTCCCTTGAGCTCTCCCTCCTCCTGACCCAAGAAGAGAGTTTTCTCAAACAGAAATCCCATATAAAGTGGCTTGAGCTTGGTGACTCTAACTCGGCCTTCTTCCATCGTTCTATCAAAGGTCGTCTCAATGCCAACTCCATCCCCCTCCTCCTCGTTAGAAATGGCTCTATCCTTCACAATCCTTCGGACGTTAAAAATGAGGCCTCCTCCTTCTTTTCTGATCTCTTCAACCCCACTCAAATCACTGATCGCTCCCCTCTCCCTCCCTTGCTGATCGACAAATTTGTCCGAGATCATCTCCTCCCCTCCCCTCCCTTCAAGCTATCCCCTCCAATGAGGAGATCTCCGCTGCGGTTCCTTCCCATCAAGCCAATAAAGCTCCCGGCCCGGATGGATTTAGCATGGGTTTCTTCTCATCTTGTTGGGATATTATCAAGTTGGATCTCATCAGAGCTATCAAAAGCTTTTTCTTCAATCCAAGCCAGATCAATGGAGTCAACCACACCTTCCTTTGCCTCATCCCCAAATCTGAGGGTGCCTCCTCCATGCATGACTTCAGACCCATCTCCCTTTGCAAACCTGATCTACAAATTCATTGCCAAAATTCTGGCAAACCGCATTCAAAGGGTCATTGACTCTTTGGTGAGTCTGAACCAATCAGCCTTCATATCTGGTAGGTAGCTGATAATATCATTCTGTGCCACAAGATTGTCCGTGGATTTGAGAGGAAATCCCATGGATCGGCGGCCCTCCTCAAGATTGATCTTCACAAGGCTTTTGACTCTATCCGTTGGGATTTCATCTCAAGTGTCCTCCTCCAAATGTCTTTCCCCCCAAATTTTGTCCGCTAGATTCTTGCCCGCATCTCTACCCCACGCTTCTCCGTTTTGGTTAATAGTAGTCCTACGTGATACTTTCAACCTTCTGTTGGTATTTGCCAAGGATGCCCCCCTTTCCCCTTTTCTCTTCTCTCTTGGTCTTGAGGTCCTATCCTGATCGATCCAATCCTCTACTGATCTCCACCTCATCTCTCTCATTCCCAAATGTAAGGCTCTTTCCCTCACTCATCTTGCATTTGCTGATGACCTGATGATTTTCTCTTGTTAGAAGTTATCGTAGGAAAGGAAAGGAGGAGTCTGTGAGTTGCGCAAACTCCTCCTTCGTTAGTCAAGATTCCTAGTAAATAGGAGTCCTAGTTGTACTAGGACTGATATTAATTTCCTATAAGTCAGTAACTAATAAGGTAGTATTATATTCTGTTTTATATTCCTAGTCATAGTAGGACAGCTGTCCTATTGCAATTGTAATAGAGTGTTAGCTATTTAATGAGAAGATTAGGGCAGAAGCAATCATATGATTAGATCTGCCATTCCCTTAAGATCGACTCTCTTTCTCTCTCTCGGTCTCTCTATTTCCCTTTATTTTATTATACATGCTATCAGAGTTGGTCCGATCCTTAAATCAATAATCAGCCCTATTTTATAGCCCACTGTTTAGAAAATAAGGTAAAAAACAACTCTCAGTTTCTGGTTTCTCCCTAAGAAGCTCGCGGCTCTTTTAAAGGGGATGTTTTCATCCCCTATTTTTCTGGAATGCGTATGGATTGATGGGTGAAATCAGTCACATGTATGAAGGTATTGACTCAAATTGTTAGAAGAAAATTTCTGGATAAGGATTTTTGGATTGAAGATTGGTTTCTTGACTGACGTTTCTCTCTCTTGAAATTGAAATCAAGAACTGAAGTAACTTACAAACCAGCCATCAGAAGTCAACCAAATTTGGAGGTTTTTGTCACCTTGGGAAGACCTTCACTCGATCAAAAGCTCAGTCCATTCTGAACCCAGAACAGCAAGCCGCAGGTATTTCTCTAAAACCCTATGCAGGTTTTTCTCTCTACTTCTCGGTTGGGCTATATTTGGTGGATTTTGGTACTGTTTTGGGTACTGATTTGGGCACTGTTTTGAGCACTGTCTTGCCGTTTTTTGGGTACTGTTTTCTGCTATTTTCTTGAACTTGTGTGATCTAACAAAGGGGGTTAGATCGATTGATTCATTCTGTGTGCACTAATGGCTGACACAGAAGGGAAGAAAGTTGTTACTGAGGTGATGTCTTCATCATCACATAAAATTACAAAAAATAAACTTTTAGGAGCTGCCAATTTCTACCAACGGAAGAAAATTGTGCAGCTTGTTTTGATTGGTCTAGATCAGCAGGATCACCTAACAAAGGGAAAACCTGCTAATGATACTACATGGGATACGGTTGATGCACGTATTCTTGGACAGCTATTGAACTCAATGGATAACTCCATAGTTGATGTTGTTACTCACATTGATACTCTGAAAGAGCTGTGGGACTATTTGAATGTTTAGTATTCTGGACAGAACAACCTTTCTCGTATCTATAAACTGTCTCATGACTTTTATCGGACTGATAGGAAGGGTCGGCCTCTAACTCAGTACTTTGCTGATTTCAAGAGGATGTATGAAGAGCTGAATTCTCTTCTCCTTATCAGTAGTGATGTGAAGAAGATGCAAGACCAGTGAGAGCAACTTGCAGTTATGGGTTTTTTGGGAGGTCTTGGAACAGAATATGACTCTGTTCGTTCTCAAATCCTTGGAGGTGACAAGGTGGCATCTCTTGCAGATACCTTTTCACGAGTATTACGGGTATCTAGAGAGAATTCTCAGGATTCCACTCCAGTGGAAAACTCCGCACTTGCAGCACAGGGTAATAATCGAGGAACTTCACGTGACATAGGTAATGGTGGTAATAAGGGACAATTTACTGGGAACTCTTCAGACAGTTTAGGAGCAGTACGTACATGTCATCATTGTGGTAAACGAAGACACATCCAACAATTTTGTTGGGAACTTCATGGCAAACCTCCTCAAAAGCAGTTTGCCAACTCAGCCACAGTTGGTGAACCTTCTCAGCCTGGACAATCTGAGGGTAAGATGGTCAAGATGACCAATGAAGAATTTGCACGCTTTCAGAATCAAGCACCCTCACCTCCCACTACTACTCTTGTTTAGACAGGTAATGCCATTTCGTGTCTCTCCACTTCTTCTCGCCCCTGGATAATCGATTCAGGTGCATCAGATCACATGTCTGGCATTTCAAGTATATTTTCTTTTTTTAAGAAGTCCTCTGCTACTGTCACATTGGCCAATGGCTCAATCGCTAAAGTCAATGGTTTTGGCATTGTTCGTCTTAATGCCTCCTTATCATTATCATCTGTGCTTTATTTGCCCGAGTTACCATTCAATCTATTGTCTGTAAGCAAGTTTACACAAGCTTACAATTGTTCTATAACCTTTTTCTCCGACTGATGTGTTTTTCAGGATCTTACGACGAAGAAGATGCTTGGTAGAGATCATCAGGTAGGGGGACTATACCTTTTTCAAGACACTGCGCCTTCCATAGCCTATTCGGGTACTCTGACTCCTCATCAAGTTCACTGCCGGTTGGGCCATCCGTCTTTATAGAGTCTACAGAAACTTGATCCCAATTTTCATTCTCTTTCTAGTATAAAATGCAAGTCCTATCAATTTGGAAAACTACATCGTGTTAGTTATTCCCCTCGAGTCAATAAACGGTCTGCATCCCCTTTTTCTTTAGTTCATTCAGATGTATGGGGCCCTTGTCCTGTTCCATCCACGTTAGGTTTTAAGTACTTTGTTACTTTTGTTGATGACTATTCCAGAACGACCTGGCTTTATTTAATGAAAAATCGTTCTGAGTTATTTACCATCTTTTGTGACTTCGTTACTGAAATAAAAAATCAATATGGCATGACTATCAAAATTCTACGGAGTGATAATGCCAAAGAATACTTTTCTGGTCCATTTTCTGAGTTTATGGCTAAGTGTGGTATGATACACTAGTCTTCGTGTTTAGACACTCCCCAGCAAAATGGAATGGCTGAAAGAAAGAATCGTCATTTGATGGAGGTTGCTAGGTCCCTTATGTTTGAAATGAAGGTATCCAAAGTTTTTTGGGCTGATGTTGTTCTCACTGCTTGTTATCTTATTAATCATATGCCTTCCTCTATTTTGTGTGGTGGTATTCCCCATTCCTTATTTTTTCCGTCTGACCCACTTTTTGCTCTTCCCCCTCGTGTTTTTGGTTGTGTTTGCTTTATTCGTGATCATCATCCAGGGTTGTCAAAATTGGATCCTCGAGCCATTGTCTCTTTTTGGGTTACTCCCATACTCAAAAGGGATACCGTTGTTATTCCCCGGTTCTTCATAAGTATTTTGTCACTGTTGATTTCTCCTTTTTTTAATCCACCCCATATCCTAATGAGTCATTTGTTGTGTCTGAATTGGATGATGATCTTCCCCTTTATGTTATCCATCACTCTAATCCACAGGTTACCACTGAGACAAAGGTCCCACCACCACCATCCCCGTTACAGGTGTATACACGATGTGTTCGGGAAGCAACAGCCCCCCTCTCCCTGCGGCACCTACCTTATCATCTTCGTTTACGAATCCGCCCCCAGGTATTCCTCTTGCTGACCTAGACCTCCCTATTGCACAGCATAAGGGTGTTCGGAGTTGTACCCAACATCTTATTGCTGATTTTGTGTCTTATTCTGGTCTTTCGTCTACCTTTCATTCCTGTCTTTCCACTATTTCTTGTCATCCTATTCCTAAGACCCTTGCAGAGGTATTATCTAGTACTGGATGGAAGATTGCTATGATAAAGGAATTGTGTGCCTTAGAGGCAAACCAGACTTGGGATCTTATATCGTTACCCCCTGGCAAAAAGGCTATTGGTTGTCGTTGGGTATATGCAGTTAAAGTGAACCCTGATGGCTCTCTTGCTCGTTTGAAAGCTCGGCTGGTGGCAAAAGGGTATGCCCAGGTTTATGGCATTGATTACCTGGATACTTTCTGTCCTGTTGAAAAACTGGCATCTGTTCGTGTTCTGATTTCTCTTGTGACTTCCTCTCATTGGCCGTTGTTTCAGCTTGATGTGAAGAATGATTTTCTTCATGGTGACTTGTATAAGTGTATATGGAGCAACCTCCGGGGTTTGTTGCTCAGGGCGAGTGTGGAAAGGTGTGCAAGCTCAAGAAGTCCTTGTATGGGCTTAAACAGTCTCCTCAGGCGTGGTTTGGAAGATTCACTGATATGGTATGTGCATTTGAACTGTCAAGGTGTGACAGTATTCATTCTATGTTCTATCGGAAGTCCGGTGGAAAGATGATATTTTGGTTGTTTATGTTGATGATATTGTCATTACTGGAATGATGTTAAAGGAATCCAAAGTTTGAAAGCTCATTTGCAGCAACACTTTCAAACTAAGGATCTAGGACGATTAAAGTACTTCCTGGGAATTGAAGTTGCTCAGTCAAGAAAAGGAATTTCTGTCTCAGAGAAAGTACGTTTTAGATCTACTTTCAGAAACAGGTATGTTAGGATCAAAGCCCATTGATACTCCAATGGATCCAAACGTGAAACTTATGCCTGCAGAAGGTGATGTGTTAGATGATCTTGAGAAATACAGGAGGTTGGTGTGAAAGTTGAATTATTTAACTGTGACTCGACCTGACATTGCCTACCCTGTCAGTGTTGTGAGTCAGTTTCTGTCATCTCCACAAACTTCACATTGAGATGCCGATGTTCGCATTCTAAGGTATCTTAAAAAAGCTCCAGGACGTGGTCTGGTATATTCAGATCATGGACATTATCGTATTGAAGGTTCTTATGATGCAGATTGAGCTGGTTCTATTGATAGAAGGTCAACTACAGGGTACTGTACTTTTGTTGGTGGAAACCTTGTGTCTCGGAAGAGCAAGAAGCAAGCTATTGTGGCAAGCTCTAGTGTTGAATCTGAGTATCGAGCCACGGCTCATGTTACTTGTGAGTTGATGCGGATAAAGCAGCTCCTAACTGAACTTGGTTTTAATTGTACTTATTCTATACAGTTATGGTGTGACAACCAAGCTGCTATTCATATTGCTTCTAATCCAGTGTTCCATGAGAGGACAAAACATATTGAAGTTGACTGTCACTTTGTTCGTGAAAAACTACAAGGAGTTATTTCGACAAATCATGTTCTCACAAGAGAACAACTTGCAGATGTTTTTACTAAGTCCTTGGGGGGTAGTAGAGTGGACTACATTTGTGACAAGCTGGGCATGATTAACATCTATGCTCCAGCTTGAGGGGGAGTGTTAGAAGTTAACATAGAAGAGGAAAGGAGGAGTCTGTGAGTTACGCAGACTCCTCCCTTCGTTAGTCAAGATTCCTAGTAAATAGGAGTCCTAGTTGTACTAAGACTGATATTAAGTCAGTAACTAATAAGGTAATCTTATATTTTGTTTTATATTCCTAGTCATAGTAGGATAGCTGTCCTATTGTAATTGTAATAGAGTGTTAGCTATTTAATAAGAAGATTAGGGCAAAAGCAATCATATGATTGGATCTGCCATTCCCTTAAGATCGACTCTCTCTTTCTCTCTCTCAGTCTCTCTATTTCCCTTTATTTTATTTTACTTCTCTAAAGCAGATCATTCCTCTATCTCTTCCATCATGTCCTCCCTCCGTCTCTTTGAGCATCTCTCGGGTCTCCGGATCAACCCAGTGAAATCCCGCATCTTCACCTCTAGGATTGAGGAAGCTTCCACCAATCACCTTCTTGAGATCACTAGATTCACCCTTTGCTCTCTTCCAGTCAAGTATCATGGTCTCCCGCTCATCTCCGCCAAACTCTCTGGCCACCACTGCACCCCAATCCTAGACCTCCAACGGAAAAGACTTCAGTTGTGGAAGAGTAAACTCTTATTTTATGCTGGAAGGCTGGAACTTGCTAGATTGGTGCTTCAATCAATGTATCTTTATTGGTCTGGAATCTTTGTTCTTCCCTCCTCCACTGTTAAGGCAACTGAATCTCTCATTTGCTCATTTCTTTGGAAAGGCACGGACACCACAAAGTTCCTCCATCCCATCAGTTGGAAAAGTGTATGGTTGTATGCCTTCCCAAATCTGAAGGAGATTTGGGCCTCAGGCGCATCAAAGACATGAATTCTGTGGGTATTCTCAACTCATCTCGAGAATTGTGTCTAAGCACAATAGTATCTGGGTTTCATGGGTTTATTCACCCCTTTTAAAAAATGATTCCCATTGGTCCACTTCTCCTGGTCCAGATGCTTCTTGGGTTTAGCGTGGTATCCTTAGCCTCAGGCCTATGGCTTTAAATGCCATTTCCTACTCCATTGGCAGAGGCACCTCCACCTTTCTCTGGCTTGACCCTTGGCACCTAAATCATCCAATTCTCCTTGATGTTAGCCCTAGGATCATCTACTCCACAAGCCTAGACTGCCTTGCCATTGTCTCCTCCATCATCCGGAATGATGCTTGCGCTCCCCCCACTCCCCGCCCCCTCTGGTTAACATCTGGTCTAGCCTTCCTCCTCTTGTCCCTGATCCTAGAGGTAGAGATGACTCTATCACTTGGAATCCCTCCCCCTCTAAAATCTTCACCTCTTCTTCTGCCTGGAACTTCCTGAGAACATCTGTCTCCCTAGTTCTATAGAGAAAGCTTATCTGGTTCAACGGAAACATTCCCCGCCATAGCTTCACGGCTTGGCGAGCCCTTTCCAACTGCCTTCCCACCCAGTCTTCCCTCAACTTTAGACACATCCAAGCTCCTAATGCTTGTTGCCTTTGCTGGAATGGGAATGAAGACGTTGATCATCTGTTCTTTGCTTGGCCCATTTCCACGATCATTTGGAAAAAAGTCCTAGGTTGCTGTTGGCCATCTCGTAGGAGACCACTTCCCTTCAATAGAGAGTGGATCTGAGTGGATATGACATTTCAAGGGTCCTCTATTTGTGACATTGCTGGAAAGCTTGCATTCTGTGCTACCATCAACCACCTCTAGATGGAAAGGGATCTTCGAAGATGGACCTCCAAATCCCATTCTTATGATCAAATTTAGAACGCCATCTATTTTGATGTGTCTACAAAGCTCGCATACCTGCCCCACCACCAAATTAGAGATTCCCTAAGGAACAGGCTCACTGTTGTCTCCTGGGGTCTCCCTACCTCTAACATCTCTTCCCCCACCCCCCCCCAATTGATGGATTGTATCATTGAATAGTGCGGTTCCCCCCCCCCTTTTTGGTTGGGCTTGCCCTTCTTGTCTCCTTGTGAAGCCCTTCTTTTGTATATTATTCTTCTCCTTTAATATAGTTTTATACATCCAAAAAAAAAAAAAAGCTAGGTTAATACTATTTGGTTTAGGCTATTTCTAGTCATGTTATGAGTCATATTTGGAGAGTTTATATATACTTTTGTAACCAGCCATTAAGACATAGGAATTTTATTATGAATAAGCGTGGTTTTGCTGCATCTAATTAAATTGTGTTGTGAGAATATGATAATCTCTTTTATGAATTATTAGAACCCAGCTCGTCGGACTCACACTTTACCAAATCTTCAGTTTCTAGTCCGAAGCCAAACAGCAGTATCCACAACCCCCTTGCGGGCTCTGTAGCAGCAAATTATTTATTCTGTTAAAGAGAGTCCTTCGCATAAATTGCTTTGAATGGGTAAATCAATCATTTTTCCTTGG